>NC_081848.1:30914431-31228598 GCF_963259705.1 Myotis daubentonii | reverse complement strand
AGTGGAAGTGAGGGGGAGAGACAGAGAGAGAAACATTGTTGTGAGAGAGATGCACTGACTGGTTGCCTCCTGTATGCACCTGGGCAGGGGCCAGGGATCGAGCCTGCAACAGAGCTACTTGCCATTGACTAGAATCAAACCCCAGACCCTTCAGTCCGCTAGCCTGAAACCAAAAGTAGCAAGTAATTTTTGCATAAAATATATTAAATATATTTATTTTCTTGCTTTGGTTATATGTAACCAAGGTTACATGGTGGTGGATTAGTGTCAAGGTCAGTTGATCAAAATGCAACCTTTTTAGAGACTGGTTTCCCTTTAAGTGCCTCATGTTGTTTTGCAAAGTCCATGTAATTTAATTCATGTAATCACCCTTTCAACACAAAAACTTCCCTGATGTTGCCTTATTCTAGCAAAAATAGCATTATCTGATCCAACAGATGAATACTCCTGAGACATCATACAATAACAAACCAATATGAACACCGGGAAAAAGAAAACCAAATATTGACAAAGAAATTAAAGTGCAGTTTTACACTCTTAAGGGATTGACCTCACAGTTCTAAGTTAAACATCGGATCGCAGGATTGTTTGGGAACTTTTTACTCATAGACAGGAGTAAATTTCTCATGGCGGAATAACAATCTTTCAGACAATGTACAGATTACAAATGTGTGGGTTTTTTTTTAAACTCCTGTTTCTTTGGCTTTGATAGCTACATTTTATTTCAGAATTGTGCATTTACCAATAATATTCCAGACTCCCAGATAATAAGAGTTACTTAACCTGGCAATAATTATAGTCTGTTTTACAGAGAATTAAGAACATAATAGGAACCATGCATCAGATAAAACTTTTCCTTCAAACAGCAATATACTTGCCCTGCCTGGGTAATTCAGTTTGTTAGATCATTATTCCGACATGCCAGGATTCAGGTTTGATTCCCAGTCAAAACATATAAGAAGCAACCAATGAATCCTATTTAAAAGCCTAATATGTTAAGTGTCTGGTCATCCAGTCGGCCATTCAACCAATCAAAGCATAATATGCTAATGATATGCTAAGGCCGCTCAACCGCTTGCTATAACGTGCACTGACCACCAGGGGGAAGATGCTCCGACCAGTAGGTGAGCTTGCTGCTAGGGTCTGGCTGATTGGGACTGAGCAAGATGGGCTGGACATGCCTGGAGCCCTCCTGCGGCCCTGATCGTGCACCAGTGGGGTCCCTCAGGCTGGCCTGCGCCCTCTCCCAATCCGGGACCCCCCAGGGTATTTCGGAAAGCTGGTTTCAGTCTGATCCTGCAGGCCAGGCTGAGGGACCCCACTAGTGCACAAATTCGTGCACCGGGCCTCTAGTGTATAAATAAGTGGAACAACAAATCAATGTTTCTGTCCTGCTGGTGTGGCTTAGTAGTTGAGCATCAAACCCATGAACCAGGACAGTTTGACCCCTGGTCAGGGCAGATGCCTGGGTTGCAGCCTCAAACCTGGTAGGGGGCGTGCAGGGGGCAGCCCATCAATGTTTCTATCTCTCTCTTCCTCTCCCTTCCTCTCTCTCTAAAAAACAACTAATAATCTTTTTAAAATGTTCATTGAATCAATAAATTAATAAGACATTTCTGATTTTGTCAGCTACACCAGCGGTTCTCAAAGAGTGGTCCTTAAATCAGCAGCATGTGCATCACCTTGAGTTTGTTAGAAACGCACATGCAACTTAGTATATCTGGGTATGGGGCTGAGCAAACTAATTTAATGAGCTATTCAGATGATTCTTATGCCTGTTACACTTTGAGAACCACTAATCTAGACAGTATTTTTCTTTAAAAGTGAATAACATTTTCTAAATCTCAAAAATATTATGCTGAGCAAAAGAAGTCAGAGACAAAAGAGCACACAATGAATTATTCAAAACCTCAATAGTGGTTGCCTGGGGTTGGGAGATATTTAAATGGAAAAAGGCATGAGGGAACTTTCTAAAGTGTTGGAAAGTTTTATCTAAACCTTGATGGAATGTAGATTACATGAGTGTATGACCAAGTCAAAACATATCAAACTGGATACTTGAGATCTGTGCATTTTATATAAGTGAAATACAAACAAAAAAAATTAAAATAAAATATATTAATGCCATTCTAATTCTTGCTGCTTACGTTTTTTTTAGGTGTAGTTTTACATAGCAATCCTTTCCTTTTTCTTTATTTAATTTTTATTATTATTATTTTTTTATTGATTTTAGAGAGAGGAAGGGAAAGAGAGAAACATTGATCAGTTGTCTCCTGTATGCACCCAACTGGGGATGGAACCCAAAACCTGGGTATGTGCCCTGACCAGGAATTGAACCCACTATCCTTTGGAGCACCGGACAATGCTGCAACCAACTGAGCCACACTGGCCAGGGCACATAGCAATCTTAAAACTATCTACAAGATCTTACATGATATGACCCCCTACCTACTTTTCTAATATTATGTTACCAAGCTCTCCCCTACCTACTATCCTATTATCTGTTACCAAACCCCTATCACTTTTTATACCTTGACCAGCACTAAGCTTTTAGTTCCCCAATGATACATATTTCCATCCTGCCCCAGGACCTTTGCTCATGCTGTTACCGCTCCCTAGAATGTTCCTCTTTCTTCCCTTCTACCTAGTTAACTCCCATTCTTCTTTCAGTTCTAATTCTTCTGCTTGTCCCTAAGGAAAACCATCCCAAATCTTACTTTATTGTCTGTTTCCATGGAACCCTTTGTAGGGCTACTGTGTATGCTTATGCAGGTTGTTAATCTAAACAAGGGTTCTAGCTGAGGTGATAAGGCTGAAATTCAATTTGTGCTTCACTTACAAAGCCTTGCACATGGAGCAGGACTGTGTCAACCTGGAAGAAGGGCTGCCTTTCTTTCTTTTTTTTTTTTAATTCTCGCCTGAGGATACTTTTCCCATTGATTTTTTTTTTTTTTTTTTTTTTTTTAGAGAGAGAGAGAATCCAAGGGAGGTAAGGAGGCAAGGAGCGGGGTGGGAAAGAGAGAGAAAGTGTGTGTGAGACAGAGAGAAACATTGATATGAGAGAGACACATGGATTGGTTGCCTTCCACATGCGCCCGACCAGTATCTTTATTCGTGTGATTATTTGTTTCCCCAACTAGACAGTAAGCTCTATGACCAGGGCCAGGATGAAATCTGCTACCCAAATCGAACCTGTAACCCTTCAGTGCACTCGACACTCTAACCACTTAGACACACCAGCCAGGGCTGGGCTGCCTTTTTCTTTTTTTAAAATGTTTTGTTGACTTTCAGAGAGAGGAAGGAAGAGGCAGAAAGAAATAGAAACATCAATGAGAGAGGATCTTTGACTGGCTGCCTCCTGCACACTCACTACAGGGAATCAAGCCGGCAACCGGAGCATGTGCCCTTACCAGGAATGGATCTGTGACCTCCTGGTTCATAGGTTTGATGCTCAGTCAATGAGCCACACCAGCTGGGCTGCCTTTGGCTAATTCATCAGAGACATAGTCTGCCTGCCAAGCTCTGCTACTCTGGGTTGGTTCTGTCTATATGGGGACACCTTTCTAAAGACAGCATAAAGATACAATGGCGGCAGCAGCAGCCCTGACCACAGGCTTCCCTTCATAGTATTTACTACAATTGTAAGTTTAGATTTACTAACCTGATTATTTGTTTTTCCCACTAGACAGTAAGCTCTATGACAGTAAGAAACTGTCTGGTTTTGCTTATTATCAAGGATTCCCAGCTCCCAGAACAGTGCCTGTCACATAGTGGGTATTCAGGAAACATTTATTAAATACATGAGACATTTTTTAATGTTGGAAGAATATTAGGCTTTTTGGAGATAGGGACAGTGTCTAATTTTCCCTATTTATTTCCTCCATGGCATTCAGTAAATTCCTCCTGATTGATTTAAAAATATTCAAAGAAGCCATATGATGCTCTGTTCATAGGAAACTAGATCTGCAAGTATATGATTACACACTGAATGAGTGATGATGAACAGCTGCTATTTATGAAGCTGAAAAGACAAAAAAAAAATGTTGAATGAATAAGAAATCAACATCAACTGAAATGGGAAGGATTTAATTTAGCTTTTGAAACTCATTTCCTTATATGAAGCTTACAAGATAACAGAAGACAGTACCAAGGGAGATTGTGAATTTTCTTTTAAGTAGATGATCTTTTGAAAAATTTCCCAGATAGAACAATCACTTATTTGAAGGCTAAGGGGTATTTCTGACTAGAGTTCTCATCAGTCAAATAGGAGATCAATTTTATTTTTTAATAAGTCCAGTAGTTGAGCATTGACCCATGAACCAAGAAATCACAGTTTGATTCTCGGCCAGGGCAATGGACTCGATCCCCAGGCCATGCAGGAGGCAGCCCATAGAGGTCAATGTTTCTATCTCTCTATTCCTCCCCTTCCTTTCTCCCTAAATTCGTTAAAGACTTGACTTTTTTTTTTTTTTTTTTTGGTGTATTTGTGGAGGGGAGATAATTTTACAGAAAAGCTTCAAAACTAGTAAAGAGAGTTCCTGTATACCCTTCAGAAAATACCCAATTTTCTTCACTGTTAATATCTTACTATATTACTAGGAACATTTGTCAAAATTTAGAAATTGAAATATACGCATAACTATTATTTTTATTTAAATTCTTCATTGTTGAAAGTATTACACGTGTCTCCTTTTTCCCCCCATTGAGCTCTCTCCTGCTGCTCCCACCCCCTTTATACATAACTATTAACTAATCTGCAGACTTTATTTGGATGTTCCCAGTTTCTCCAGTTATGTCCTGTTTCTGTCCCAAGTGAGATGTTATTTTGTCCTTCAAAAGTGTATGAAAGCCTGACCAGTGTGGCTCTGTTTGTTGAGCATCATCCCATGCACCAGGAGGATGCCAGTTGGATTCCCAGTCAGGGCACATGCCCAGGTTGCAGGCTCGATCCCTAGTAGGGGGTGCAAGAGGCAGCTGATTGATGTTCTCTCTCATTGATGTTTTTCTCTCTCTCTCCCCTTCTCTCTTCCTCTCTAAAACCAATAAAAACATATTTTTTTTTTAGAAAAAGAATTTACTGTTTAAAAATAGTGTATAAAAAAAAGGAAAAAAACCAAAAATAATAAAGAAAAGGAAGCAAGAAAAATATAATAAAATAACTAAAAGGGAAAAAAACAAAACAAAAAAAAAACACACCTGGCTCGGGCCCTAGCCAGCTTGGCTCAGTGGATAGAGCGTCGGCCTTCAGACTGAAGGGTTTCAGGTTCGATTCCAGCCAAGGGCACATGCCTGGGTTGCAGGCTTGATCCCCAGTAGGGGGCGTGCAAGAGGCAGCCGATCAATGATTCTCTCTCATCACTGATGTTTCTATCTCTCTCTCCCTCTCCCTTCCTCTCTGAAATCAATAAAGAAATATATATAAAAAATTAAAAAACAAACAAACCTGGCTGGGTGGCTCAGTTGGTTAGAGCACTGTCCCAATATGCCAAGGTTGCAGGTTCAATCACCAGCCAGGGCACATACAAGAAGCAACCAATTAATGCATAAATAAGTGGAAAACAGAAATAGATGTTTCTCTCTCTCTCTCTCTCTCTCTAAAAATCTAAAGATCTATTTTATAAAAAGAAAAAACAGCCGAAACCGGTTTGGCTCAGTGGATAGAGCGTCGGCCTGCGGACTGAAAGGTCCCAGGTTCGATTCCGGTCAAGGGCATGTACCTGGGTTGCGGGCACATCCCCAGTAGGGAGTGTGCAGGAGGCAGCTGATCGATGTTTCTCTCTCATTGATGTTTCTAACTCTCTATCTCTCTTCCTTCCTCTCTTTAAAAAATCAATAAAATATTAAAAAAAAAGAAAAAACAAAAAAAGAGCCCTGACTGGTGTGCTCAGTGGTTAGAGCATCAGCCCACACACTGAAGGGTCTCAGGTTCAATTTCTGGTCAAGGGCAGGTACCTGGGTTGCAGGTTTGATCCCCAGCCCCAGTTGGGGAGTGTTTGGGAAGCAACCAACTGAAGTGTCTCTCTCAAATCAATGTCTTTCTCTCTCTCTTCCCCTCCCTCCCTTCCACTCTCTCTAAAAATCAGTGGAAAAAATATCCATATAGGGGAGAGTAAAAGATATTTTGGAAAGATTAATGGGCACTTAAAATAGATGGGAGATATAATAGTTTGAGACAAATTTTGAGTGTGGTGTGGACTTCTATCTCCTCTCCTGTGGTAAGAGTCAGTCTTCACTGGTTGTTGAAACTCCTGAAAAGGGGATTTATAACAGATGGGTTCCTTTTGGAGGCTCTGTTTTTTTTTGTTTATTTATTTATTTTTATTGATTTCAAAAAGGGAGAGGGAGAGATAGAAACATCAATGATGAGAATCACTAATCAGCTGCCTTCTGCACACCCCCCACTGGGGGGGGATCAAGCCTGCATCCTGGGCATGACTGGGAATTAAATCCTGACCTCCTGGTTCATAGGTTGACACTCAACCACTGAGTCACTGACCTCCTGGTTCTGTGCTTGGCAAACTGCGGCTCTCGAGCCATATGCAGCTCTTTGGCCCCTTGAGTGTGGCTCTTCTAAGCCTTAGGAGTAATTAAGTTAATAACAATGTACCTACCTGTATAGTTTAAGTTTAAAAAATTTGGCTCTCAAAAGACATTTCAATCGTTGTGCTGTTGATATTTGGCTCTGTTGACTAATGAGTTTGCCGACCACTGGCCTAGTTCATAGGCCAATGCTCAACCACTGAGTCACGCTGGATGGGCATGGAGGACCGGTCTTTAAGTCAGTGGTTCTCAACCTTGGCTGAACATTAGAATCACCTGGGAATCTTTTTAAAATCCTTATTTCTGAGCCTCATCCTCCGGAAATTCTGTTTCTTTATTACTAATGTTGTGGCCTCCGCCTATAACAAGGAAACAGAATTTCCGGAGGATGAGGCCCAGGAATCAGGATTTTTTTTTTTTTTTTTAAACATGAATCACTAGATTTTTTTAAAAATATATATTTTATTGATTTTTTACAGAGAGGAAGGGAGAGAGATAGAGAGTTAGAAACATCGATGAGAGAGGAACATCGATCAGCTGCCTCCTGCACATCTCCTACTGGGGATGTGCCCGCAACCCAGGTACATGCCCTTGACCAGAATCGAACCTGGGACCTTTCAGTCCGCAGGCTGACACTCTATCCACTGAGCCAAACCGGTTTCGGCGGAATCAGGATTTCAAAAAGATTCCCAGGTGATTCTAATGTACAGCCAAGGTTGAGACCACTGCTTTAAGCAGATAAGAGGAGTTCATAGAAAATGTGTTTTCAAGTGCTTTCAGCTCAAAACAATCAACATTCCATAGCAGCATATTGTGGATGGCATTTCCTGAACTCCTTCACTTCCACTCTGCTCCTTGATTACAAATCCTCTCCTGTCCTTGCTGCTTTCAGAGTTTAGCCCTATCTCTCTACTACAAGTCTTAACATCTACACTAATAAAAGAGAAACATGGTAATTGGCGTACGACCGCTACCCTTCCCATTGGCTAATCAGGGCGATATGCAAATTAACTGACTGCCAAGATGGCGGCCGGCAGCCAGGCAGCTTGAAACTAACATGAGGCTTGCTTGCTTCAGTGACAGAGGAAACCAACGTTCCCCGCCTGCCTTGCAGGCCTCTGAGCCTGCAGTTTGAACATTGTAACAAACATAGAAGCTAAAAAAAAAACCCAGAAACCAGCTTTCAGCGAGCTGGGATCTCAGAGCTGTAGTCAGAGCTGGAGTTATACATTGTTTCGAACCAAAACAAACCAGATACCTACTTTCAGCAGCGGAGGCCTAAGAGCTGGAGCCTCAGAGCTAAAGCTGGCCCAGAATTAAAAAAAAAAAAAGAAGAAAAAAAGGAGTGGTTGGGAGCTTCAGTCACCTGCCAGCCTGAAAACAGCCATCATCCCCTCACCCAGGCTGGCCAGGCACCCCAGTGGGGACCCCCACCCTGATCCAGGACACCCTTCAGGGCAAACCAGCCAGCCCCACTCATGCACCAGGCCTCTATCCTATATAGTAAAAGGGTAATATGCCTCCCAGCACCGGGATCAGCGGAGCCGAGAGGCCTCCCAGCACCGGCACAGGGGATCAGCGTGACAGGGGGCAGTGCCCAAACCCCATGATCGCCCTGCAGCTCTGTGTGTGACAGGGGGTGGGGCCACAACCTCCCTATCCGCCCTGCTCTGTTCGTGACAGGGGAAGGCACCCCAACCTCCTGATCAGCCCTGCTCTGTGCCTGATACGGAGGAGCTCCCCAACCTCTGATTGCCCTGCGGCTCTGTGTGTGACAGGGTGCGGCGCCCCAACCCTCCCCCCCCCCAACGGGCCCTGCTGTGTGTGTGACAGGGTAGAGCCATAACCTCCCCATCGGCCCTGCCCTGAGTGTGAGAGTGGCGGCGCCCCAACCCCCTGATCGGCCCTGCTCTATGTGTGACAGGGTGCGGCGCCACAACCCCCCCACCCCCACGGGCCCTGCTCTGTGTGTGATGGGGTAGAGCCATAACCTCCCCATCGGCCCTGCCCTGAGTGTGACAGGGGGCGGTGCCCCAACCCCCTAATCGGTCCTACCCTGAGCGTGACTGGGGGTGGCATTGCAACCTCCCGATCTGCCCTGCTCTGTGCATGACGGGGGCGGTGCCCCAACTCCCCAATCAGCCCTGCTCTGAGCCCGACCAGGGGCTGCACCTAGGGATTGGGCCTGCCCTCTGCCACCCGGGAGCAGGCCTAAGCCAGCAGGGCGTTATCTCACAAGGGGTCCCAGACTGCGAGAGGGCACAGGCCGGGCTGAGGGACCCCCCCTTCCCCCCAAGTGCACAAATTTTGTGCACCGGGCCTCTAGTTTATTATAATAGCCTTGAATATAATTCCCTCTTGTTTTAACAAGTGCCAGAATAATTTTTAGCATTATTAATGATTAACTAATATCTATTTATTATCCCTAACTCACCAGAAAAAAATTTAAATATCCCTCTGAGTTTTAATAAGTCTTTAATAAAAATATTTTTGCTTTGTTAGGAAGTACATGCACACTGAAAGCCATGATACTTTGATGTGTCTTTTAACCAAATGTTCAGCACTTTTCTAATTTTATGACTAGCAGTTGATTCCTACTTCCTACCTCCCACTGATCTGAGACATGTAGATTAATTTGGTTTGGAAATACTTTAGTTGACTATCCTTTAGTTGACTAACTATATTCACAATTATACTTTTCAATAGAAACGGGAACCCTAGCTGGTTTGGCTCAATGGATAGAGCGTTGACCTTCGCACTGAAGGGTTGTAGGTTTGATTCCGGTCAAGGGCTCGTAGCTCTGTTGCAGCCTCTTCCCTGGCCCGGGCCCGTGCAGGAGGCAACCAATTGGTGTGTTTCTTTCACATCAATATTTCTCTCTTCCACTCTCTCTAAAAATTAATGGAAAAATATTCTCAGGTGAGGATATTAAGAAAGGGGAATAGGTTCATCTCTGCTCATGTAAATGTCATACCAAAGCACATCTTATTTCCTCTGTGACTGACGCCATACTAGTCTTATCTGTCACCAACTGAAGAATGCTTAGCAGTGCCTGGCACATTAGAAGAGTTCAACAAAAAACTGCAATTAATATTAAGAACTGAACTTTAATTTTTTTTGTCACCTTTCTTCTTTTTCTTATTTTTTAAAAAAATGGAACACTTCACAGATTTTCATGTCATCCTTGCCTGGAGGCCGTGTTAATCTTCTCTGTATCATTCCAATTTTAATACATGTGCTGCTGAAACAGCTTCTATAATTTTCTTGAGTCTTCACTGCAAAGAAGTCTTATTCTACCCCGTCTTTGCTTTACCTTCCTTTTCTCATTCTCAACTGAGTTCTCTCCTTATCTCCAAAAGGAAGAGTGACTTGCAACCTGCTGATAATGAAACGGACAGAGATAATGATATTCTCTGTTAAGGCATCCTGCAAAAGTAATTCTGTTCACTAGAATTTTACGGATGGGGCACTCTATATTGGTTATTCACTGGTGATGTAAAGAGGTCTAAAAGAGAGAGAGAAAAAAATATATATATATCAAGTAGATGCTCAAGAAATTTTAGGTGCCTTCCTATCTCACTTTACATATGAAGACAATGAGGCTCCCAAAACCAAGGAGTGATAACCAAGTTCTACAAAAAAGAGGGTGTGTGTGTGGGGGGGGCTATCATCACTTTCCTTTTCCTGCTGCTCATTCGTTTTTGTGTCTTAATGACCACGTAACAAAATCTCCAGGCTCACCAATGTAGTTGGCATCTGTCAAGCACAAAGATATGGTAACATTTACAGGGATAACCATTTTGGTGATGTCTAACAGTTTTGCTGTCTTCCCCTACAACAGCGTTTCTCAACCTGTGGGTCCCGACCCCTTTCACAGGGGTCGCCTAAATACATCCTGCATATCAGATATTCACATTACGATTCATAGCAGTAGCAAAATTACAGTTATGAAGTAGCAACGAAAATAATTTTATGGTTGGGGGTCACCACAACATGAGGAACTGTATGAAAGGGTCGCGGCAAAGGTTGAGAACCACTGCCCTACAACTTATTGTATCTGGTGTACCAAAATGACAGTCAGTTCTTTCAGTCCGCCTTACCCGCAGTGGGCGATAACCACTGGTTTGGGGGCCTTGATAATTCTTTAACAGAAAGAACACTCTGGACTCTAACTCATTGGGGGGTCTAAAATCATTACAATTGTTATCCCTACTTAAACCTGATCCAGTATTGGTACCAATTGGGTGAGGACAACCATTCATTTCAATAAATATTCACCAAAAATTTAGCACGCATCCAAAAACTACGATTTGGTAGCGCTGTGATACCCACCCCGAGCTACGGAAACCCAAGGAGGACTACCTGGCTCAGCAAACACGACTTCCAAGAGGCGGGGCTTGGGAGAGGCGGGCCCGGACGTCCCAGCGCGAGAACACGCCCCGACGCATGCGTCCTTCTTAGCCGGTAACTTCCATTTGCTAGATGGGGGGGGGGGGGCGAGTGGAAAGCAGGCTACAGTTTTTAAATTCCTATTCTTAACCAAAAACTTAATTGTGAACAATACCGTGAATAACTTGCGAGCCTTATTTTCCGAGTTCGGGATGAAGAATACTTGGCCTACACCGCGAACGCAAGAGGTTACGTCTCGTATCCTCCCTGTCCCCTGGGACATGGGTGGTCTAGTCCATTCCCCAGACTTTGGAGTCCTTGCAGCGGGTCGGAGACCGACGAATTGGGCCAATTGCGACTGAAACGTCTTTGGAAGGAGGAAGGGGGTGCGGGAGCATCCCTTTGAGTCCCGCCTCTCCGTCTCCAAGGCGGTGGTAGGGAAGGGGGAAGTACGACGTCCTGCCCTCGACAGCCAAAGGAGCACCCCTCTCCGTGCAAACTGCCCGGAGGGCGGCGGGAAAAGGGCCGGACGGGAGTGGGAAACGAGAAGGAGCCGGGAAGCCGCGCGGGAGGGCGCGCGCGCGCCCCTTTTTCAGCAGTGTGGCGGGGTCGCACGCACGCCCGCCTCGGCGGCTGGGCGCGGTTTGCGACAGTGGGGGGAGCGGCGGCGGTGGCGGCGGCGGGGGCAGCTTTGCGGCAGGCTCCGGCCGGGCTTGCTTGACGGCGGTGTGGCGGAGGCCCCGCCCTCGGCGGCAGGAACCTGGAGGGAGGCGGAGGAATATGTCCGAGAGGGAAGTGTCGACAGCCCCGGCGGGAACAGACATGCCTGCGGCCAAGAAGCAGAAGCTGAGCAGCGACGAGAACAGCAACCCGGACCTCTCCGGAGACGAGAATGTGAGTGGGGACGCCGAGTCGTGCGGGCGGGACTCCGGGGAAAGTTTTGAAGTCTTTTTAAACTGTGGGAGCGGGGCGGCCGGGCGGCTGTGGGGGGAGGGCGAGGTGTCACTCGCTGCTCTGGAAAACGCGGGCGTGGGAGAGAGAATCGGACTTGTCGCTGGGGTGTCGACGTGGGGCCGAGAGTGAGCAGAGGCTTGGCGGAGCGTGGGCGGCGGACGGGGGGCGGGGGGAGCGGCTCGAATCCTTTCGCGTGGACGGGCGCGTTCGGGCCTTGGGGGCACTTGGGGAGAGTGCGGGAGCTGAGATTCCCGTCGTTTAAAAGGCGAGTTAGAGGTGGTTCTGGGAAAGTTGGGAGGGAGAACCCGGCGTGTTAGGGACTCTCTTAAAGGAGTTAGGGACCGTGTCCCTCCTCGACCCTCGCGGACGGCTGGATGGGAAGAGCCGACCGTAAGGGGTTTCGGTGATTCTCCCGAAAGGAGGTCTGGTGCCTGCCCCTGCCCTGTCCTCGGAGATGAATGAGGTCAGTCCGCTTTTCTGGAGGAGGAGCCGATGGGAGGGTCGTCTTCTGACTTGGAGGGGAAAACCACCCGCGAGGAAGGAAAGAAGGGACGGTTCCGCTTTCGAAAGTTGCTGAGATACAGGGCACCACCTGGACCAGTGGTTCTCAATCTTCCTAACGCCGCGACCCTTTAATACAGTTCCTCATGTGGTGGTGACCCCCGACCATAAAATTATTTTCGTTGCTACTTCATAGCTGTAATTTTGCTACTGTGATGAATCGTAAGGTAAATATCTGGTATGCAGGATGTATTTTCATTGTTACAAATGGAACATAATTAAAGCGTAGTGATTAATCACAAAAACAATATGTAATTATATATGTGTTTTCCGATGGTCTTAGGCGACCCCTGTGGAAGGGTCGTTGCCCCCCACCAAAGGTGTCGCGGCCCACAGGTTGAGAACCGCTGACCTGGGCGGACTCGGCGGCATAGGTAGCTGTCCTTAAGGAGTGGGCTTCATGGCCTCGCGGTGTTTGATTTGGGGAATGAGATTTAAAAATAACAGTAAAACCAAAACGGATCATGATCAACATCTTCTAGTCCCAACTGTGTTTAGGTGAGATGCCAGTAACAACCGAATTGACATTGCTCTTCCAGTTTCATGTTTTAATATGGCCAATAAGTTCTGCAAAATGTCTTGACAATTCATGTAAAGATAATACTCCAAAATGTGAGCCCCTTTTCATAATATACGGCAATAACATATGGCTATCTTTTTTAAAATCTGTAAAGTGTTATAGGAGGGTGGTAGAAGTTCTTCATTTTCTTTTTTGGCTAGTTTTAGGAATAAATAGGACATCTTATACACCCATTTCTTAAATTCTACATCACTGCATTACTGATCGGAGCATAATATTATATGAATCACATAATGTCATGACCAAAATTTTCACGGAAGGGATGGGAAAAGAACTCTTTGTAGATAGAAGAAAGATTTTTAGGTGATTGTCAGTTTGTGGGATTTGGACTTGAAATTTCTGGAAAGCTTCAGTGTTGAAAGTTACTTTAAAAGTAACATTTTTCACTTTTTCATTCCAGTCCTTGGAGCCTGTTTTCTTTTGCCTTCTCTTAAATTTCTTTGGGCAGATTAGGTTAGTAATAGGAGCACAGACAAGATCCAAATGTTAGGTTAACATTTTCCCTCTACTACTTACTGGTTGCTTGATCTTGAGCAAGGCAAGATCCTTGACCTAGTTGCCTCAGTTTCTTATCTTACAAATGGAGATAATAATGGCATTTACCTGGAGGGGCATTTGTAAGGATTAAGTGAAGTAGTGTAGGTGAAGTACTTGCAAGAATGCCTGCCTCTACCCTAGCCGGTCTGGCGCAGTGGATAGGGTCCCTTGCAGACTGAAGGGTCCCAGGTTTGATTTCTGGCTAGGGCAAGTACCTCCGTTGCAGGCTCCTCTCCTGCCTGACTCGGGCGTGCTGGAAGAAGGCAACCACTCGATGTGTTTCTTTCATATCAACATTTCTCTCTGTCTTTCCCTCTTTCTTCCACTCTCTCTAATCAGTGGAAAAATATCCTCAGGTGAGAATTTTAAAATAAGAATGCCTGCCTCGCCGTAACTGGTTTGGCTCAGTGGATAGAGCGTTGGCCTGCGGACTGAAAGGTCCCAAGTTCGATTCCAGTCAAAGGCATGTACCTTGGTTGCAGGCACGTCCCCAGTAGGGGGTGTGCAGGAGTCAGCTGGTCGATGTTTCTAACTCTCTATCCCTCTCCCTTCCTCTCTGTAAAAAAATCAATAAAGTTTATTTAAAAATAAAAAAGTGACTGCCTCATAATAAGTACTATTCAAATTTTATATAATTGCTATTACTATAATTTTGTGATCACATAGTATAATCATATGTTTCTGACCTCTCCACATACTAAATAATCAGGCAGAAATGTAATGAAAATAGAAATTTATTTAGACGGAGGAAACTTCAGGGGGCCAAATAAATTGAAAGCTTATTTTATTTTTGCAGACTCGTAGGGAATATATTTGATGCATTAGAAAACTGTTCACAACCAAATGATTGGATGAAGCCTTTGTTTTGGTTCCTCCATCTGGATGAGGACTTCATATTTATGTATATGTTTTTATTGATTTCAGGGAGAGGGAGAGAGACATAGAAACATCAGTGAAGAGAATAACATTTTTAAAAGTGTAAAATACAGTGAAAAGATTATAAAAGTAATCATAAACTTATGTTATAAAATACTTTTGAGATTTGTTTTAATAAAGTATTTTATTTTTATTTATAAATCAAAACACTAACATTTGTCACGAATACTGTTAGCATTCTTTTAATTTATTGGAGTGACATTGGTTAATAGTATCATATAGGTTTCAGGTGTGGATTTCTATGTTACAAGATCTGTATGTTTTACTGTGTGCCCATCACCCAAAGCCAAATCATCTTCTGTCACCATATATTAGGTCCCCTTCATTCCCCCCTCCCCACCTCCACACCTTCCCTCTGTCAACCACCACACTGCTGTTTGTGTCCATGAGTTTCAGATTTATATCCCACATATGAGTGAAATCATATGGTTCATAGCTTTTTCTGCCCAACTTATTTCATTTAGCATATTATCTGCCTTTGCTGGAATTTCTCATTTCCTTTTTTTAAAAATTGAATTTATTTGGGTGACACGGTAAAGGGTGTGTGCAGGAGGCAGCTGATTTTTTTTTTAATTAAATCTTTATTGTTCAGATTATTACATTTGTTCCTCATTTTTCCCCCCCATAACTCCCCTCCTCCCAGTTCCCTCCCCACCCTCCGCCCTCACTCCCCACCCACTGTCCTCATCCATAGGTGCACGATTTTTGTCCAGTCTCTTCCCGCATCTCCCACACCCCTTTCCCCCCCAAGAATAGTCAGTCCATTCCCTTTCTATGTCCCTGATTCTATTATAATCACCAGTTCATTCTGTTCATCAGATTATTTATTCACTTGATTCTTAGATTCACTTGTTGATAGATGCATATTTGTTGTTCATAATTTGTATCTTTACCTTTTTCTTCCTCTTCCTCTTCTTAAAGGATACCTTTCAGCATTTCATATAATCCTGGTTTGGTGGTGATGAACTCCTTTAGCTTTTCCTTATCTGTGAAGCTCTTTATCTGACCTTCAATTCTGAATGATAGCTTTGCTGGATAAAGTAATCTTGGTTGTAGGTTCTTGCTATTCATCATTTTGAATATTTCTTGCCACTCCCTTCTGGCCTGCAAAGTTTCTGTTGAGAAATCAGCTGACAGTCGTATGGGTATTCCCTTGTAGGTAACTGAGTTTCTTTCTCTTGCTGTTTTTAAGATTCTCTCTTTATCTTTTGGTCTTGGCATTTTAATTATGATGTGTCTTGGTGTGGTCCTCTTTGGATTCCTTTTGTTTGGGGTTCTCCGCGGTTCTTGGACCTGTAAGTCCATTTCTTTCACCAGGTGGGGGAAGTTTTCTGTCATTATTTCTTCAAATAGGTTTTCAATATCTTGCTCTCTCTCCTCTTCTGGCACCCCTATAATTCTGATGTTGGTACGCTTGAAGCTGTCCCAGAGGCTCCTTACACTATCCTCGCATTTTTGGATTCTTTTTTCATTTTGCTTTTCCGGTTGGATGTTTTTTGCTTCCTCGCATTTCAAATCATTGACTTGATTCTTGCGCTCCTCTGGTCTGCTGTCGGGAGTCTGTATAATATTCGTTATTTCAATCCGTGTATGCTTAATTTCTAGTTTGTTCCCCAACATAACATCGAGGGTCTCATTAGTTTTCTTGTAGATCTCATTGTTATCGGCGGCTTCTAAACAGTTCTTGAGAGACCTTAAAAGTGTGGTTCTGAACTCTATATCTTCCATTGACAATTTTGTCCTGTTTCTTTGTCTCCGCATTTTGTTATGCTTCCTTGGTGCACCCCCTAGTGGTCTTTGTTCGCAGTCTTATAGTTAAACCTTGATTGTTGTAGCTAATACTAGGGAGGGTTTGACCTCCAGGCCAAGTGGCTATGAGAATCAGCTGTGTCAGCAGTGAGAGAACTTCTGTCCTCTAGGGAGGTGCTAATCTAGCCTTTGCCTGAGGCTATCCGGCAAATGCCTCTGTGCAGGGCTTGGGCAGGGCGGGTCGAACAGGATCAACAGCGTGGGCCGGAGAGAGCAGTTATGGCGGCTCTCAGTCCTGTCCCCAGGGGCTCTGCCTCTCTGAGTTCCAGCACCCGCTGCAAAGCTCGGAGAGAAAGCTGCACTCGCTCTGACCGAAGCCAGACAGTCCCGCTTCTCCCGTTTGAGTCTGGGTCCCTAAAGACTCGCCTGTATCTGGAGCTCAGAGTCTGCGACTCCCTCCCGATTGAAAACAACAACCGCGCGCTCCGTGCCCTCCGCACCTCAGAATTTGACTTCAGCACTGCGAGGAGGCAGCTGATTAATGTGTTCTCAAATCGATGTTTCTCTCTTCCTCTCTAAAAACCAATAAAAATATTTTTTAAAAGATGTTAAGGGAAGAAATGTGTTCCTGGTTTTGGTATTCTATATAAAGCTAAATATGAGAGTCATCTATCCTGCATAATAAAAGCCTAATATGCAAATTGGCCAAATGGCAGAACAACCGGTCGTTATGATACACACTGACCACCAGGGGGCAGATGCTCAACGCAGGAGCTGCCCCCTGGTGGTCAGTGCGCTCCCACAGGGGGAGTGCAGTTCAGCCACAAGCCAGACTGACAGCTGGTGAGCGCAGTGGCGGTGGCAGGAGCCTCTCCCGCCTCCACAGCAGTGCTAAGGATGTCAGTCAGATATCCCCCAAGGGCTCCTGGCCTGCTAAAGGACAGAGGCCAGGCTGAGGAACCCCCGCCCCCCTCCCAGTGCATGAATGTCATGCACCAGGCCTCTAGTATTAAACTAAAAAGCTGGAAAAAAAAGGGAGATAAGAATGCAATGTGCCCTATTATTATTTTCAAATATACTTTTATTGATTTTACAGAGAGGACGGGAGAGGGTTAGAGGGTTAGAGAGTTAGAAACACACCTGATAGAGAAACATTGGTCAGCTGACTCCTGCACAACCCCACTGGGGATCGAGCCTGCAACCAAGGTACATACCCTTAACTGTAATTGAGCCTGAGATCCTTCAGTTCGCAGGCTGATGTGCTATCCACTGAGCCAGATTGGTCAGGGCTGTGCCGTATTATTAACAATGTTTTGTATGACTTCTTGTTTAATTTAATTTATTGGAGTGATGTTGGTTAATAAAATTAAATAGGTTTCAGGGGTATAGTTCTATAATGTGTCACCTGTATATTGTGTGCACCCCAAATCAAGTCAGTTTCCATCACCATTTATTAATTCACCCTTTACCCACTCCTACCTCCCCTACCCCCAGTTGGCTTCTGGATTAGAATGTAAAGAAGCTCATGAATAATGCATGTAATAGTTTTATTATTTTACTTCTCTAGTGTTAAAAGATAATTTTCAGAAAAAGGCAAGTGAATATGTGTTAAAATTTTTATTTTACTCATGTAAGGGAACTGGGCAAGTCAAACAGTACAAATTAATAAGGAATAAAGGAATGTTGAGATAAAATTGCAAATGGGTCAAACACTTTTTTTTCAGAGTGGAAGGGAAGGCACTTTGCACCTCTACCTTTAGAGACAGAATTTGCACTACTAGTTAGTTATCCACAACTTGAAAAAGAGATGTAAGGTTAGTCAAAGGCAACTAAGAGGGTTATAATCTGATACCATGGAAGAGTGTACCATAGATAATGCATAGTTTTCCATCAAAACCCAAAATTGTTTTCTATACTAGATTTTAACTGTTTAAATACAACTGGGAGGTGGGGAGAAATTGGGAAAGAGAAAAACAGTGATTTTAGCCTAGGAACTGAACTTTAAAATTTTACATTTTTATATCTCTTTAAAGGCAGATTATGTTTAAGTTACAATTCAAGTTTTTTTAGCATGTCATTTTGGTAGGAACCATTTACAGCTTTGAAAGCCACCCCCAAAAATTACTTTTTTAAAATTTATAAATCTTTATTGTTGAAAGTATTACATAGGTCCTCCTTTTCCTCCTATTAACCCACTCCCATCCTCCCTCCCACCCCCATTAAATGAATTTTAATATACTTCTGTCCCTCTAGTTAAGTTTAACCTTTATAATATAAAGCTATCTTTAGGAAGCAGTAACTTAGAAACAGCCCCTAAGGCGCAATGGTTCCTAGACTGTATTCTCATAGATGTTAATAGGCACTCCAAGAAAAAAGGCTTTCTCTAGAATGTGGTTCACTACTGCCCTAATGTTACAGATTTAATAAATCTCTATTTCTAAAAATACATTGTAATATGTAATCAAAGGAGGTGAAATCCTCTTCTGAGATTAGAGGGTCATCAATATATCTTGTGGACTCGAGATTAGGTAAAAATTAGGTGAATTTTCAAGGTTTTCTGCTGCCATTTCTACTTTGAAAGGGAATTACTTTATAGAGTATCTGGAACTCTAACATACAGGGTGGGGCAAGAGTAGAACAAGAGTTGTGAGTTAACGGAACAGTTTATTATATTAGTTATTTCATTGTTTTCCATATGAACAGCTGTAAACCTACTTTGCCCCACCCAGTATTTATGAGTATCATTATTTTAGAGCTATGAGTCAAATTTCAGTTGTACAGAATATGTGGGACTTCTTTTAGAGACTGGGAGGGAGGGGGAGAGACAGAGAGAAACATCCATGTAAGAGAGACACATTGGTTGCCTCCCACACACGCCCTGACAAGGACCAGGGATCTAACCTGCAACCTAGGTACATGCCCTTGACGGAAATCGATCCCAGGACCATTCAGCCTGAGGGCTGACTCTCTGTCCACTGAGCCAAACTGGCTATGGCAAGCATGTCAAACTCAAAGGCTAACACAGGCCAAATAAACAAGGCATGTGGCCCATGGGCCACAAGTTTGACATGCTTGGGCTAGGGCAGTGGTCGGCAAACTGCGGCACCTTGAGTGTGGCTCTTCCACAAAATACCACGTGCGGGCACACATGAACAGTGCGATTGAAACTTCGTGTCTACACTCAAGGGGCCAAAGAGCCGCATGTGGCTCTCGAGCCGCAGTTTGCCGACCACTGGGCTAGGGCATTAAGTCAGATTTAGGAGTCAGAGCTTTGGGTGTGAATTTCAGCAACCCTAACATGCAAAAGACGACTTAGGCTCTCCTTTTGTTTGTTTGTTTTCTTTTTTCTTTTAAATTTGGTTCTCTTTCTATTTTTTTTTTTTTATTTGCTACTTAGGCTCTCTTAGACTTCTTATCTAACAGTACCTGTGTGGAGACCATTGTGTTGCTATTTAAAGGCAGCATTAGTACTGTTTTTCTGATTAGCTTTTTTTGTTTATATTTTTGCTGAAATATCAAATATCCACAAGTTCTAATGTGTAGCTGGTTTGCTTTTTATCCTTTGGAGATAGGAATAAAATGTTCCATTATTTACAGAATTTATTAATTATTTCTTTTAGGTCATTCAGTAGCTGTCCAGTAAAAAGTCATTTGCTGCCTGAGTGTAGTATTACTGTTTTATGTAATTTTTTTCTAACTTACTGCTTACAGGATGATGCTGTCAGTATAGAAAGTGGAACAAACACTGAACGCCCTGATACACCTACAAATACACCAAATGCACCTGGAAGGAAAAGCTGGGGGAAGGGGAAATGGAAGTCCAAGAAGTGCAAATATTCTTTCAAATGTGTAAATAGTCTCAAGGTATGTGCAGAAAGACAAATCCTGTTAGTTGAATGCTAAGCTGCAAAATTATTTACCAGTGGTAAACATTTTATGCTCAAGATACTCTGTCAAGTTAAAAATATTTTTAAATTACAGTACTTTTTGAAGTTTTGTTTTTAGAGTATAGACTGCATAGTTATAATTCACTCTACTTTCATTTAGCGTTTCGTTTTGTCTTAAATGGATAATACCTAGTACTGCAGGCTAGTTTTTCTTTATTGTTTATATTCAAATAAAAGGTTTTGGAAAATGTATTTTGATAAAATTTAAAAGTATATGCTACTTTCAGGTACTTATTCCTAAAAAGAACTGAATGTGACTCATTAATTTTGAGCCAGCATAAATTGAAACCCATGCCTTAGTTTCTGCAGTTTAAAAGAATTTAACTCTTATCTGTTGTTTTATTTGATTGTTTTCAAAGAAAAGGATATAAATTAAAAAATTTTTGATTATGTAGAAAACAAGTGGTTGAGGTTATATAAATGACTACTCCCTCAATAGTATCTTTATTTATAAAAGGGATTAGTGGAATTTAAGATGTTTTTCTTTACATGTATTCATTATTGGTTTAAATTTGGGGGTGTTTTCCTTCGCTGAGCAGAAATGTGCATTACATTGTCTTATACATGTATGAAAGAATCTTTTCTAAATATGTATTTCAGGTAAAGTCTTCAGAAAGCATAAGCGACTAGGGCTATGTGGAAATTATTTTCTGTCTGTAGCAAAATTCTTTGTTCAGTGTATGTCAAATTATACTCTTAAAAGAGAGAGATTAATCTTGGTTATATATTTTTTATAAAAGGAAAGTGCCCATTAGTTTCGTATTAATATTCAGTTATATCAACCTATTTTTAGATAGTATGTCTAGAAGGCTGTTTTAACTGTCAGTTAAATATTTTAATTAAATATTTCAAAGCATTAAATCTATGGCTTTTTAAGGGTAAAAAAATAAAAGTTGTTAGACTTTAAAAGTAAAAACAGTCCCTTGAAGTGAATATGAAAATTAATGTTAAATGCCAAGAGATTGCCAGTAAAATCCTGAGAATAACTTTGTGAACACTTGTTTTTTATATATGTCCTTATAGCCAGCCTACTAACAACTAAAGGTATAGTCCATGGCTTCCCCTGCCCCCTATTGTTCAATTACCATACTTGTTTATTACAAAACTTGGGATGTTTTTCTTTTAGGACTCAAATTCAAGGTTATTTAAAATTGTTTCTATAGCAATAATAGAAAGCAGTGATTTGCGTCTGGTGTGCTTCAGTTTACAAGGGAAAAATTAAACCTAATAAAGTTTAGCTAGTGCTAAGCCACTCTTACTTAGGTCATTTGTTAGTTTACAATTTCAGAAAAATAAATTTTGTCCTTATGTCCTGAGAAATGAATGCATTTGCCATAATTACCCAGTTTTGTTTTGATTCCAAAAAATATGCTTGGGTGTGAGAACATAGAAGGCAAATATAAAAGTATTTTCATAAATAAGTGCTTGTTACCTAACTTCTGGTTTAAGTCATTGGTTATCATAAAACTTTATCATATACGAGTATTTTAAAATGTGAAAACTGGACAAGTAGATATCTTTTTAGAGTCAAAAGTCAGTTTATGTGTGCTATTTCAAAATAGTGGCTTCCATGTTCAAAAAAAGTTATAAGGAGGATGGTCAGTCTACTATAATTTTTTTGTTTCTAAAATACATTAATTTTTCTTATTTCATGATTATTTTATAGGAAGATCATAATCAGCCATTGTTTGGAGTTCAGTTTAACTGGCACAGTAAAGAAGGAGATCCACTAGTGTTTGCAACTGTAGGAAGCAACAGAGTAAGTGTTAAGGATCTGTTTGGCATTTGGTTTGATGATTAGATTCTGGTATTAATATAATAAATGTAATGATTTTGAGATAAATTTCGTGTAGCTAGTTTGGCATTATTATTCCTTTGTGTGAACATGAAGCATTCTAGAAGTTGTCTAATTAAACCTAGTATTCATGACTGAAAATACATCTTTATTTCATACTAGTAGCCTGGTACACAAAATTCGTACACATTAAGAGGGAATTAATTAGAGGAAATATTTTAATATTGCTATTTGCCCTTTCTCTATAATAGAAGTGTCAGAGATAAAGAAAATTAATAAAGTATATATGAAAATCTCCCTCCTGTCAGAGTCTGGGCCGCACCGTGGGACCCAGAGTCAAGTTCCCACCTACCTGCGTGTGCGCCTCGAAATCGCACAAGACCCAGTGATCCGGCCAGTCCCACTCCCATCAAACCCTGCTAGGCAGGGGGCGCAGCTTCAGGTCCCCAGCCCAGTGCCGGGGCAGGGGGCCATGGCCTCAGGTCCCCTGGGCCCGTGCCACCCAGCCTCAAGTTCCTGCTGATCAGCCGTTATGGCATCATGGCATGATGACCATTTGCATATTAGCCTTTTATTATGATGATGATTTTACTCAAAATCATTCACACAACAGGTTTCTGTTTATATTTTGTCTTAATGATCTGTTTTGAGTGATTGAAAGAATTCATGTTCTTTTATTCTAATTTGAATAAGAAATCTCATTTCTTTTTTTTTTAAAATATATTTTTATTGATATCAGAGAGGAAGGGAGAGAGAGAGAGATAGAAACATCATTGATAAGGGAGAATCATTGATTGATCCGGATCAAGTCCTTAATCCGGGCATGTGCCCTTGACTGGAATCGAACCTGGGACCCTTCAGTCCACAGGCTGATGCTCTATCCACTGAGCCAAACCAGCTAGGGCAAGTCTCCCATTTCTTAAAAATAAATGTAATTAATGCCTCTTACTAAAGTATAGATCCAGTGTATGTATATAATAGTTACTGAAAGTATTTTAATATTTGTAGTAAATATTTGTTTTATTTGTTTTTATTTAAGGAGGCCAAGAGTATCTTGAACTGAGAAAAAACCGTACTGGGCACGTTTTTAATATAAACCAAGCATGTCAAAGTTACAGCCAGCAGGCCACATGCCGCGAATTTGACATGCTTGATATAAACCATTATTTAACTTTTTAATTGAACTAGGGGCTGAACATGTGACTTATAAAGATTTATTCATTCATTCTATTTGCTTCTAAGTAAATGGAGAATGGGGAAATTCCCTAGTGCTTTCTAGAGAGTCTCTGGAGTTTTTCTATTGAATTGAAATCACTTTGGGAAAAATTGTTCTCTTTTTATTAGATAACATTCTGGGTATTCATTAATACTATAGTAGAAGTTAGGAGGAATAACATAAAACTAGATTGGTGTATTTGGAAAAGAAAGGTGGAGGAAATAGACTAATTGGATATGGTTTGACAACAAATACAAGCCACTTCCTCTGCCTTCAGCTCAAGAGGGGAATTGAGGTGAATCTGAGAAATGTTCCATAAGTTATTTTAGTTGAGTAAAATAAAATTTTATGTTTAACTAATTGTGATAAGCTTCTTAAAGAAATAAAGGAACGTGATTTTTTTTAATATATAAATATATATATATATATTTATTATTGATTTCAGAGAGGAAGGAAGGAGAGAGAGATAGAAACATCAATGTTGAGAATCATTGATTGGCAAGCCCCCTACTGGGGACCAAGACCGCAACCCTGGCATGTGCCCTTGACCAGAATCAAACCTGGGACCTATCAGTCCGCAGGCCGACGCTCTATCCACCAAGCCAAACCAGCTAGGGCAGGAACGTGATTTTTTTTTTTTTTTAAATATATTTTATTGATTTTTTACAGAGAGGAAGGGAGAGAGATAGAGAGTTAGAAACATCGATGAGAGAGAAACATCGATCAGCTGCCTCCTGCACATCTCCTACTGGGGATATGCCCGCAACCCAGGTACATGCCCTTGACCGGAATCGAACCTGGGACCTTTCAGTCCGCAGGCCGACGCTCTATCCACTGAGCCAAACCGGCTTCGGCAGGAACATGATTTTTAATGCACACAGTTTCTATTGCCTGTGGTGCATTTTTTAAAAATATTTTATTGATTTTAGAGAGGAAGAGGGAGAGAGAGAGAAAGAAACATCAATGATGAGAAAGAATCATTGATCGGCTGCCTCCTGCACAGACCCCACTGGGGATTGAGCCTGCAACCTGGGTATGTGCCCTTGGCCAGAATCAAACCTGGGACCCTTCAGTCCGCAGGCCGATGCTCTATCCACTAAACCAAACCAGGTAGGGCTTTGTAGTGCATTTTTAATGCAGTTTCTTATTATCTAATGGCCACCGTAACAAGAAGGAATCTTCAGACCAAAAGAGGAAGGAGAATTAACAGAATATAACAATTTATATTGAAATCTGGTTATTGCAGTCCTGTGTGGATGCTGATGTATCCTTTCCTGAGTTTTCAATATGTTTGGCTGAAGAAATTGTCTTTCATAAGCACACTGAAACTAGGGTAATTTATTTATTGGACTTGAGCCAGCAGACTGCCTAGTAGTTTTGCACCAATTCTCCTCAAAATTAACTTGATAAGCAAGTTAGTATTGCAGTATTTAATATATTCTGGAAATTATGTAATGCCATAAATATTATAATGGCTTCCTCAAAGGAGCTATTTTAAAGCAGTAGCTTCTGTAATATTTTAAAAACACAGTTGTGACTAAAATATGTTTAAAAGCTAAAAGCATGTGTTTCTGTATTTGAGGTAAAATTTACTGTATTTTGTTTTCCTTAGGTTACTTTATATGAATGTCACTCACAGGGAGAAATCCGGCTATTGCAATCCTATGTGGATGCTGATGTATCCTTTCCTGAGTTTTTAATATCTTTGGCTAAAGAAATCGACTTTCATAAGTACACTGAAACTTTTCTAAATTAATTAGTTCCCCAAAGTTATATTGTTCTTTCTTAACCTTAACCAATGCTATTCCTTCACTACCATCCAAGAGATTTCTGGTATCTAGTTTTCCTCGTCCCTAGAAATCCATTGTAGGATGGGTATGAGAGAAAATGGTGCAGGTGACTGGAGATGTTTATTGGAAATCCAGTAATAGAAAATTAGAATAGTTAAAACCTCCTGTTTTTTGTTTTGTTTTTTACCTTGCCTAGAATTTTATCATTTCAAAGTAGTTATATTGATGAACTTGAGTTGATCAGAAGCTAGGACTGGAAATCATGCTAAGTATTTGATCAATAAAGCCTACAGGGAAAAACACATATCCAGTTTGTTTAGAAAGTAAAATATTGCAAAACATGGGTTCATAAAGATAAAGACTTAAAAACCCAAAGGGATAGATAGAAAAGCTTGTAGATAAGATTTTTCTTCTAGATCCATTTGAAAAACTTAGCAAACAAAAAAAGACAAGGACTTTTCAGTCTTCCCTATATGATATGGAAAGAAGTGACCTGTAGCCATACTGGAAAGGTCTCACACAGGAAAAAGTGGAAAAATGAATAGTAAGTCATCTTTAGAGGCACAGAGAACTATTGGGGTAGGGCAAGAGTCTGCAAAGTACAGCCCCTGGGGCTGCCATCTGTTTGCTTTTGCTTTTTTTATTAGGTAATGGTCCACCCACCTGTTTTGTAAATAAAGTTTTATTTGGACACAGCCATACACATCCTTTACATGTTGTCTGGCTGCTTTCAAACACAAAGTTGAGTTATATAAATAGCTAAATAGTTAATTAAAATGCAGTGGAAAGACTGGTTTTGTTCTATCATTTTGTATAAGTTTTAGACCTAAAAATTTCCATTGTTTAAATCTGGTGATAGAATAAGAACTTCTGTGTCAAAAACTTTAGCAGTATTTTGGAAGTTTCCATGTATTATAATCGTTTATGTATGTATTTACTTTTCAAAAACATTACATTTCTTAACCAGCATTTGTAGGCTGATGAAAACTTTTACACTTGTGCATGGACATATGATAGCAATACAAGCCATCCTCTGCTGGCTGTGGCTGGATCTAGAGGCATAATCAGGATAATTAATCCCATAACAATGCAGTGCATTAAGGTGGGCGTTCTTGTTAAATTGTAGATTTGCTTTCTTTTGAATGAACACCTGTGAAAATTTGTCAGGTTAAATTTAAAACGAAAGGAATCAGTGTCTACAATTTCTAATTTGATCTGTACTGTGCTTACTTCATCCTTTAGACAAGTCTTTTGATAGCTTTGTTACAATTGGGTAATGCAAATTAAGTAATGAGTGGGAAAATTTTATTATTTACAATATTTTCTTTTTTTCTACCTCGCCTTATTCCGAGAGACTCTGAATGAAGAATAACAAAAGAGTGAGTCCATTCTCACACACCCTAACTAGGGTTTTGAAGCCTTGAAAGTTGATATTAAGTTTTACAAATCAATTTAATTAGAAGTTTTAAACCCTGAGAGCACAATACAACCACATGAGGATCTTTTCCATCTTTGCCTTGCCTCTGCTATTCCAGTCAAATCAGATTATCAGCAGGTGGGCCTTGAGCATCTTTTATTTTTTTCCCTTCAAATTTGTTGGGTGATTTTATTTTATTTTTTTATGCATTTTTTTCTTTGTTGGATGGTTTTAATATGCAGCCAATGTTGAAAACCACTACTTTAAGCAAAACGAGTTTTTCATTCTCTTAAAATTAATGAAAAATAATTTATTTTTCTTAGCAAACATTAATTCACAGATTAAATATTTTACAATAGAATTTGTTATTGTATATGAAAGTTGATATGTTTTAAATTTATTGTAGCACTATGTTGGGCATGGAAATGCTATCAATGAGCTGAAATTCCACCCAAGAGACCCAAATCTTCTCCTGTCAGTCAGTAAAGGTAAGAGAAGGAAATTATTTTTTACTATTTTTTTTAAATCCGAGGATATGTTCCTCCCATTGATTTCAGAGAGAGAGAAGGAAGAGGTAAAGAGAGAGAGAGAGAAACATCAATGTGAGAGAGAAACAGATTGGTTGCCTTCTGAACTCTCCCTGAACCCACATACTCCGAAATCTGGATATGTGCCCTGACTGGGAATTGAACCTGAGATCCTTTGGTGCACAGCACAATGCTCCAGCCAATTGAGCCACACTGGCGAGGGTAGAAATGATTATTTTTAAGAGAGAAGCATAATTGGTACTGAGGATTAGTTATGCTACCCTTATTTACCATATTGCATTATGATAATTCTAGAACTTTATCCTCAAATGAAATTTTTTTCAATTGAATTATGTTCATCATCATTTTTTAAAAATATTTTTATTAATTTCAGAGAGGAAGGAAGAGGGGGAGAGAGAGAGAAACATCAATGATGAGAGAGAATCATTGATTGGCTGCCTCCTGCATGCTCCCCACTGGGGATTGAGCCTGCAACCTGAGCATGTGCCCTTGACCAAAATCGAACCTGGGACCCTTCAGCCCGCAGGTCAGTGCTCTATTCATTGAGCCAAACTGGCCAGGGCCATCTTCATTAATTTTAAGTGGCAGATTACCAATTCTTTTTTTTTAATTTAAATTCTTTATTGTTTGAAGTATTACATATGTCTCCTTTTTCCCGCATTGACCTCTCCCCGGCCACTCCCACCCCTCAGCACACGCCCCTACTGTCTGTGTCCATGGGTTATGCTTATATACATGCATACAAGTCCTTTGGTTGATCTCATAACCCCCCCCCCCCCCGCCTTCCCTCTGAAATTGGATGGTCTGTTCGATGCTTCTATATTCTGGATCTGTTTTTATTCATCAGTTTATGTTGTTCATTATATTCCACAAATGAATGAGATCACATGATATTTATCTTTCTCAAAAATTATATTTTTAAGAATTTTTAAGATAGTTTTGCAACTATCACTCTATCCAATCATGTAATAAGCAATAATGCATCTGAAAATCTATGTTGCCTTTATATATAAAAACTTTTGTTTTATAAAGCATTCCCTGTTGCCCAGCCGGTGTGGATCAGTGATTGAGTGTCGACCTATGAACCAGAGGTCACGGTTCGATTCCTGCTCAGGGCACATGCCCATCTTGGGCTCAGTCCCCAGTGTGAAGCATGTAGGAGGCAGACAATTACTTTCTCTCATCAATGATGTTTCTGTCTCTCTTTCTTCCTCTCTGAAATCAATAAAAATAAATTTTTTAAAAAAAGAAAATGTTTATTTTGGGAAATTGACACCTAAGAACTGATGACTTTTTCTTGATAGCAGTAGTAGTTGGGCTCAGGTATTACTTTCCAAGTGACAGAGGCCAGAAAGCCTTACTTGTTCTATATATTACAACTTTGTAACACTGCTCTTTCTTCCCGTTGTGTCAGTGAGGTTTTTTGTTTGTTTTTTATCAAACAGCTTTTCAAATTAATAAGAATTTTGCTGCACACAATATCATTAAGAAAGTGAAAAGACAACCTACAGAATAGGAGAAAGTATTTCTAAATCATCCTATCTAATAAAAGAGAAAAATGGTAATTGGCGTACGACGCTACCCTTTTCATTGGCTAATCAGGGCTATATGCAAATTAACTGCCAACTAAGATTGGCAGTTAACTGCCAACAAAATGGCGGCTAATTTGCATATGTAGGCACAATGCAGGGAGGCGAAAGGGAAAGCAGGAAGAAGCCCCCTGCCACTGACAGTGATCGGAATCCCAGGGGGGAGCTAAGAGCTGGGGGGCAGGGCAAAGGCGGCCCTGGGGCCGCCTTTGCCCTGCCCCCCAGCCATGATCGGAGAATCAGGCGCCTTTGCCGCCCTGGCCAGTGATAGCAGGAAGTAGGGGTGGAGCCAGCAATGGGAGCTGGGCACGGTCGAAGCTGGCAGTCCCAGGAGCTAGGGGTCCCTTGCCTGGGCCTAAAGCGGAGCCCGTGATCGCGGGGCCGCTGCAGCTGCGGGTCCCCACTGCCCGGGCCGGACGCCTCAGCCAGAGGCCTCAGGCCTGGTCAAGGGGCTGATCCAGTGATTGGTGATCGGAGGGTGATGAGGGTCAACTCCTCTGGCCGAGGCATCAGGCCTGGGTGGGGGGCGGAGCCGGGGATTGGGGGGATATGATGGTCCCCTTGCCCAGGCCTGAAGCCTGGGTCAGAGGCGTCAGGCTTGGGCGGGGGTGGAGCAAGCGATCAGAGGGAGATGGGGGTCCCCTGCCCAGGCATGATTCCTGGGCCAGAGGCCTCAGGCCTGGGCGGGGGCCAGAGCCAGTGATCAGGGGGAGACGGGGGTCCCCTGTCCAAGCCTGACACCTCTGGTGGAGGCGTCAGGCCTGGGCAAGGGGCCGATCAGGCGATCGGAGGGTGATGGGGGTCTATGCCTGAGGGCTGCCAGTATGTGAGAGGGGGCAGGCTGGGCTGAGGGACACTCCCCGCTCCCACACACACCCAGTGCACGAATTTCATGCACCGGGCCCCTAGTATATCTAATAAGGGACTTGTATCAAGAGCTCTTATAGTTCTACAGTAATAAAACATCCATATTAAAAAGTGGGTTGAATGACATCTTTCCAAAGAACATGCACAAATGTCTGGTGGGCACATGAAAAGGCACTCAATATCATTAATAATTAGGGAAATACTAATTAAAAACACCAGGAGCTACCACTTCACACTTGCTAGTATGGCTATAACCAAAGTTACAGTAACATGTTGGCTAATGTGGAGATACCCTTCTTCACCCCTATAGCTGGTGGGAATGTAAAATGTGGCCACATCAAAAAACAGTTTGGCAGTTCCTTATAGTTAAACATAGACTTACCATTCCTGGATGTGTGTGTGTGTGTATTCCAGATGAATGAAATGTCCACATAAAATTTGTACATAGTTGGAATCGAATTATTTTTATGGCAGTGTTTTATTCAACTACATATTAACATAATGTATTAGTCTAATATGTACATTACAATTAGTATAAATACATTGTCATTAGTGTAGTATGTTAATATTCATGTATAGTATGAACATTGTTACAGTTCAAGCTTCACATGGCATTTATATTATTGCTGTACATTATTTTGTTAATATTTAGTAGAAAATGAGATTGCTTGAATTACAGTTATAATTTTTATTTTCTCCGTCAGTATGCTTCTTTTTATTTATTTATTTATTTATTTATTTATTCATTCATTCATTTATTTATAATATATTTTGATTGACATAGAGAGGAAGGGAGGGGGAGATAGAAACATCAATGATGCGAGAGAATCAGCCCTAGCCAGTTTGGCTCAGTGGATAGAGCGTTGGCCTGTGGACCAAAGGATCCTGGGTTCAGTTCTGGTTAAGGGCACATACCTTGGTTGCAGGCTCTTCTTTGGGGTCTGGTTGGGGCTCCTACAGAAGGCAACCAACTGATGTGTTTCTCTCACATCGATGTTTCTCTCTGTCTTTCCCTCTCTCTTGCACTCTCCCTTAAAATCAGTGGTAAAAATACCTTGGGTGAGGACTTAAAAAAAGAGAGAGAGAGAAAATCATTGATCGGCTGCCTCCTGCACACTCCCTACTGGGGATCAAGCCCAAAACCCAGGCATGTGACCTCCTGGTTCATAGTCAATGCTCAACCTCTGAGCCACACCAGTCAGGCTCAGTAGGCTTTATTTAGATTTACAAGAAATGGAATGCCAACTAACATGTCTGCTGGGGTCCAGCCCCAGCTGGTCCAGGGGTCCCCAAAGGTGTAGACGGAGTCGGCAAAGAAGGAAGGACACTGTGACAGCGTTCAGTTGATCAGCAGCCTAGCCATGATCTCCAGCCAGGATCTCCAGCCAAGTTCTGGTCTGGATCTCCAGAGAGGTTCTGCTTAGGATCTCCAGCCAGGTTCTGTGGCCATGTTCCCTTGCTAGGTTCTCCAGCCAGGTTCGGTCCAGGTTCTCCAGCCAGGTTCAGTCACCAGGTTCTAGTCAGGTTCTCTTGCCATGTTCTATAGTCAGGTTCAGTCCAGGATCTATTGGCATGCTCTCGCCAGCGAAGTTCTTCTGTCTCTAGAGAACGTTCTGTGTAGGTTCTGTGCCTAGGCTCTGTCTCTCTTGGTCCTGTCTTCCAAGCCCTGTGTCCTTAGTTCTGTGTCCTGAGTTCTGTCTCTTGCTGTCTTGTTACATCTGTATTTATACCAGTTGATTCAATCCTATCAATCTCTATTACAAAGGTTAGGGCGTTTCTTATCTCCATTCCAGGGAGTAAAGATTATGTAGCTTAAGCATGATTGTTTGTAGTGATTAACTACCCGCCTGGCACTTAGTTAAGGAGTTTCATCCCCTCCCTGACTTCAGGGGAAAATTCCTACCTGGGGAAACAACCTTTCTAGGAGAAGCATCCCCTCCCTGACTTCAGGGAAAAATTCCTACCTGGAGAAACAACCTTTCTAGGAGAAGCATCCCCTCCCTGACTTCAGGGAAAAATTCCTACCTGGAGAAACAACCTTTCTCGGAGAGGTGACCTTGGTTAAAACACAGTGCCAAGAAGGTGAGCAAACATATTAAGAACTGTATGCCATATATGCCAGGTCCCTTGAAACAGCAAGGATGGACCGGCTCCCGGCACATGTCATCAGCCCTTTGAGGTCTTAAAGGTCTGTAATACTATAAAATTGTCCTGATATATACTGTATGTAGATTTCAATACTATTATTAGATTTACTGTAGAAATTTTATAAATCTACGCAGTCTGTCCTGGCCAGTGTGGCGCAGTTGGTTGAGCATTGTCTCATGCACAAAAAGATCAGTTCCCGGTCAGAGTATATGCCCAGGTTTTAGGTTCAATTCTCCAGTTGGGGCACATGCAGGAGGCAACTGATCAAAGTTTTTCTCTCTCACTCCTTTTTCCTCTCCCTTCCTCTCTCTCTCTTAAATTAATAAAAACACTCCAAAAATAATTCTACTGTCATCTTTTCTTACTCTTTTTGAATTATATATATATAATACATATATTATATATATGTATGTATATGTATATATATATGTGTGTGTGTGTGTGCGTATTTTTTTTATCCTCACCTGAGGATATTTTTTTCCATTGATTTCTAGAGAAAATGCAATGGAGGGAGAAGGGGGGGAGAGATGGAGGGGCATCAGCATGAGAGAGAGACATGGTTTGGCTGCCTCCCACACTGGCTCCTACCAGGGCTGGGGAATCTGCAACCAAGGTATGTGCCCTTGACCCTTCAGTCTGAGGGCCAACGCTCTAACCATTGAACAAAATCAGCTACTCAGTCCTCTTTAATGTATAAATGGATATGGTGGAGGGCAGAGCTAATATTTTGTTCTGTGGCATAATGTAAAACTCTGTCAAATTCGGTAAATAAGTTAAAAATATTTTTAAAACTACAAGTATTTCTTTTCTTGAAAGTTTGTGCTGATACATACCTAAATCTGTATGTGATGTAAATGTTTTAAGTGATACGGGTTTCGTTATTAGTCTTTAGTATTCATAAGTTAAGTCCACACTTGTGTAAGTTTTACTTTAAAGAGGTTTTGAACATTCACAGTAAATGAATGATAAAAATTCATCTTAATTTTTTTATTTCTATACTAGATCATGCTTTACGATTATGGAATATCCAAACGGACACTCTGGTGGCAATATTTGGAGGTGTTGAAGGGCACAGAGATGAAGTTCTAAGTGCTGTAAGTTGAAAGCTGCAGGGCAGTGACTTTCAGGTGCACGTTGTTGTGAACAATCCCCATCGAACTCTTTCATGAAACCATATTTTGTTGTTGTTTTTCATATAGCCTGGCAGGCAGTCATTTCATTTACTTGTGATATGCAAGGTTTTTATCTTATAAATGAAGGAATAAAGCAAGAAAGTCTGTTTGTATTTAATTTGTACTCATTCACATGAAAGAATACTAACTATGAACTTGTTTTTTTTCCTATATTGATCAAAAAAGTCACCAAGTTATGTTTTGTTTTGCTGTTTCTCAGTTATTAAAGGAAAAGATTAAACTAGTTAGCAATTGCTGGGCACGGAGCTGCATGCCTGTAGTCCCAGCTGAGGAAGGAGGATTGCTTGAGCCCAGGAGTTCTGGGCTGTAGTGCACTATGCCGATCTGCTGACAACAGTAAGTTTGGCATCAATATGGTGACCTCCTGGGAGCTGGGGACCCCCAGGTTGCCTAAGGAGGGGTAAATGGTCCCAGGTTGGAAATGGAGCAGGTCAAAGCTCCCATGCTGATCAGTAGTGGGATCGCACCTATGAATAGTCACTGCACTCCAGCCTGGGCAACATAGTGAGACCATGCCTCTTAAAAAACACACAAACAAAAATAACTAGTTGGCAATTAAGAAAGTTTGTTTTATTTGCAGTTGAAATCTAAATTATTCATTTTTAGGAGTGTTTTATTGTGCACAGGCTGAATTTTGGATAGCTTTCTCTCTCATGGCACATTGTTATCTTTATGTTATAACTAGAGGCCCAGTGCACAGATTCGTGCACTGGTGGGGTCCCTTGGCCTGGCCTGCAGGGATCGGGCTGAAACCAGCTCTCCGACATCCCCTGAGGGGTCCCGGATTGCGAGAGGGCACAGACCAGTCTGAGGGACCTCACCTGTGCATGGATCTGTGCACTGGGCCTCTAGTATGCATATAAGATCTTTGATTTATCCCTTCCTGCCCTCTTCCTTCCCCCTTTCTCTCTGATATTTATCAGTCTGTTCCATGTTTACATGCCTGTGGTTTCTGCTCCTGCGTTGAGCATCTGCTCCCTGGTGGTCAGTGCATGTCATAGCTCCTGGCCGGTCAGCCGGTTGCTTAGGCTTTTATATAGAGAGATTTATTGATCTTTTATAATATAAGTGTTTTAGGTTTCATATTTTTATATTATTTTAGCTTTACTTATGTTTCATTCATAGCTTACTTAGTAGTTTTACAGCTATTCAGTCCTTATTCATTAAACTATGTAAAGGGGCACCATGTTTTTGTTTTTGTTTTAATATATTTGTATTGATTTTACTGAGGGAGAGGGAGAGAGATAGAAACATCAGTGATGAGAGAGAATCATTGATTTGCTGCCTCCTGCACACCCCACTGGTTGGTTGAGCCTGCAACCCAGGCATATGCCCTTGACCGGAATCAAACCCAGGACCCTTCAGTCCTCAGACTGATGCTCTATCCACTGAGTCAAACTAGCTAGGGCAGGGGCACCACGTTTTGAATCATGTAGCATTTTAATTGGAGGTACTAAGTGTTCCTATGGTTGGAGTTTGTGTGCTTTTGTGAGAATCATGCCCTGCCAACTTGGATTTTCTAGTAGTTGCAGTAGCAGTCTCCATTTGGCTTTTAAAGACTACCATTGTTTATTAAGAATTTCAAATTAGAGTTACTGGCACGAACAGTGAGTCAGTGAGTGCCTTGCTGCTGTTCACCAGACTGGTGAATTCAGTAAGCAACAAACCTAAAGTTCCTAAGCTCTTGTGAAACAGTGTTCACAATTAATCCAGAGGTTGGATTAACATATACTATCTAGGTGAGTAAGGAAAATATTTTCCTTAAATAGAACTCCCTACTCTTATTTCCTTTTATTTTTAATGGGAGTATTTTTCTTTATTTTTAAAATAGAATTTATTGGGCTGACATTGGTTAATAAAATTTTATAGGTTTGAGTTGTACAATTCTATAATACATCATCTGTATATTGTATTTTTGGTCCATCACCATCTACTGTTATTTCTTAAAATGAGAACAGGTGCCAGTCTGTATTTCTTTTCTATAATACAGGAGTTCACTGGTAGAAGAATTAATATATGACGCATGTATCATGTGCTAAATTAAATAGCATCCATGTACCACAGTGTCTTATCCATGAAATAATGTGGTTATAATAGATATTTGTTAGATGCCTATTAAAAATTAGTGAACAGCAAATGATAAATTTACATTGTTTCCCTTTTTTAGACATTTTTAAAAATTCATTTAAAAAATGAACTCTTAAGACCAGTGTAACTGAAGATTTTGACTTACAACACAGATAAAATTTTAGTTGTTTAGTAGCTGCACATACAGATGTCAGTTTCATTGCTTGATTAGGGTTGGACAAAGAAAAGTAATATAACTATTCAGGTTTTATGTCATACATCAGCATTTAAATTTTTTTTAATCCTCACTATAGGATATTTTTTCCAGTGATTTTTTTCCCCCCCTTAGAGTGGAGGGAAGGGAGGGAGAGGATGGGGAGAGAGAAACATCACTGTAAGAAAGAGACATTGATTGGTCGCCTACAACACCCACCCCGACCTACTGGCCGGGATTGAGCCTACAAACCGAGGCTCGTGCCCTTGACCGGGAATAGAACCCAAGACTCTTAGGTCTGAGGGCTGATGCTCTAACCAGTGATTTAACTGGCTAGGGCTTGGCATTCAGTTTATCTTCAAAATCAAGCAAAGAAAATATTTTAAAGTTCATTGAAAGATAAATGAAATTTAAACACTATTTTTTGCTTTCCTTAGCTTACAAGCTCATCATCTACTGTGGTGGTGACAAATCACTTAAAACTAAATTTTGAGAGCAATAAAAACTGTTTTATTTTCTACATAGATGAAACCCAAAATGTTAGTGTTGTGGTTTGAAATTTTTCACAATACTGTACATAGGTGAAAACTGAATAGTATAGTTTGGAAAAATAATTTAAATGTTTAACTTAAGCTTTTTGTTTTACATACAGGATTATGATCTTTTGGGTGAAAAAATAATGTCCTGTGGTATGGATCACTCTCTTAAACTTTGGAGGATTAATTCAAAGAGAATGATTAATGCAATTAAGGACTCCTATGATTATAACCCAAATAAAACTAACAGGTAACATTTGTGGCATTTAAAACAAGTATCTCATGCTGTGAAATATAGATGGGTCTTACTTTTTCCAAAATTGTTATATAAGTCCCCAACACTGAGTTTAGAAGTTAACTTTAAAAACTTTATATATCATAAAATTCACAAATTTTCAACGGAAGCCATTATTTTTAATCTAATATATTTATGTTTCTTTTTTTTTTTTAAATCGGCTTTACATTGTATTTTCTCTAACTTAGCAGCACATTTTACTTAGTTTCTTTCAGTGTAAATTTTAATTCAGTGCAGTAAACCTTTTTTTTAAATGGGGTTCTTAGCTTTAATTCATGTTAATATAATGCTTTCTTTTAATTGCTACTCATTTCATTAAGTGGAGAAATTTCAAAAGTGGGAGCCTTGCTCCCTGAGACTAAGAAGTGGGAACTTTGCAATGTTCTTCATATAGTTTTTTATTGTTTGTTCGTTTTTTGTTTGTTTGTTTTTAATGGTTATCTTCATATATTTTTGAAATGCCTCAGTTCTTGATTCAATAACTATCTTTTCAGAATCTTATTTAGCCTATTAATATAATACTTTGACCATAGTTATCATGTTTGTGTATATTAACTTTGTTTGCACTTTGTGTTTTAAGCAAAGCTAGAATTTTCTGGTTATCAAATCAGACTATTAATAGATTATTAGTTAAATTTGTAGCCATCAGTAGATATTTCATTGCACTTATATTCATCAAACTTCAGTGGCCTCTAATGATTAGCACAACTTTCAGATTTCTATTTTAAAACACCAAAAGATTATACAGTCCTAAATTTACGTTTTTATATTTTCTGGAGCTCTAGAATACATAGAAATTATATTTCACAGTTTACAAAAAACGGGGTTATGCTGGTCTTCTCCTTGAAAGATTTAATAATAGTTTATAATATGTATTTGATTTAAAAGCAAATAATAGCCTAACCCATGTGGTCACTGGTTTAGCATTAACCCATGACCCAGGAGGTCACGGTTCGATTCCTGGTCAGGGCATATGCCCAGGTTGCAGGCTCAATCCCCAGTGTGGGGAGTGCAGAAGGCAGCCAATCAATGATTTTCTCTCATCATTGATATTTCTATCCCTCTCTTCCTCTCTCTGAAATCAGTAAAAATATTTTTTAAAAGCAAATAACATAATTATAGCAGAATTAAGCATTTATTAGATCATTAATAATATTTTAATTTTTTTAAAGATTTTTGTATTCACTTTTAGAGAGAAAGAAAGGAAAATGTTGATGATGTGAGAGCAAAACATTGATTAGCTGCCTCCAGCACGCCCTCCCCCTTCCTTCTGCCCCCAACTGGGGACCTAGCCTGAAACCTGGGCATGTGCCTGACTGGAAATCAAACCAGGGACCTTTCAATGCACAGGATGACACCCAACCAACTGAGCCACACCAGCCAGGGCTAATAAAAGATCCCAGAATTTGTATTGGAAGGGATGTTAGAAATGATTCAGTCCAGCATTCTTGTGGGAAAAGTAAAGAGAGGATTTGTGACTTGCCTGAGACATAACTAATTTCTGGCATATCAAACTTATACAGTTATTTCAGTACAGAAAGTGAATCACTCGCTAGATTAGAAATGTTAGGTTTACTTTTAATTAACTGTAGGATTGGTAGCAACTTGTAGCTTATGGTCTTTACACAAACATTTTTAAGGGGGGGAAATGCTACCATATTTTACTTTCTTCAATACAAAAAAGTCCTAACTAATACATGTCAGATTCCTGTCAGATACCATTTTCAAAATTGTTGCTCAAGGCAGTACTCTAATGTAATCTTACCTTTAGCAGCCTTTGGAATTATGTATCATTGTTCCTAGAAAAATGACCATCTTTTTTTTTTTTAATATATTTTTATTGATTTCAGAGAGGAAGGGAGTGGGAGAGAGATAGAAATATCAATGATGAGAGGGAATCATTGATTGGCTGCCTCCTGCACGCCTCCTTCTCCCCCCCCCCCCCCCCACTGGGGATCAAGCCCGCAACCCGGGCATGTGCCTTTAATCTGAATCGAACCCAGGACTCTTCTTCAGTCTGCAGGCCAATGCTCTATCCACTGAGCCAAATCAGCTCCAATAAAATGACCATCTGTTGAAATAACCCAGATGTGTTGACTTTCATAGTCTACTTTAATTTTATTTATTTTTGTTGTTAATCCTCACCCGAATATTTTTCCATTGATTTTTAGGAATAGTGGAAGAGAGAGAAAGAAAAGACAGAGAGAAACATCGATGTGAGTGAAACACATAGATTGGTTGCCTCCTGCACAAGCCCCGACCAGGGCCAGTGCCCAAGGAGACTGCAACCAAGGTACATGCCCTTGACCGGAATCAAACCCAGGACCCTTTGGTCCACAGGCCGACGCTCTGTCCACTGAGTCAAACCAGCTAGGGCTCATAGTTTAATTTTAAAGGATTGAGTAGGTATTTTCTGTAAAAATACTTCTAGGTCTATAATCAGATATCTTTGCTTATCATTGGTTAGGATAGCCAGAATTGATTAAATTTGGCCTATATATACATGGTATGGTATGAAGCTACAATTTTTATAAATGAAATTGCATAGGATAAAAACAATTGAATTGAGCTGATAATGGAAAAAAATATAGAAACAAAAATGGAGTAAGACTGTAGCTCTCAATAGAAAGATAAGGTATTCAGTTTTCTAGGATCAAAGAAAAATCATCATGCATTTTATTTTTCAAAGTTTATAAATCCAAAAATAAAAGTTAGTGTGATTCGACTATACTTTTTTCTCTTAACTTTTACATTTCCATTTCAGGCCATTTATTTCTCAGAAAATTCACTTTCCTGACTTTTCTACCAGAGACATACATAGGAATTATGTTGATTGTGTGCGATGGTTAGGTGATTTGATACTTTCCAAGGTATGGTAACTGCTGTTAAGCTGTACTTCCATTGTTTGTGTGAGTTGGATTTTTTTTTTTTTTTTTTAGGGAGCTCGATTTTTAATGCAGTTTGGTAAATTGGATGGCAAATTGGGAATTGCTTTTTCTTTTCTTTCTTTTTTTAATTTTTTTTTTAGTCTCATGATATTTTGATAGGTTTGGAAACTTGTTCTAGGCATAAGACATTCCAATGAATTTTATAATTTGTGCTCCAATAAAATGAAAAATTTTCATTTGTAAGATGATATTGTTGTGATAATCAGTGTTATTATAAAATAACCAATATCTAAAGCTAGTAGTAGGGTTGTTTTTTTTTTTTATGTTTTGTGTTCATTTCAATACACTTTTACATTTAAAGAAACAGACAGCTGGAGCTGGCTCATGGGCTGTAGTTTGCCAGCCCCTTCTCTAGCATGTTGATGTATATATGTATCCTTCACTGATAATTTAGAGAAGTTGTTGGTGATGTCATCTGAACATTTGGGATTGTTAAATTTGGAGAAATTGCTAGTTTCTTGTGTGGATTTCAGGTCATTTCACATTTTCTTGGCAGAGCCTAATCTATTTTTTTCTTGACTTGCAGCTAGTTTTATTTTATTTTATTATTATTATTATTTTTTTTTTTTTTTTTTTTTGCTTATTTAAACTTTTGATCTTGAAGTTAGATTCACAGGAAGTTTGAAAGATAGTACAGAGAGGCCCCTTCACCCAATTTCCCCCAATGGTTACATAACTATAATACAATATATAAAGTCTTGACATTGTACAATGTGTGTGTGTCATTTTATCACATGTGATTTTGTCATTGTAAGAATGTTACAGTATGGCGCTTTTTAAGATTTTTTTTTCCATTCATTATAATGCCATCCAAGTTGTTGTGTGTCAGTACTTCTCCCTTTTTATTGCTGAGTAGTATTCTATGGTATGGGATGTACCACAGTTTATCTAGCCATTCATGTATTGTAGGACATTTTGGTCCTTTCCAGATTGGGGCTATTAAACATAAAGCTGCTAATGAACAATTGTGTATAGGTTTTGTGTGGACTTACTTAAGTTTTCATTTCTCTGGGATAAATGCCTAGAAGGGCAATTGCTGGGTCATGGTTAAGTTTGTTTAGTTTTTTAAGAAACTGCCAAACTATTTTCCAGAGTGGCCGTGCCATTTTACATTCCCACCAGAAATGTATGAAAGATCGAGTGTCTCGGAAGCTTCGCCGGCATTTGGTATTGTCACTATTTTTTATTTTAGCTGTTCTGATAGGAGTGTAGTGATATCTCATCGTGGTCTTAATTTGCATTTCCCTGATGGCTAGTGATTTTGAACATCTTTCATGTGCTTATTTACCATCTAATATATCCTTTTTGATGATGTCTCTTCACGTCTTCGCTCATTTTCTAATTGGATTGGTTTTTGTTTTTATTTTTACTGTTGAGTTTTGTGAGAACTCTCAATATATTCTAAATATGAATCCTTGTGTCAGATGTGTAGTTTGCAAATATTTTCTTCCAGTCTGTAGCTTGTCTTTTCATCCTCTTAACAAGGTCTTTAGCAGAACAGATGTCTCTAATTTTGATGAAATTCAATTTGTTGATTTTTTAAAAATTATTTTATGGATCATGCTTTTGATGTGTTTAAAATGCTCTTTACTAAGTCATAGATCCTAGAGATTTTCTCCTGTGTTTTCTTCAAAAAGCTTTATATTAAATATATGATCCTTTAAAGTTAATTTTTTTATGAGGTTTAGGTAGAAGTTTATTTTTTGCCTATAGGTTTCCAATTGTTTTAGCACCACTTATTGAGAGACTATTCTTTCTCCTTTTAATTGCTTTTGTACCTTTGTCAAATTGTTTGGACATACTTGTGTGAGGCTCTTTCTGGTTTTTCTTTTTTGTTCTAGTACTCCACCAGTACTACATACAGTTTTGATTACTCTAGCTCTGTAATAAATCTTGGAATGGGTAGGTAGAGTGATTTCTTCCATTTTATTATTCATTTTTACAATTATTTTATTCTGTTGCTTTGCCTTTCCTATAAATTTTAGAATAATCTTGTCTACACCTATAAAAAATCTTGCAGAGTTTATTTGCAGGGGGGTGGGGGAGATTTTGCTCAGAATGGTGTTAAACCTATCTGACATTTTGGTAGGGAATTATTAATATCTTGGGATTTTCTGCATGGACCATCTTGTCATTTGAAAATAAGTTTTATATCTTCCTTTCTGATCTGGATGCTTTTTATTTCCTTTTCTTGCCTTATTGCACTGGCAGACTTCCAGTACTTTGTTGATTAGAAGTGTTAAGAGCAGACATCTTGACTTATTTCTGATATAAAGGAGAAAAATTTTTAATCTTTTACAATTACGTGTATTAGCTGTATAGTTTTGTAGATATTCTCTATCAAGTTCAGAACTGTCCCCTTTTCCTAATATTTTTAGTTTTACCATGAGTGGGTGATGACTTTCATTAAGTGCTTTTTCTGCCATTGATATGATCATGTGGTTTCTTCAGTCTGTTAATGCAGTAGATTGCATTGAATTCTCTTTGCTAATATTTTGTTAAAGATTTTTGTGCCTGTAGTCATGAGGTATGATGCTGATCTGAAGTTTTCTTTTTATGCTGTTTTTGTCTGGTTTTGGTATCGAGAATACTGGCTTCATAAAATGAATTTCAAGTCTACCCTTCTATTTTCTTGAAGAGATGATACGGAATTGGTGTTAATTCTTTAAATGGTTGATAGACTTCTCCAGTTAAATCATCTGAGTCTAGAAAATTTTGAGGGGGAGTTTTTAAAACACAGATTCAATTTCCTTAATAGTTAAAGGGCCATTCAAATTAGCTATTTCATATTAATGAATTTTTACTGGTAATTTTTCTTGTATGAGGAATTGGTCCATTCCATTTAATGTAAAATTTATGTGTATGGAGTTGTTTGTAGTAGTCCTTTATTATCCTTTTTATATCTTTATGGTCTCTAGTGATAGCCTGTTTCATTCCTGAAATTGGAAATTTTTCTTTTTATGAGTCCTGCTAGGGATTTGTCAGTTCAAAAAAAATTTTTGCTTGCTGTGGGTATATTTTGCACTTTTACTAGTTTTTTAAGGTAGGAGATTCGATTATTGACTTGAGACTCTTTTAATGTAAGCATTTGGTGCTATGAATTTCCACCAGTACTGCTTTAACTGCATCTCAAAAATTCTGATAAGAAGTGTATTGTGTAGTTACTAGGTGTTGGGAGACATTTTTGTTACCTTTCTGTTCTTCATTTCCAGTTTGATTTCACTGTCAGAACGCACTGTTTATTATTTTGATTATTTTTTTCAGATATGTTTCATAACCCTATTTTTGGTTTGTTCCATGGGAGCTTGAAAAGAATGTATAGTCTGCTATTGGGTGGAGTGTTCTGTAAATATCATTTAGATCCTATTGGTTGATGATGTGGTTGAATTTATATCTTTGTTGATTTTTCTACTCATGTTGTTATTGAGAGATGAGTTTGGAAGTCTCCAGCTATTATTGTGGCTTTTTCCTTTTTAGTTCTATATCTTGCAGCTCTGTTGGTTGGTGCTTACACACTTTGCTATGCCTTAGTGGCTTGACCTTTTATCATTATGTAATGTCCACCTCTAGTAATTTGCTTTGAAGTCTCTGTTATCTGGGGAGTAATTTAGTCCATTTTGCTTTCTTTTGATCAATGTTTGCATGGTATATCCTTTCCCAACTTTTTTCTTTTAATGTACATATATCATTATATCTGAAGTGAGTTTCTTGTAGGTGGCATATACACTGAGTGTCCAGATTATTATGACCACCTGACGTTTGTTGGCAAATTAGCTATAATTTCGCACTGAAGTTGCTAGAGGGCCAGACCATTATAAATAAGGAAGCAGGTTGTTTACCATGACAGAAGTGATTTTTTTCTGAAGATATGGGTAAACAATGCGATTTAACAGCCTTTGAACATGAGTGGCCAGATTATTATGACCACCTGACGTTTGTAGGCAAATTAGCCATCCACTGCATCATATGGGATATGGAAGCTGAAGGCCTGTTCGAACACCTTTGCTGTCTGCAGTTACCAAGATAAAACATCTCCAATTCGCACAGGAACACAAGGCTTGGACAGTCGAGCATTGGAAAAAAGTCATGTGGTCCGATGAATCACGTTTCCAGTTGCATCATGCAGGTGGCAGAGTGAGAATTTGACGGAAACGGCATGAAAGCATGCACCCCACGTGCATGAGTACAACCCTTCAAGCTGGTGGGGGCAGTGTTATGGTTTGGGGCATGATTTGGGCCCTTTAATTCGTGTGGAACAACGTCTGAATAGCACAACATACCTAAGTATTGTTGCTGATCAAGTTCATCCTATCATGTTGATGGCGTATCCCAATGGAGATGGCTTCTTCCAACAAGACCATGCGCCATGCCATGGTGCTCTTATGTGCAGGAGTGGTTTCAAGAACATGAGGGAGACTTTACCTTGCTTAGGTGGCCCCCACAATCACCAGATCTCAATCCAATTGAGCATTTGTGGGACGAAGTTAAAAGAGCCATAAGGCAGCTGGTTCCACAACCATCAAATCTCACAGAACTGGACAGTGCTATTCATCAGGCATGGTGTCAGATTCCTCACATCACCTTTCAGCATCTTGTGGAGTCAATGCCAAGAAGAATTGCCACAGTATTGAAGGCAAAAGGTGGCCCAACAAAGTACTGATGGGGTGGTCATAATAATCTGGCCACTCATCATAATATATATCCCACGTTCAAAGGTTGTTAAATCACGTTGTTTACCCATATCTTCAGAAAAAAAAATCACTTCTGTCGTGGTAAACAACCTGCTTCCTTATTTATAATGGTCTGGGCCTATAGCAACTTCAGTGCAAAACTATAGCTAATTTGCCAACAAACGTCAGGTGGTCATAACAATCTGGACACTCAGTGTACTTGCGTCATGTTTTTTAAATCCACACTGTCCAACTTTTAGTTGATATATTCAGACCATTTATATTTGAGCCTTAATATATCAATTATTACATAATTCTGCCTTTTAATTTCTCTGGGTTTTTTTCTGCTAAGTTCCTGTAGGTTGTGTGAACATGTTTTAGAATTACACTCTTATTTGCCTGTAGTATTTTTCAGTATATTTCTTTGTTTAGCCTTTTTGAGGTTTGCCCTATGTGTTATATATATGATATATCGATATATCTGTGATATATATACATTCGACGTTAGGACAGTGGTTCTCAACCTTCTGGCCCTTTAATTACAGTTCCTCATGTTGTGACTCAACCATAAAATTATTTTCGTTGCTACTTCATAACTGTAATGTTGCTACTGTTATGAATCGTAATGTAAATATCTGATATGCAGGATGGTCTTAGGCGACCCCTGTGAAAGGGTCGTTCGACCGCCAAAGGGGTCGCAACCCACAAGTTGAGAACCGCTACCTTAGGACAATATGGTGGTTTAGAAGATGCTGACCTCCATGCAGTCAAAAATCTGTGTGTAACTGCAGTTGATCCTCTGCATATGCTGAGTCTCACCTGCAGATCGAAAATAGCTTTTTTTCAATAGACCTGCACAGTTCATACCTCTGTTGTTCAAGGGTCACCTGTATATCAGTCTACTTAACTGTAAATCAACATTTTACCCTTCAAGTGAGGTGTAGAAACTTTCCTTTACTTCACTTTTCCCTCTACTTAAAATTGTCTGAAACATTCCCTTTAGAATGAAGAACTACATCAAACAGTATTACAGTTTTTGCTTCAACCATTAAATGTAATTTAAAAACTCAAGAGGGAATGGTGAATATTGTATTTACTCATTTTGCATTTTTTTGTCCTTCTTAATGTTTGATGTTTCAAGAACCCTTCATAATATCATTTTCTTTCTGTTCATAAAACTTCCTGTAGCCATTCTTTTAGGGTAGGTCTGCTAGTGACAAATTATCTTCATTTTTCATAGTCTGAGAATGTCCTTATTTCCTCTTCATTCCTTAAAGGTATAGTCACTGTATACAGGATTTTGTATTGCAATTCTTTTCTTAAATATTTGAAAAATGTCGTGGCTCCTCTTTCTGGTTTCCATGGTTTCTGATGAGAAATCTACCATCATTGGAATTATTCTTTCTGTCTTAAATGCAATCAGGATATTGTTTTCTTTGTGTGGAGTTTCCAAAAGTTTGACTATGATAAATCTTAACACAAATTTCTTTAAGTTTATCTTTTTGGGGTTCACTCAACTCCTTGAATTGAAGCATTTTTATGATGGCTACTTTAAAACCCTTGTCAGATAGTGCTAACATTTATGTCATCTCTGGGTTGACATCTGTTTTCTCATTAAAGTTGAGACTTTCATGTTTTATTTATTTATTTGTAGAGTACATTTATTAAAGCTGGGGACAGTGGAAAAAAGGGGATTTAGAGTAGAAGCAGCAACAGGAGAGCCTAGGTGGGGCTGCTATTGGCTCCCTGAAATTAGAGAAAAGGGGCCTTGGGGACAGGTTCAGTGGTTTTGCTGCCCACTCTTCCTCTCATTGCAAGTCCCATGGGGACTCCAAGAGCTTACAAAAAGTAGGTGCCTTACAAAAGGGCATGGGCACGCTCCAAGGAGAGCGCTGAGATTGAGATCTGGATATTTTGGGTATTATGTTACAATCTCTGGGTCTTTTATTTAGATCTACATCAGGCTTCCTCTGATAAATTTTCTTCAACTGGGGAGGGGGAGCACTGCTTCATGATTGGCAGGTAGCAAGGGAAGTTCACATTCTCCCTTGATTGGGTGATGGTGTTTCATTATTGCTGGGATGGGAGTTCAGGCTTTCCACTGCAGCTCAGGTGACACCACCCTAGCAGAAGGGGCTGATGGGACTCATTACTGCTCCTTGGGTGGTCTCCACTGACACTGTAGATGGTACCCTCTGATCCCACCCCAGCCAAAGAGAAGGAAGAGTCACCTCATTACAGAGCGAGTCAGGGTTATTATGTACTGAGATGTTTAGTTATTACCTGGGAAGGGTTTCCCACTGAGTTTTTGCTGGACCATATAGGTGCAGGTCCACAGTTGGTTTGGGGCGTCTTTTTGTTTTGTTTTGTTTTTGGTATTTGGCTGTAGTTAGAGAATTTGTTTGAAAATTTTCTCTCTTGCTAGGTTGCCATTTCCTGGTCTCTTGTAGAGAGCAGGCTTTGGGGACTAGGAGGTTGGGTTTGTTTTGTTTTGTTTTGTTTTTGTCTGTCTAGCTTCACCCGTTAGAATTGTTGAGTTGCTGACTTTTCCAGCATCTTGCCTGAGATACATAAATGAGGGAAAAGAAAATTGGGGAGCTACATTTCCTGCATGTCCCAGGATACCTAATCATTCTGCCTCCTCTCTATTTTTTAGACTTTCTAAAGTTGTATGTAGTGGGACAAATAAGGGAATGTCTGTCTAGTCTGTCATTTTGGAAGTAAAAAGGCTGTAAAATTTCTGCTCTTAGAACTTCATCAGATGGTGGGAAAGGATTTCTGCATTTTAAGTGAGAAGCTGAACTGAATAAACTATACTGGTGGTCTCAAATCTGGCTCTGCATCAAAATCATTGGGAGAACATTGTAGACCTTACCCCACAGATTATAAATCTGGCACAAGGGCCTAGGAATGCGTAATTTTAAAAAGCTCTCTAGGTGATTTCGAGTACAGCCATCCATTAATGTGGATAAATTCTTTTTACCTCCCTATGCTTTAGTTATCCATGAGGGGACTCTACTAGGATCCTTTATCAATGTAGGCAATAAGAAGCACTTGAACAGCTATTTTACACTTCTGTTTCAGCCTCCTATCCCAAAGATTCTGATTAATTAGGGCGGGGGCCAGGATGATTGAGAAAACTACAGGCTATCAACTCAACTGTGCACTTAGGGAAGAGTCATTCAGACTAGGTGATATCTAAGGTACTTTACAGTAAAGAACTTGTAAATAAATAGTCCTGGGATTTTATGTAATTTGAAAAAGGTAAAGAAGGAAAAAAGAATGTTGTCCCCACCCTAAGTGTTTCAACGCTGGTCACCCCCACAGGGTTGCCACATGGAATTATGTAGGCTGTGTCCTGTGAAACTTTACCTACACCAGTAATTTTCAGTCCTGACACCTGTTGAAATACATTGTAAGGTGTTCAGTAGCCTGTATTCAGTAGAGGCCAGAGAGATTGCCAGGTGTCCCTTAATGGCAAACCAGAGACCTACATAGTAATCTGAGTAGTGCCCACTGATTTGCAAATATTTTTCCATTATATTGTTTACCACTTGTTGCTTAAGTAGAATGTATGCAAAGATTTGAAGTTAGACGATAAGAAAGATATAACTTAGCCTATTTCAATCTCATCCTCATATCAATGTCTTAAAAGTAAACCACTGCTTTTATGCCTTGTACATATAATCTGGTCTCTAAATCCCTTTTTGTGAATTTCATAGGAAAGCTAATGAATGAGGATTTATAGTTAACAGATAAAGGGAACCAGTTGGATAGGGAAGGATGAAACTAGTGAAGTAAAAAGCAGGAGCCATACTGAAGAGCTATGTATTCTACTACACTGTAATTTTTACCTTTGCTATAAAACACTTCAAGTCTCTGGATGCTAATGTATCAAGAGCTGGATTTGGTTTGGTTTGGAAAACAAATTGTGACTTTTAAAATAAATAGTTCAGACAGTGTAATGCCTTTGTATTGCCAAAATCTGTTAATAAATCAGACTTCTTATCCTCAAATGTGAACATTAACTCTACAAATATAAATGAATGTATATCACTTACTTAGATGGATAACCAGGTTCTATGAGCTGTCAGTTCTAAAATGATAATAGAGAAAAGCTTTGTTTCAGTATTTATAATTCAGTTCTACAAGTAATTTTTTTTTTCTCATCTCTCTTTTAAAGTCTTGTGAAAATGCCATTGTGTGCTGGAAACCTGGCAAAATGGAAGATGATATAGACAAAATTAAGCCCAGTGAGTCTAATGTGACTATTCTTGGGCGATTTGATTACAGCCAGTGTGACATTTGGTACATGAGATTTTCTATGGATTTCTGGCAAAAGGTAGCAACGTTTTTCCATTTTGAAATTATTTTACTTAAAGCCATGGTAATTTTAGTTTTCTCTGTTATGCATCTGTAGTTTTGAGACTCTATCTTGATGGTTTGTATTAATTGTTTGGGCCTTTGATATTATTTATTCTATCCTTGTGGCTCTGAACACCATCTGCAATGCTTAAAAATGAAATTGACAGGTGTCAGGAGTGGTAGTTAGGTGTTTATTTTCTACAACATCTGTTACTAAAATGTAATGTTTTGGTGATTAAAATTAATGTTTTTATGTGTCTTTACCTCAGAAAAACTTAACAAACATGAAAGTTAGAAACAAAATAGTAGTTACCTAAATTTTTGAAGAAATTTGGTATTAGGTTTTTGTTGGTAATGAATTATCTGAGTATTTATATGAACATTTTTGGAAGATCTTTCTATAGCTTTAGCTACAGTTTTTTTAAAAATATATTTTTATTTATTTCAGAGAGGAAGGGAGAAGGAGATAGAGATAGAAACATCAATGATGAGAGAGAATCATCAATTGGCTGCCTCCTGCATGCCCCCTACTGGGGATTGTGTCCGAAACCCCAGGCATGTCCCCTTGACCAGAATTAAACCCAGGACCCTTCAGTCCCCAGGCTGACGCTCTATCCACTGAGCCAAACCAGCCAGGGCTGCTACAGTTCTTTAAGACATAATAAAGAGTACATGTATTATAGTGTAAATTGTAAAGCTCGTCATAAATTTGCGACATGCCTTCTTTTTTACTCAAGACACCTCTGTGAAGTATTAGTTGCTGTTATCCCCATTTACAAATCAGAAATATAAGATGCAAAGAAGTAATCAAGAGCATAACCAGAGGATGGAGCTGACGTTTTCCCAAAATAAGAAAGCTCTCTTAGGATTGCTTGAAATCTTTAAAGCTTATTTTAATAATTTGGTGGGTTTTTTTTTTAATATATTTATACAGATGCTTGCATTGGGCAATCAGGTTGGCAAACTTTATGTTTGGGATTTAGAAGTAGAAGATCCTCATAAAGCCAAGTAAGTATTTAGAAATTCCTGCCTTCATATTCTTTTTTTTCTTGTTTCCAAATACTTCATAATTTGAAAGAACAGATCAGTGCACAAATAAAAGTACCATTAGGCAGATCTTATGCAAGCTGTAATAGAAATAAAAACCAAGAACTCAAGAGATTAACTGTAGCTATTAGAGAACGTATACTATCATGCCCTCACTCTTTTTTACCTTCCATATCTTGTCTTTTGCTACACCAAATATAGAGGAAGTAACTTATACTTACAATGCCATCTTTAAATCATTTGTAATATTTGCATGTCTTAGAGTACTTTAAAATATTTTTTATTCTAATGATTGTTTTTCATAAGTACCTGATAACAACTTATTTTTTTCATATAAGTTATATGGTGCCTATTGAATTTAAAATATACCCAGGTATTTTAAAATCTGAGATTGAGCTCTTAATAAAGTATGTTCTGTTTTCAGATGCCTTCTCTATGCGTTGGGACAGCTAATCATTTTCTACTTTATTGTTTTAAGTTAGATATTGGCAACATTATGTATGTATGGTATTTTAACCTGTTGTCATGTTTTCTCCTTAGATGTACAACACTGACTCATCAAAAATGTGCTACTGCTATTCGACAAACCAGTTTTAGCAGGGATAGCAGCATTCTCATAGCTGTTTGTGATGATGCCAGTATTTGGCGATGGGACCGACTTCGATGAAATATTGTTCCTAATCAAATTAGAGTGTGTTTTCTGTGTATAGTAGAATTAATGTATCTTGCTAGTAAGGGCACATAGAGCATTTAGAGTTGTCTTTCAGCATTCAATCAGGCTGAGCTGAATGTAGTGATGTTTACATTGTTTACACTCTTTGTACTGTCTCCTGCTCAGACTCTACTGCTTTTAATAAAAATTTATTTTTATAAAGCCACGTGTTATTTTAGTTTATTTTTATTGTGATGAAAAGAAATGTTGAAAGTAATAAAATTATGCCTTATCTTTTTGTAATGATCAATTTCTTGTAGTTCACTTAACTGGAGTAGGCTATATAATGTAATAGTAAGTAATTATGTTTAAAATTTTAGAGTTGTAACAGTAATGTTCTAATAACCTATCCTTACAGTTAAAAAATATTGCCATTCAATTTACAACTTGGTCATTAGTTATAGTGGAAATATCATTAGAGCAAGGGAGGGTAGGGTATAGAAGCTTAGGTGTAGTGAGTTGAAAAATGGAAGAAATGGGGAATATGTTTGTATAGTGAGCTTCTATCCCCCTTTCTGGAAGGTTATTGGTTAAAAGAAATAGACTGTCTTCTCTAAATAAACTTTGGTCCCACTTAAAAAAGGTCATAAGGTTGAGAGTAGTTGGTTATTTTGTCTCAAACATAGTGTTTTGCTTATGTTTATGGGCAAGAAACAGCAAGAGTGAGAATGAGATATGAAAGTCCAGAAAAATCCCCAAAGAGTTAGCACCAAGATGACAAGTGGAGGGTTTAACCTGAAGCAGAGCAAATGAAGAAAACCTGGGTGATTATAGAATGAGGTCGGAGGTAAAATGAGAGGAGCCAAGGTAAAATATAAAAGACTGAATTTTACCAAGTTTTTAAATTCATGAGCATATTTCTATAAAACCATACCATCCCATGAACATACCATTATTTAATATCTTTTGGGATATGTTAATTCTAACTTTTATAAAAATAAATTTTTTTTTATTTCAGAGAAGGGAAAGGGGGAGAGAGAGAGATGGAAACATCAGTGATGAGAGAGAATCATTGATTGGCTGCTTCCTGCACAAACCCCACTGGGCATTGAGCCGCAACCCAGGTATATGCCCTGACCATAACTGACCTCCAGGTTCATAAGTTGACACTCAACCTCTGAGCCTCACCAGCCAGGCGCTTCTAACTTTTTGCTATTATAAATAACTAGAGGCCCAGTGCACGAATTCGTGCACCAGTGGGGTCCCTCGGCCTGGCCTGCGGGATCAGGCCAAAACTGGCTCTCCAACATCCCCCAAGGGGTCCCTGATTGCGAGAGGGTGCAGGCTAGACCGAAGGACCCTACCAGTGCACGATCGGGGCTGGGGAGGGATTGCAGGAGGGCTACAGGGTGTGTCCAGCCTGTCTCGCTCAGTCCCAATTGGCCAGACCCCAGCAGCAAGCTAACATACCAGTCAGAGCGTCTGCCCCCTGGTAGTCAGTGAATGTCATAGCAAGCAGTTGAGCGGTCTTAGCATATCATTAGCATATTATGCTTTGATTGGTTGAACGGCCTCCTGGATGACTGGATACTTAGCATATTAGGCTTTTATTATATAGGATGTTTTGACTAACAGCCTACCACACAAGTTTTTGTGTACTTCCCTGATTATTTCCTTAGACTTATTTGTCAGAATTTGTTACTGAATGAAAGTGTATTTTTAAAAAATATATTTTTTGGTTTTTTACATAGAGGAAGGGAAAGAGTTAGAAACACAGATGAGAGAGAAACATCGATCAGCTGCCTCCTGCACATCTCCTTCTGGGGATGTGCCCGCAACCAAGGTACATGCCCTTGACCGGAATCAAACCTGGGACCTTTCAGTCTGCAAGCTGACGCTCTATCCACTGAGCCAAACCGGTTTCGGCAAAAGTGTATTTTTATTAAGGTTGTACCAGTTCACTTGCTCCAACAGTATATGTTAGTGCCCATTTCAGTTTTTTTCTTTTTAGTTCCTGTGTATATCTCTGTGTAGATCAGAGGCCTGCAAACTTTTTCGTAAGTAGCCAGATAGTAAATATTTTAGGTTTTGTGAGCTATACAGTCTCTATCACGTCAACTCAACTCTGCTGCTATATATAATGTGAATGCAGCCACAATATGTAAAGCAAGCATGTCAAACTCGCAGCCCACAGGCCACATGCCTCATTTATTTGGCTTGTGTTAGCCTTTGAATTTGACATACTTGATGTAAAAGAATGGGCCTGGCTGTAGTCCAGTAAAACTAATTATAAAAATAAGGACACTAGCTTTTATTTTTTATTTATTTTTTAAATTAAATCTTTATTGTTCAGATTATTAAACTTGCTCCTCCTTTTTTTCCCCCCATAACTCCCCTCCTCCCAGTTCCCGCCCCACCCTCCGCCCCCACTCCCCACCCACTGTCCTCATCCATAGGTGCACGACCTTTGTCTAGTCTCCTCCCACATCTCCCACACCCCTTTCCCCGCCAAGAATAGTCAGTCCATTCCCTTTCTATGTCCCTGATTCCATCATAATCAACAGTTCATTCTGTTCATCAGATTATTTATTCACTTGATTCTTAGATTCACCTGTTGATAGATGGACATTTGCTGTTCATAATTTGTATCTTTATCTTTTTCTTCCTCTTCCTCTTCTTAAAGGATACCTTTCAGCATTTCATATAATCCTGGTTTGGTGGTGATGAACTCCTTTAGCTTTTCCTTATCTGTGAAGCTCTTTATCTGACCTTCAATTCTGAATGATAGCTTTGCTGGATAAAGTAATCTTGGTTGTAGGTTCTTGGTATTCATCACTTTGAATATTTCTTGCCACTCCCTTTTGGCCTGCAAAGTTTCTGTTGAGAAATCCGCTGACAGTCGTATGGGTATTCCCTTGTAGGTAACTGAGTTTCTTTCTCTTGCTGTTTTTAAGATTCTCTCTTTATCTTTTGCTCTTGGCATTTTAATTATGATGTGTCTTGGTGTGGTCCTCTTTGGATTCCTTTTGTTTGGGGTTCTCCGCGCTTCTTGGACCTGTAAGTCCATTTCTTTCACCAGGTGGGGGAAGTTTTCTGTCATTATTTCTTCAAATAGGTTTTCAATATCTTGCTCTCTCTCCTCTTCTGGCACCCCTATAATTCTGATGTTGGTACGCTTGAAGCTGTCCCAGAGGCTCCTTACACTATCCTCGCATTTTCGGATTCTTTTTTCATTTTGCTTTTCCGGTTGGATGTTTTTTGCTTCCTCGCATTTCAAATCATTGACTTGATTCTTGCGCTCCTCTGGTCTGCTGTCGGGCGTCTGTATAATATTCGTTATTTCAATCCGTGTATGCTTAATTTCTAGTTGGTTCCCCAATATAAGATCGAGGGTCTTATTAGTTTTCGTGTAGATCGCATTAAGCTTATCGGCAGCTTCTAAACAGTTCTTGAGAGACCTTAAAAGTGTGGTTCTGAACTCTATATCTTCCATTGACAATTTTGTCCTGTTTCTTTGTCTCCGCATTTTGTTATGCTTCCTTGGTGCACCCCCTAGTGGTCTTTGTTCGCAGTCTTATAGTTAAATCTTGATTGTTGTAGCTAATTCCAGGGAGGGTTTGACCTCCAGGCCAAGTGGCTCTGAGAATCAGCTGTGTCAGCAGTGAGAGAACTTCTGTCCTCTAGGGAGGTGCTAATCTAGCCTTTGCCTGAGGCTATCCGGCAAATGCCTCTGTGCAGGGCTTGGGCGGGGCGGGTCGCACAGGATCAACAGGGTAGGCCGGAGAGAGCAGTTACGGCGGCTCTCAGTCCTGTCCCCAGGGGCTCTGCCTCTCTGAGTCCCAGCACCCGCTGCAAAGCTCGGAGAGAAAGCTGCACTCGCTCTGACCGAAGCCAGACAGTCCCGCTTCTCCCGTTTGAGTCTGGGTCCCTAAAGACTCGCCCGGATCTGGTGCTCAGAGTCTGCGACTCCCTCCCGATTGAAAACAACAACCGCGCCCTCCGCCGCCAGCCCGCTCCGCAACTCCGCACCTCAGAATTTGACTTCAGCACTGCGCCTCCTCTGAGTGTCCGTGTGCGTTTCTCTTTCCTCCTAGTTGTAGGACTTCTACTCAGCCAGCGTTCCTGTGGTTCTGGGTGATGTCCCTTCCGTTTTTTGGTTTCACTTTTGAAGTAGTTGTTCAAAGCAGCAAACTCCGGCGTTAACCTATGCCGCCATCTTGGTTCTCCCCCCCTGTTGCCAACACTAGCTTTTAAAACCAAGTAGATAATGAAATAAGCTGCTCTGACAGTTAAAACAATACACAATATACAGAGCACCGAAGATCAGATTTTGGAATTATCAGAAATAAAAGCCTCATTTAAATATGTGTACTCTCGATCAACTAAAGGACTTGTATGCATGCATATAAGCATAACCAATGGACATAAGACACTGGGTGATAGGGGAGGCTAGGGGACTCTAGGGCGGGGGGATAAAATGGATACATATGTAATACCCTTTGTAATACTTTAAGCAATTAAAAAAAAAATATGTGTACTCTCCTCATTCCTTGCTTATTCTCCATTTCAATTGTCACCTAATACACTGTACTAGAGGCCTGGTGTATGAATTCGTGCACCAGTGGGGTCCCTCAGCCTGGTCTGGGGAATTAGGCCAAAACCGGCTCTCCGACATCCCCAAGGGGTCCCATATTGCAAGAGGGTGCAGGCCAGGCCAAGGGACCCCACCAGTGCATGATCAGTGCTGGGGAGGGACTATAGGAGAGCTCCAGGGTGTGTCTGGTCCATCTTGCTCAGTCCCAATCAGCCAGACCCTAGCAGCAAGCTCACCTACCAGTCAGAGCGTCTTCCCCCAGTCGTCAGTGCATGTCATAGCTAACAGTTGAGTGGCCTTAGCACATCATTAGCATATTACGCTTTGATTAGTTGAATGGACAACTGGGCACTTAGCATATTAGGCTTTTATTATATAGGGTACTTATTTGATTTGTTGCAGTTTTTCCACTGGGATATAGGCTTTATGAGGTGGTGTTTTTTTCAAATATTTTTACTGATTTCAGAGAGGAAGGAAGAGAAAGAGAAACATTAATAATGAGAGAGAATCATCAATCCATACTGGGGATTGAGCCCACAACCCAGGCATATGCCATAATGGAATCAAACCCATGACCTGGTTCATATAGGTTGGCACTTAACCACTGAGCATCACCAGCCAGGCGGGCTGTAGTTTTGTTGTTTCCTATATAATTCCCAACACCTAGATCTGTCTTGCATGTAGTAGGTGCTCAATAAATATTTGTTAAATGAAACACTTAAATAAAACATGGGCAAGAAACATGAGCAAGCAGAGGCTACCAAGATGAACAAGGATTTGAAAAAAACAACTTTTAGGAATGAAAAGTTTAACTGTTGAAATAATGAATAGAAATTAATGAACTGGAAAAGATCCTAAGAAATTACTGTATTTTTTCCATGTATAAGATGCCCCCCACTTTTCCAACCCAAGATTAAGAAATCAATGTTAAACAGTTTGCTGGTTTTCCTTTTAAGGCCTTGTTTTTTGGCATCTTTAAGGAGTTGTTCTTCCTGTTTTCTCCACTGTCTGATTAGACACTCAGTGGACGGTGGTCCAAATTGTCTCTGCAACTCTATTTCCATGCTCTTTTGCATAGCTGATTACATTCAGTTTCAATTTTGCAGATTAAAAAGTTCACTTACCGGTATTTATCTTTTTATTTCTTGACATTTTTTTTTATAAATTAAATCTTCATTGTTCAGATTATTACATTTGTTCCTCTTTTCCCCCCCCATAACTCCCCTCCTCCCAGTTCCCACCCCACCCTCCGCCCTCACTCCCCACCCACTGTCCTCATCCATAGGTGCACGATTTTTGTCCAGTCACTTCCCCCATCTCCCACACCCCTTTCCCCCCCAAGAATAGTCAGTCCATTCCCTTTCTATGTCCCTGATTCTATTATAATCACCAGTTCATTCTGTTCATCACATTACTTAATCACTTGATTCTTAGATTCACTTGTTGATAGATGCATATTTGTTGTTTATAATTTGTATCTTTACCTTTCTCTTCTTCCTCTTCTTAAAGGATACCTTTCAGCATTTCATATAATACTGGTTTGGTGGTGATGAACTCCTTTAGCTTTTCCTTATCTGTGAAGCTCTTTATCTGACCTTCAATTCCGAATGATAGCTTTGCTGGATAAAGTAATCTTGGTTGTAGGTTCTTGGCATTCATCACTTTCAATATTTCTTGCCACTCCCTTTTGGCCTGCAAAGTTTCTGTTGAGAAATCAGCTGACAGTCGTATGGATATTCCCTTGTAGGTAACTGAGTTTCTTTCTCTTGCTGCTTTTAAGATTCTCTCTTTGTCTTTTGCTCTTGGCATTTTAATTATGATGTGTCTTGGTGTGGTCCTCTTTGGATTCCTTTTGTTTGGGGTTCTCTGCGCTTCCTGGGCCTGTAAGTCTATTTCTATCACCAGGTAGGGGAAGTTTTCTGTCATTATTTCTTCAAATAGGTTTTCAATGTCTTGCTCTCTCTCATCTTCTGGCACCCCTATAATTCTGATGTTGGTACACTTGAAGCTGTCCCAGAGGCTCCTTACACTATCTTCGTATTTTCGGATTCTTTTTTCATTTTGCTTTTCCGGTTGGGTGTTTTTTGCTTCTTCACATTTCAAATCTTTGACTTGATTCTTGTACTCCTCTGGTCTGCTGTTGGGAGTCTGTATAATATTCTTTATTTCAGTCAGTGTATGCTTAATTTCTAGTTGGTTATCACTACATCGAGGGTCTCATTAGATTTCTTGAGGAGCTCACTACATTTATCGGCAGTTTCTAGAAAATTATTGAAAGACCTTAAAAGTGTGGTTTTGAGCTCTATATCTTCCATTTCTGACATTTGTGTCCTGTTTCTTTGTCTCTGCATTTTTTTATGTTTTCTTGGTGCACCCCCTAGTGGTCTTTGTGCACGGTCTTGTTGTAGTTAAGCCTTGATTGTTATAGGTAATACTGGGGGTTTTGACTTCCAGGCCAAGTGGCTGTGAGAATCAGCTATGTCTGCAGTGAGAAAACTTCTGTCCTCTAGAGAGGTGCTAATCTAGCCTTTGCCTCTGTGCAGGGCTTGGGCGGGGCGGGTCCCAGGGGATCTACAGGGTGGGCGGAGCGAGCAGTTATGGCTGCTCTCAGTCCCGTCCCCAGAGGCTCTGCCTCTCAGAGTCCTAGCAACCGCTGCAAACTTCGGACAGAAAGCTGCGTTCGAGTTCCGACCGAAGCCAGACAGTCCCTCTTCTCCCGTTTGAGTCTGGGTCCCTAGATACTCGCCCGGAACTGGAGCTCAGAGCCTGAGACTCCCTCCCGATTGAAACAGACAACTGCGCCCTCAGCCGCCAGCCAGCTCCGCATGCACTCCGCACCTTAGTATTTTACTTCAGCACTGCGCCTCCTCTGAGTCTCGGTATGCTATTCTCTTTCTTCCTAGTTGTAGAACTTCCACTCAGCCAGCCTTCCTGTGGTCCTGGATGTTGTCCGTTCCGTCTTTTAGTTGTATTTTTGAAGTGGTTGTTCTAGGCAGCAAACTCCGGCATTAACCTATGCCGCCATCTTGGTTTCTCCTATTTTTTGACATCTTTATGGGCTCAGAATGCTCCAGTCCTTGTTGTATCTGCTCACTCTCCACCTCCATCTCCAATTAGGGCATCATCTGATGTCAGTAACAATAAGGCTTGTTGATTGGAGGAAGCCTGTTTGACAAGGTATGGGCAGCTACGCACCTGCCTGGCTCCCTCCTCAGCTGACTTCCGTGTATAAGATGCCCCTCGATTTTCAGTCTAATGATTTTAGAAAAACATAGCATCTTATACATGGATAAATGCAGTACTTAGAATATGGCATATAAAATCAAATGGAGAATAGGAGGAGCTATAACTGTGGAAGAGATAAAAAGGTCTAATGATACATTTGGAGATTCAGGGAAAAAAGAATATTGAATTATTTTACTTGCTATCATGATAACTAAGAGCACCATGTGGGCATTTATAATAGAAGTAGGTCAGTGATGGCGAACCTTTTGAGCTCGGTGGTGTGTCAGCATTTTGAAAAACCCTAACTTAACTCTGGTGCTGTGTCACATATAGAAATTTTTTGATATTTGCAACCATAGTAAAAGATTTATATTTTTGATATTTATTTTATATATTTAAATGCCACTTAACAAAGAAAAATCAACCAATAAAATGAGTTTGCGTGTCACCTCTGACACGCATGTCATAGGTTCCCCATCACTGAACTAGGTGGTGGTTCTTGCATCTTCCTTAACATGTCTCCTCCCACTTTCCATTGCAGTATAGCCACTAATGAAAGTTACTTCAGTCTACGAAACCCAGAACTTTACCCTGATAATGTATTATTGCCTTTTGTGATGAGGCAAGGTGCTCACCAGTATAAATTTTTAAGGCTGCCTACAAGGACAATTGTAGTACAAGATGTGGAAGTCCCTGGGTGGTTTTGTTTCTTGAACAATGGGAACCAAGGACTGACATCTACACTATGGGTCTCCCCAGGATTTAATGCTTGAGCTAAACTCCCTCTACCAGTCATTTACCACGAGTATTCCAGTGCTTTGATGAGCCATGAGCTCTCCATTTAACTCCACATCATGGAGCCCTTTTTCTATCTCCCTCTCCCTTCCTCTCTGAAATCAATCTCCATAAATAAAAGCCTAGGCGACCGTCCGATCATTTAACCATCTGACCGGTAGCTATGACATGCAATAACACCAGGGGGCAGACGCTCCGACCAGTAGCTATGATATGCACTGACCACCAGGAGGGCAGATGCTCAATGCTGGAGGTGCCATGCTGCAGTGACTTGGCAGCTGCAGTTCTTGGGTGATGCACCCAGAACCAGAGAGGAGGGAGCCTAATACCGGGGTGCATCACCCGAGAACCACCTTCTCACAATCTGAGACCCCTCGGGGGATGTCAGAGAGCTGGTTTCAGCCTGATCGCCACAGGCCAGGCCGAGGGATGCCACCGGTGCATGAATCCATGCACCAGGCCTCTAGTAAAAATATATTTAAAATAAAAGTTCAAAGATAAAATTATTAAGAATGTGAAGTTGGAAACAGCAAAGCGTCAAACCACCTATGGAGTTTTTCTGAGCCCAGTGCCCTATACTATGCCACGAGCCCATGACGCTGGCCCTGCCTGAGGCTGGCCTGAGGCCCTGTGCTTTCCTTTCCCTAGCAGCTCTCATCTAGCAACTGACATCTGTTGATAGGTTTTCATTTCTTTTCTAAACTAGTCTTACCAGTCTCTTTCTGGCTCTATCTTGGTTTCTTTGGTCCATTTAAGTAAAATGAATAGAACAATTCTGCCCCACATTTTTCTCCAGAGGAAATATAATTTACTGTTTGTTTCAACGATAGGAAATAGGGGAGAAGCTGGGAGCCACATTGGCTCTGTGGGCAGGGGACCAGAATGTAGATGGTTGCTGTTGCAGAGATGGGCTCAGAAAGGACTGGGATGTGGCTTTATAGTTATAGGCTTTGGAAAAGGACTGGATAGAAATTAGATGTTTTTAAAGTTGCTTAAAAGCTAATGTGAAAGAAGGATAGAGGTCTAAAGAGTTAATGGTCACCTTGACTAGAAATACTTAAAGAAGTAAAATGTTCATTGAGGCAAAGGGGAGAGTCATTTGGCTTAACTGCATCTTCAAGCTTGGATGAGGTATCATCTAGGACAGTAATTTTTAAAATATATATATTTTTATTGATTTCAGAGAGGAAGGGAGAGGGATAGAGAGATAGAAACATCAATGAGAGAGAATCATTGATTAGCTGCCTCCTGTACGCCCTCTATGGGGAGGGGGGAATCAAGCCCACAACCCAGGCATGTGCCTTTGGCTGGAATCAAACCTGGGACACTTCAGTCCCCAGGTCAACACTCTATCCACTCAGCCAAACCAGCTAGGGCTAGGACAGTAATTTTTTTAAAAAATCGTTATTGTTGAAAGTATTATATATGTCCCCTTTTTTCTCCCATTGACCCCTTACAGCCCGCCCCCAACCCCAGCCACAGGCCTCCACCAGCCTATTCTCTGTGTCCATGGGTTATGAATATATGCATAAAAGTTCTTTGGTTGATCTCTTCCCACCCTAGGACAGTAATTTTTAAACTTAAAAAATGCAATCCACAGTAAGAAATAGACTACATGTATTATATGCCAATCTCACACATATACCTAAAAAAATGTCCCATGAAACAAAATACACTTGTTTGATGTCATCTGAAATTTTCTGTTTTTGTAATGCAGTGTGACTCACTAAATTAATTTCACAACCCAATGAATAATGGATCTCAACCAGCAGTTTGGAACACTCTGATCTAAGGGAAATGAGTCTAGATGACTTTTTATCAAGGACCCACGCTGTCAGAAATACAAGCAAACAGAAAATGCTACATGGTGTCTTTAACCACAGGTCATAGCTCTAACATTATAAAGTTTGTAACTTTGCCTACTTTCATTTATCACCTCTGGGTTTCCCCTGTTTTGATTTATAGAAAATGACCATCATTCTGAAATTGAGAGAGTGGATTTCAAAAAGATTCTTGGTATTTTGTGGTCATTTTCTGATGCAGAGTAAGATTGAAAGCAGACTCATTTCACCTGCTGTTTCTTCTTTTACCCCAGGATGATGTGAAGTGTAAAAAGTTGGGTGATTTCTGTTACATTTTATGTAATGAGTGAAAGAGTGTGTATTTATGTTTAATGCTAAAACTAGTCAATTGTGAGTTGTCAGAAAATCACTGGTTGTGAGAAATGTACAGTACTGCATTGACCATTATTTGTTGTTGTTTTTGTTGTTTTTTAATTTGAGGAAAAATTACCCTTTTTTGCATTCTTTTTTTTTATTAATTAAATCTTTATTGTTCAGATTATTACATTTGTTCCTCTTTTTTCCCCCCATAACTCCCCTCCTCCCAGTTCCCGCCCCACCCTCCTCCCTCACTCCCCATCCACTGTCCTCATCCATAGGTGAACGATTTTTGTCCAGTCTCTTCCCGCATCCCTCTCACCCCTTCCTCCCCTCCCCCCCAAAAAAATAGCCAGTCCACTCCCTTTCTATGTCCCTGATTCTATTATAATCACCAGTTCATTCTGTTCATCAGATTATTCACTTGATTTTCAGATTCACTTGTTGATAGATATGTATTTGTTGTTCATAATTTGTATCTTTACCTTTCTCTTCTTCTTCCTCTTCTTAAAGGATACCTTTCAGCATTTCATATAATACTGGTTTGGTGGTGATGAACTCCTTTAGCTTTTCCTTATCTGTGAAGCTCTTTATCTGACCTTCAATTCCGAATGATAGCTTTGCTGGATAAGGTAATCTTGGTTGTAGGTTCTTGGCATTCATCACTTTCAATATTTCTTGCCACTCCCTTCTGGCCTGCAAAGTTTCTGTTGAGAAATCAGCTGACAGTCGTATGGGTATTCCCTTGTAGGTAACTGAGTTTCTTTCTCTTGCTGCTTTTAAGATTCTCTCTTTGTCTTTTGCTCTTGGCATTTTAATTATGATGTGTCTTGGTGTGGTCCTGTTTGGATTCCTTTTGTTTGGGGTTCTCTGCGCTTCCTGGACTTGTAAGTCTATTTCTTTTACCAGGTAGGGGAAGTTTTCTGTCATTATTTCTTCAAATAGGTTTTCAATATCTTGCTCTCTCTCATCTTCTGGCACCCCTATAATTCTGATGTTGGTACACTTGAAGCTGTCCCAGAGGCTCCTTACACTATCTTCGTATTTTTAGATTCTTTTTTCATTTTGCTTTTCTGGTTGGGTGTTTTTTGCTTCTTCGTATTTCAAATCGTTGACTTGATTCTTGCAATCCTCTATTCTGCTGTTGGGAGTCTGTATAATATTCTTTATTTCAGTCAGTGTATGCTTAATTTCTAGTTGGTCCTTTATCACAACATCAAGATTTCTTGTAGATCCTATTAAGTTTATCGGCAGTTTCTAGAAAATTCTTGAAAACCTTAAAAGTGTGGTTTTGAACTCTATATCCAGTAGTTTGCTTTCCTCCATTTCTATCATTTGTGTCCTTTTTCTTTGTCTCCGCATTTTTTATGCTTTCCTGTGTTGATAAAGTGGTTTTCTCTGCTGAGTGTCCTCTAGGGCCCAGTGGTTCAGACTCCCCAATTACCTGAGGAGGACACTCTTGGTGCACCCCCTTGTGGTCTTTGTGCACAGTCTTGTTGTAGTTAAGCCTTGATTGTTGTAGTTATCACAGGGAGGAATTGACCTCCAGGCCAATTGGCTGTGAGAATCAGCTGTGTCTGCAATGGGAGAACTTCTGTGCTGGAGACAGCCCTCTGAGGCAAGACTTGCTTCAATGGGGCTTTGGTGCTCACTGAGTCTGCCCTGAGTGTGTCCTTTATGGTTCCACGGAGCTGCAAACTGGATGGTCCCCCTCTGACCTCTGGGTTTCCTGGCTCCTGGATCTCTAGGGAGGTGCTAATCTAGCCTTTGCCTGAGGCTATCTAGCAAAAGCCTCCCTGCAGGGCTTGGGCGGGGCGGGGCTAGCAGTTATGGCTGCTCTCAGTCCAGCCCTCAGAGGCTCTGCTTCTCAGTGTCCCAGTAATCGTTGCAAGCCCCTCGGAGAGAAAGCTGCCCTCGAGTTCCAACTGATGCCAGACAGTCCTGCTTCTCTTGTATGAGTCTGGGTCCCTAGAGACTCTCCCGGAACTGGAGCTCAGAGCCTGAGATTCCCTCCCGATCGAAAACGACAACCGCGCCCTCAGCCGCCAGCCCGCTCCGCATGCACCTCCGCACCTTAGTATTTTACTTCCGCACTGCGCCTCCTCTGAGTCTAGGTATGCTTTTCTCTTTCCTTCTAGTTGTAGAATTTCCACTCAGCCAGCCTTCCTGTGGTTCTGGATGATGTCCGTTCTGTTTTTTAGTTGTATTTTTGAAGTGGTTGTTCAAGGCAGCAAACTCCGGTGTTTACCTATGCCACCATCTTGGTTTCTCCAAAATTACTTTTTAAATTGCTAAAATTTTGTATTACAAAAGGTTTGGTTTATCTTTCTGAAAGACTGGGAGTCCAAGCTTAATAATCCCAGTTCTGAGTAAGCATTCTGCATTGTTTCCCTCAGATCTCGGAATAAAACTGGCTGCAACACTATTTGTAACTCTCAGAGGTCAAAACCCTTTGTGAGGGGCGCTCCAAAATAATAATTTATTTGTGCGTTAAAATGTTATCTTCAAGTAGCCCAAAGAGAATCACTTATAATTTCATTGGCCAGGTGTGCAAAACATTGCATTACTTAGGCCCCTGTGTGAACCTGTGCCATGCAATGGTCCCAAATGCTGGTCTGTGGAAAAAGGATCATTTAGGGAGCATAAGACAGATCTCTGAGTCCCAACCTGATTCAGAGATCTAAGCTCAGTTTTGTTTTGTCTTTTTAAGTTTGTCCAGATAATTCCAAAAGACAGATTAAGTTTATCGTAGCCCAGCACAACTTTCCACAGTCATTTGAAACTTTCTCACTGTGGTTAACTAGTACCTCTCAAACTCATGTTCAAGGGCACTGGTGGGAATGGTGGGGAATTGTTAATAGTTCTGTTTGTCGGATCACCTCAGTGTCTGGGATTTAGCATTGTTTCCATCCCAGGTCCCACATCTGGGCCTGATTCAGCTTCCTGCCAGGGCTCCTTTCTATGGCTTTGCTCTCCAGTCTTCTAGGCCACAACCAAGACCAGGATATACAAGAAAGGGAGCTGCAAACAGACTCTTCGAGGTCCCACATAGACTGAGGTCTCCCTTCTTCCTGGCCAGGACCCCTCACTGCCTGATGCGCTGTCTCTTTCCTTCTGGTGGCCTTGCCAGTCTTGGGACTAGCTCCTGCCAGGCTGCCTCTGGGGCCAGCCTTCCAGGTAGTCAGGCTGCTTTCTGTATGCCCATCTTAGGGCTCCATTAAATGTTTGTCTCTGGAGGTCGGAGCCGCTGCTGCCGTCGCCATGACCCGCGGTAACCAGCGCGAGCTCGCACGCCAGAAGAATATGAAGAAGCAGAGCGACTCGGTGAAGGGAAAGCGCCGAGATGACGGGCTTTCTGCTGCCGCCCGCAAGCAGAGGGACTCGGAGATCATGCAGCAGAAGCAGAAAAAGGCAAACGAGAAGAAGGAGGAACCCAAGTAGCTTTGTGGCTTCGTGTCCAACCCTCTTGCCCTTCGCCTGTGTGCCTGGAGCCAGTCCCACCACGCTCGCGTTTCCTCCTGTAGTGCTCACAGGTCCCAGCACCGATGGCATTCCCTTTGCCCCGAGTCTGCAGCGGGCCCCTTTTGTGCTTCCTTCCCCTCAGGTAGCCTCTCTCCCCCTGGGCCACTCCTGGGGGTGAGAGGGTTACCACTTCCCAGTGTTTTTTTATTCCTGTGGGGCTCACCCCAAAGTATTAAAAGTAGCTTTGTAATTCCAAAAAAAAAAAAAAAAAAAAATGTTTGTCTCTGGAAAGGGTTTCCACCTTTGTGAGTTACTGCCTATCTTCCACTTCCCTTACAGCGGTTCTCAACCTGTGGGTCGCGACCCCTTTAGCGGTCGAAAGACCCTTTCACAGGGGTCGCCTAAGACCATCCTGCATATCAGATATTTACATTACGATTCATAACAGTAGCAACATTACAGTTATGAAGTAGCAACGAAAATAATTTTATGGTTGGGTCACAACATGAGGAACTGTATTTAAAGGGCCAGAAGGTTGAGAACCACTGCAATATGTCTGGTTGAACCTGCTCATTTTAGCACCTCACGGAAATGAATGCACTGTTGTGGTTTCCTACACCAGAAAATCAGTGCCAGGCTAAGGGCTTTGGGAGCCTTTCCTTAGTTTTTGAATCTCACTGTTTAACACACTAGTTCATAGTAGGCATTCAGTGAAATGTTGAATGAGCAAAAAATTAGCTAAGAAATCTTTGCTTAAATGAATTTCTGATGAATTTCAGGCAGTATAGATTGTGCACATGTATTCACAGAGGTGAACACCACAAGGCCTACTCCCTATGTAGAGCTGTCCGCGGAAAACAAAGGGAAGATGTGTACCTTATTGGCCTTTAGCCTTAGCCCTAGCACACACAGCTTAGCCCTTATATTTTCTTTAGCACTGTTTTCCACATTTGAACATGTACTAGAATCACCAGGAGGGCTCGTTAAATCACACATTGCTCTGCCCCATTCCAGAGTGTCTGATTCTGTAGGTTTGGGGTGGGGCCAGAGAATTTGCATTTTAACAAGTTCATAGGTCCCTTGGTGCTGTTGGCCCAGGGACCACACTTTGAGAACCACTGAAGTTTTAATAGTAGTAGCTATACTTAAGTACTGTTTTACTCCCTACCATGTACCAGTACTGTGCTAAGCTCCTTATATAAGTTATTTTATTTATTATCCAACAACCCCAGGAAGTACCAGTTATCCCATTTTACAGATGAGGAATCTGAGGACTAAAGGGTTTTTTTGTTTGTTTGTTTTTGAGGACCAAAGTTTTAAAATAACTTGTCTAGTGTCCTAAGGGACAGGGCTGAGGTTTGAACTAATTTCTAACTTCAGGGTCCATATCTATAACCATAATAATATCCAACACAGTTTATGTGTCTTAAGTAAATACCTGACAACATGCAGTCCAGTAACTCCTGAGATGAATGCCCAATCGTATCTACCCCCTGACAACCATCAAATGCCAGCTCTGACAGCAAGGAGCCTGAACATCCTTATTCCTTGCTTTATCTCGGGAGCCTAGAAAACAGCTCACACAGGGGTATAATAAATAAATAATTGTTGGAAAGTAATGCATATTTAAAGTATCTAACTTAGGCAAACAAAAAACAAAACCTTTGTGAATGAAGTAGGAGCATGTTCACATATACAGACTGAGTGTTCAGATTCTTAAGTTGGGGTGGTGGCTATTTATTCTCCTCTAGCTCAACACCTGTGAACTAGCAAAGCTCCTGTATACATGAGATTATACATCTAGGCCAGTGTTGCTCAAAGTGTGGTTTCTGTACCAGCAGCATCAGCATCACCTGGGAACTTGTTTATGGCTGCCAGACTTAGCAAATAAAATATAAGATGCCAACTTAAATTTGAATTTCAGATAAAACAATGAAATGCTTGGGAATACTTATAATTAAAAATGATTCACCATTTATTTGAAATTCAAGATCTATGGGGCATTATGTATTTTATTTGACAACCCCTAACTTCTTAGAATTAAAATTCTTGGTCCTGATGTACTGAATCAGAAACTCAGGTGAGGGCCAGCCAACAGTGTTTTAGCATGTCCTACTAAGCAGGGCTTAGTCCAACCTGGCCAGCTGTTTTTGGAACATAAAGTTTTTGGAACAGAGCCATACCCACTTCTTCACTTATTCTTTTATTTATGTACTTACTAAGTTTACTGTCCTCTTGGAGCTTATATTTTTGTTATGGGGTTGTGTTAATCATATCTTCATCTGTAAGTGACAAATCCAGCTAAAACTGGCTTAACCAGTAAAGGAATACATATATTCTCTTGCATAACCAGAAGTATGGAGGTAGAGTATGCTCCATGTCTGGTTGGTTCCACAGTTCTTGGTGTTACAAGGGCATGACAGGACAGAGACCTCATGGCCTAAAAAGCCTAAACTATTTACTCTCTGGTCTTTTGCAGGAAACATTTGCTTGACCTTGACCTAAAGAGAGCTTCCTCTGATGATCTAATTGCAGTTTCTTTTCTTTTTTCTATTAATTGCAGTTTCAACCTCTCCCAGGAACATGATCTTTAAAAAAATCATTATTGTTGAAAGTATTACATATGTCCCCTTCCCCCCCACTCCCACAGTAATTTCTTCTAGCCTGCCCCCACCCCAGGCCTTCACCACCCTATTGTCTGTGTCCATGTGTTACAGACAAACCGGAGAAGAACCAAGCATTGCTAGAGAGATGGAGTTACATTTATTACGCGCACAGGCCCAGAGGAAAATGTCTCTCAAATTCTGGGTGAAATCGCATAGGAAGTTTCCTGTATTTATACTATCTTACCCTCTTTGTCTCCCAAATATGGGGGTTTTCCGGTTCCCTTTGCAAGTTCTTAAAGGGTCCTATGTGCTGGCACTTTGAGACCTCGACCAAAGGCTTGGCCTGACACCAGCACAGATAACTTCGTCTGGGGAAGGTTTAATGGCCTCTCTGAAATGGTAGTAGTCTTATTTTCCCTATTATTTAAGCCAGCAAGCATTTACAGAAGCCATACTATCAGGGTTAAAATTTCAACCAGCAGTTTTTATATAAGACTAGAGGCCCGGTGCACAAAATTCATGCACGTGGGGGAGGGGTGTCCCTCAGCCCGGCCTGCACCCTTTCCAATCTGAGACTCCTCGGTGGATGTCCGACTGCCAATTTAGGCCCATCCCTCTCATAACCCGGGACCGCTGGCTCCTAACCGCTCACCTGCCTGCCTGCCTGATTGTCCCTAACCACTGTGCTAGCCTGCCTGATGCCCCTAACTGCTCCCCTGCCTGCCTGATTGCCCCTAACTGGCTCTGCCTGCCTGCTTGATCGCCCCTAATCACTTCTGCCTGACTGCCTGATCACCCTAACTGCTCTCCCCTGTTGGCCTGGTCCCCTTAACTGCTCTCCCCTGCCAGCCTGATCCCACTAACTGCTCTCCCCTACTGGCCTAATCACCCATAACCGCCTCTGTCTCAGCTCTGTCACCATGGCTTTGTGTGGAAGGATGTCTGGAAGGTCGTCCAGAAGATGTTCAGTCTAATTAGCATATTACTTTTTTATTAGTATAGACTAGAGGCCCGGTGCACAAAAATTTGTGCACTCGGGGGGGAGGGGGGTCCCTCAGCCCGGCCTGTGCCCTCTCGCAGTCTGGGACCCCTTGGGAGATAACGACCTGCTGGCTTAGGCCTGCTCCCAGGTGGCAGAGGGCAGGCCCAATCCCTAGGTGCAGCCCCTGGTTGGGCTCAGAGCAGGGCCGATTGGGGAGTTCGGGCACCTTCCCCTGTCATGCACAGAGCAGGGCAGATTGGGAGGTTGCGATGCCACCCTCAGTCACGCTCAGGGTAGGGCCGATTGGGGGGTTGGGGCACCGTCCCCTGTCACACTCAAGGCAGGGTCGATGGGGAGGTTGCGGCGCCACCTCCTGTCACGCACAGAGTAGGGCCCATCAGGGGGGTTGGGGCTCCGTATCCTGTCACGCACAGAACAGGGTCAGTCAGGGGGTTGGGGAGCTCCCCCCTGTCATCCACAGAGCAGGGCCGATCAGGGGGTTGAGAAGCTCCCCCCTGTCACTCATAGAGTAGGGCAGATAGGGGAGTTGGGGCACCACCCCCTGTCACACTCAGGGCAGGGCAGATCAGGGGGTTGGGGCTCCGCCACTGTCACACACAGAGCAGGGCCCGTGGGGTGGGGTGGGGGGGTTGGGGGCGCCGCACCCTGTCACACACAGATCTGCAGGGCAATCAGGGGGTTGGGGAGCTCCCCTCTAACAGGCACAGAGCAGGGCTGATCAGGGGATTGGGGCACCTTCCCCTGTCACAAACAGAGCAGGGCAGATAGGGAGGTTGTGGCCCTGCCCCGTCACACACAGAGCCGCAGGTCCATCAGGGGGTTTGGGCGCTGCCCCGACACACTGATCCCAGTGCCAGAAGGCCTCTCGGCTCCGCTGATCCCGGTGCTGGGAGGCATATTACCCTTTTACTATATAGGATAGAGGCCTGGTGCATGGGTGGGGGCTGGCTGGTTTGCCCTGAAGGGTGTCCTGGATCAGGGTGGGGGTCCCCACTGGGGTGCCTGGCCAGCCTGGGTGAAGGGATGATGGCTGTTTGCAGCTGGCCACACATCCTTCAGGGTGGGGTCCCCACTGGGGTGCCTGGCCAGTCTGGGTGAGGGGCTGAGGGCTGTTTTAAGGCCGACTGAAGCTCCCAACTGCTCGTTTTTTTCTTTTCTTTTTTTTAATTCTGGGCCAGGTTTAGCTCTGGCTCCAGCTCTGAGGCCTCTGCTGCTAAAAGAAGGTATCTGGTTTGTTTGCGTTCTATAATCAAAACAATGTATAACTCCAGCTCTGAGATCCCAGCTCGCTGAAAGCAGGTTTCTGGGGTTTTGTTTAGCTTCTATATTTGTTACAATGTTTCTTAAACTGCAAGCTCAGAGGCCTGCAAGGCAGGCGGGGGAATGTTGGAGTCCTCCGTCACTGAAGCAAGCAAGCCTCATGTTAGTTTCAAGCTGCCTGGCTGCCAGCCGCCATCTTGGCTGGTAGTTAATTTGCATATCTCACTGATTAGCCAATGGGAAGGGTAGCGGTCGTTCGCCACTTACCATGTTTCTCTTTTATTAGATAGGATGGATGCTTCACATGGGTTATGCATACATGCATACAAGTTCTTTGGTTGATCTCGTCTCACCCACCTACTCTCCCCCATCTTCCCTCTGAGATTCCTCAGTCTGTTCTATTCTTCTACTCGGGTAGAATGAATCTTGATGGCAATTGGCACTTGATGCCGGTTGTTTGGGCTATTGTTTTTTATTTCCTTAGAACCTTTTCTGAAAATGGGTATAGAAAAAAAATATATTTTACTATAAAACTCCCATTAATTAAGCACTGCCAGGTTCTATTTTAAGTGTTTTGTGAATGTATTAATTTACTTAATCCTCACAGCAACCCCAGGAGAGGCAAATTATCCTATATAATAAAAGGCTAATATGCAAATTGTCCCCTCCACCGTGAGTTCGACTAGGGAGAGGCTGATTCCACCTGTAAAAAGTTGTCAATTAGTACAAAATAGCTGGTTAAAAATTAGCACTGAGCTATGGTGTAGCAGAAAGAACCCCGATTTGGATCAGGACTTGGATTCAGACTCCAATAGTTAGTGCTGTGTCAAGATTTGGGGCTGGTCACTCTGGGCAATTTCCTCGCTTACAAAAGGGAGATGATAACGCCTACCTCACCGGGTTTTTGTCAGGACCTCGAAAAGGAATGACTGTAAAAGCGCACCGTGAGAAACAGCTTCCGGCCTTGAAGTCCCAAATTTGGATCCGCACCATCAATCCCAACAGGTAAAAACTCCTAGAACCCTTCCCGGAAGCCCACGCAGAGCCCTCTGGGACTTGTAGTCTCGCACTGGCTCTGCTCGCCTTTCTCTCGTAATTGGGGCGGGTGGGTGTACGCCCCGGAAGTACTTGTCTCCCGCGGGGCAGAAGGCGTGCCCGCCGCTGGCATAGCCGCTATGTAGCGGCGGGGCCGGTATCCTCCTGGTTGTTGTGGAAGGTGCTTGGGCTCCACTGCCGTCGCAGCCCCTGGACGTCTAAGTCGCCAGCCTGGGCCCCTGTGGCTGAGCAGAGCCGCCGCCGCCATGTTTGGCTGCTTGGTGGCGGGGAGGCTGGTGAGGATGGGGCCGCGTGGGATCCGGCAGGGGGCAGGATGCCGGGGCGAAGCGCTGGAAAGGGGAGGTGCTCGGGGTGGAGGGCTGCGGGGAAAACCCCTCCTGTCCACTCTCTGGCTGAGGGTGGGGAGGGGAGACGCGGACGCTTGGGCGTTCGTTCTGTTTTGCCCGGGATCTGTTCCTAGTCGGAGTGGCCACGCTGCCATTTATGGAATGTGCGTTACGTGCCGGGGAACGCACGCCTTTTGTCCATTCCTGTCATGTTAGCCTTCTGTCTAGCGCGGATGTGGCAGCTCAGACTCACCAACCCTCGCAGCGTGCGAGATGGTTGCCGGCCTCCGGTCCTTTTTGCAGCTGGGGAGCTGAAGCTCCGTCTAGATCACTCGCCTAAACTCGCGGAGGGCGTGCGATGTACATGTGGCCTTTGAATCTAGCCCGTGGCGTCCTGCTCATCAAAGATGAGGGTGCTCGGAGCTGGTGGATCTGCTGGTTCCTTTTGGAAGGCGTCTAATAAAAATATGCCGGAGCGAATTGTAAGTTGGCTGATAGAAACGCCTGAAATTGAAGAGTGAGTCAAATCCGAGATGACTCTGGAAAGATCTGAGCAGCTAGTTTCCTTATCGGTCAGAAGAGATAACAACTTCCCTTGCGGGAACGTAAGAATGAAAGACCAGCACCTGGAATTGTTCAGGAATATAGTCTGGAAGGTGTGCGTTGCTTGCCTCCTTAGAAAACACCTAGAGGTTCCTTTCAGACCTAACTCCTTTCACTTGGAGTTCTTTTTCTTACTTTTTTTCCCTCCCTCCCCGATTTGTTCCATGTTGCATGCAGTCCTTTAGTTGGATGTTAATGTATTGTATTATGTACACATCCTAAGGAATCACAAAGATAAATTGGAGATGACCGGCCTGAGAAAGTTTTTTTGTCCATCTCTTGAGTGGCTGGGAGGCCTCTTCTGGTGCTGGTGATAATCGGTAATGCCGGTGAGATAACTCTGGATTGCCCTGGCTCTTGATAGGAAAATTGAAAGGTCCAGCCTGGGATGAGTGTTGGACTCGGATGAAAAGTGTCATCAATGAGTGACTTTGAGAAAAAAAAAAAAAAAGAGTGTTTTCTTTCTTTTTTCTGTTAGTGACTTGTTTTTATATTTTTCCATTGATTTTTAGAGAGAGTGGAAAGAAGAGGGAGAGACAGGGAGAAACATTGATGTGAGAGAGGCACATGGATTGGTTGTCTCCCAAACGCGCATCAGCCGGGGTTGGGGATCAAGTCTGCAACCCAGGTACATGCCCTAGGCCGGAATGGAACCCAGGACCCTTCAGTCCGTGGGCTGGCACTCTATCCACTGAGCCAAACCAGCTAGGGCTCTTTCTTTTTCTTTCTTTCTTTTAATCCTCACCGAGGATATTTTTCCACTGATTTTTAGGGATAATGGAAGAATTAGGGAAAGACAGAGAGAAACATCGATGTGAAAAAAAACACACACATTGATTGGTTTCCTCCTGCAAGAGGCCTGACCAGGGCAGGGCCCAAAGAGGAGCCTGCAACCAAGATACATGCCCTTGACTGGAATTGAACCGGGATCCTTTGGTCTGCAGGCTGACACTTTATCCGCTGAGCCAAACCTGCTAAGGCTCTTTCTTAAAAAAAAAAAAAAAAAAAAAAATATATATATATATATATATATATATATATATATATATATATATATGTATATATATATAAAGATTCAGATTTTGTGGTTTGTTGAATAGGAAGGCAATAGCAATTATAAAGAAAACCAAAAACCTTACAGAGGGTAAACTTTTTAGCCATTTGACTGGAGTTTGCTCAAAATGGATACTACTTTTTGCTAATGGATGTGGTATAGGAAATTATAGTAATTTTCTGAAAATTTTGTAAAGCTATGGCTGGGTGGCCCAGTTCCTTGGAGGGTTGTCCCATACAACAAAAGGTTGCGGGTTTGATTCCCGGTCAGGGCATATACCTAGGTTGCAGGTTTGAATCCCCGGTTGGGTGTGTGGAGAAGGCAACCCATCGATGTTTCCCTCTCACATTTAATTCTGTCTGACTGTTTGTCTCTCCCTTCTTCTCTCTCTAAAATTAATAAAAAATACAAACATGCCCTTGAGTGAGGATTAAAAAATAAATAAATACAAAATTTTGTAAAATGAATATTCTTTGTGAAAGATTTCTGAGACTTCAAAATAAGATCTCATTCTATAAATTCATGTTCAGTTCTAGAACAGTAGATTAGATTTTCAAATGAGTCGAGAAAACTTTTTAAAGTTTCCACCTAGCACATTCAAGGTAGAATTTTTACATTTTATTTACAGTCTGTTCTCATTATTTGTAGTAATTGTGTTCTATAACGTCTCTGTGAATACTGAACTGGTAAGTATCGAATTATTGCCCTTAGGGGAAATGCAGGGTTAGGTTCCTGTAAGGATCTGATCACAATTTTATCCATTTGTTTATGTGTGTTTCTGTTTAAAGACATCTTATTTAATATGTATTGATTCATTAACATTGGACTCAGCCAGTAGCACTGTAACTCACGTCAGAATGAAATTATGTAATACCTATTTTCTCAGTAAGGCACCTAACAGCCTTCTTGGGTTTAGGAACACTATTTCAGCTTGGCCGTTTTAAGCAGGCAAATCACTGTAGTCCTGGCTGGGTAGCTTAGTTGGTTAGTGTCCTTCCAGTATGCCAAGGTTGTGGGTTAGATCTCTAGTCAGGGAGCATACAGGAATCAACCAATGGATGCATAAGTAAATGGAACAACAAATTGAGATTTCTCTCCCACATCAAATAATTAAAAATATATATATATATTTTATTGATTTTTTACAGAGAGAAAGGGAGAGGGATAGAGAGTTAGAAACATTGATGAGAGAGAGCTGCCTCCTGCACACCCCTTACTGGGAATGTGCCGGCAACCAAGGTACATGCCCTTGACCGGAATCGAACCTGGGACCCTTCAGTCTGCAGGCCGACGCTCTATCCACTGAGCCAAACCGGTTAGGGCATCAAATAATTTTTAAAAAAATAAAATAATAAACAGTCAAGCCACCAACAAAATATAAACATGGCACTAAATAAACTATGAAAAGGACAGTTGTTTACAGTATGAGAGCTGAAACCAGAAGGCACAAGGATCTGACAGAAACTGTAGTTTTGTTCTGCAGCTTGGAACGTTTTGCTGCTTTGAAAGTGCAAGAAATAATGATTTGGGGGTTATAAATATATTTTAGTGAGTAGGCAAATTAGCAAGTATGGAATCTGCAAATAATGAGGAGTGACTAAATACTTCCCGAATTGCTTGCCCATTTTAATTACCTGAAGTTCTCTTAAAAATTTTACTTATTTAATATTTTAGTGAGAGAGGAAGGGAGAGAAATATTGATTTGTTCTACTTATTTATATATTTATTAGTTGATCTTTGCATGTGCCCTGACCATGGATTGAACCGGCAACCTTAGCATAGCCAGTCGATGCTCTAACCAACTGAGCTACCAAGCCAGGGCTAATTACCTGAGGTTCTTTACCTTCAACGAGAAGATCAAGGTTTGGTGGTATGTTTTGAATAACCTTTCATTTTTATAACACTCTGAAGCGATAGTGATTTACTTTTGTAAGTAAAATCCTTCCAGGGTCTTCTGAAATTATATTTTTAAAAGATTACATTAATGAAATCATTTTAAGATTAAGTATTTTTGAATTCTCTTTTTCAAAATATTTCTAAGTTTGCAATTACAGTTAACATACAGTATTATATTAGTTTAAGGTGACACCATATATTGTTATTACTATATTATTGACTACTAAAGGCCTGGTGAACGACATTCTTGCACTTGGGCGGGGGGAGTCCCTCAGCCCGGCCTGAGCCCTCTCGCAGTCTGGGACCCCTTGGGGGATGTCTGCCTGCTGTGGAGGTGGGAGAGGCTCCCACCACCGCCACTGCACTTGCCAGCCATAAGCCCGGCTTCTGGCTGAGCGGCCCTCCCCCTGTGGGAGCGCACTGACCACCAGGGGGCAGCTCCTGCGTTGAGCGTCTGCCCCCTGATGGTCAGTGCACATCATAGCGACCGGTTGTTCTGCTGTTTGGTCGACTTGCATATTAGCCTTTTATTATATAGGATATTCCCTTTGCTATATTTTGCACCCCATATTTTACTAGGATTCACTATTTTTTTTGAATTGTTTGTTGTTGTTGTTTTTTTTTAATATATATTTTATTGATTTTTTACAGAGAGGAAGAGAGAGAGATAGAGAGTTAGAAACATCGATGAGAGAGAAACATCGATCAGCTGCCTCCTGCACATCCCCCACTGGGGAAGTGCCCACAACCCAGGTACATGCCCTTGACCGGAATCGAACCCGGGACCTTTCAGTCCGCAGGCCGATGTTCTATCCACTGAGCCAAACCGGTTCCGGCAGGATTCACTATTAATATTAGCATTCTATCTAATATAGTTGGTAATTCCATAATTAGAGTCAGATTAACCCAATGTTATACTTGGTATAATGTCTATAATTGACTGTACTTGATAATAGCTTATAGCAATACTATAAGGCAGCGATTTTCAATTGGTGTGCCACAAGAATTTTGAAAACATACAATACCTGACTATTTAGTCAGAGGCACTGACCTCTCTTCCCTTAGGTTGCCAAATAAAAAAAATGACAATAGCCGTCCGGTGTGAATGAATCAAAATTCTATTTTATTTTTGTCAGCTTGGCAAAAAATATATTTTGGGGTGCCTCAGAATCTTAGTAATTAGTTTATGTGTGCCATATGACAAAGATTGAAAATCGCTGCTATGAGAATTATAAAAACTCATCAAACTATTGAGTTAAGATGAGTTTCTTATTTTCTAGGTGCAAACAGCTGCACAGCAAGTGGCTGAAGATAAATTCGTTTTTGACTTGCCTGACTATGAAAATATCAACCATGTTGTGGTTTTCATGCTGGGAACAATCCCATTTCCTGAGGGGATGGGAGGATCTGTCTATTTTTCCTATCCTGATTCCAGTGGAATGCCAGTGTGGCAACTCTTAGGATTTGTCACGAATGGAAAACCAAGTGCCATCTTCAAAATTTCAGGTCTTAAATCTGGTAAGAGTAATATATTGAAATAGTTTCATAATTAAACTGTGTTCTTAAATAGCATAACATAGAATGTGGCTTTTAAAACATTTCATTATATTTTTCTGGTTGCTAACGTAATACATAACTTTTTAAAACAAAATTAGATGATCCTCAAACATTCGAAAAATAGTAACTGAAAGACTTTAATTCCTCACACTCCCATCCTCTGCCCCTGGAGAAACCACTCATTGTTGTTCTCTTTGTATGGTATATGCCATTGTAAAGGGATTTTCCTGAATCCGTGGGTGTTTTAATAAATAATGAGCAGAATCTTGTCATAATTTGTAATATGCATATCTTTGTTTTAAATGAACAGATAAACCAAGTAGACTCATACAGTAAATAAAACGAGAGTCATTTTTTCTTTTATGAAGATGTTTGATCTCTTAGATTTGATTACCCCTTCAGTGTTCTTTTGGTTGTATTGGCATTGCAGATTTTAGACTTTAGGGGGACATAATCCTTGCTTTGATTCTATTTAGTTATGTTGTGAAGAAATGTGAGAGTAAACCTAGATATCATTTACTCCCATTGAGTCTCCAGTTTCCTTGAATCTAGATGAAAATAGACATGGTAAATTATTGGAATATAAATATACCAGAGAAAACATAAAGACTATACGATGGGATTTTTTTTTAAAAAGGCAGCAAACAAATAATTATATTGCTCCTTATGAGTAATGGGTCTAAAACATTGTAACATAGGGAACCAAAAAAGAAAAAAAGCTGCCATTAGTATATTAATCTTAAAACTTAGAGTAAGGCAAAAGCATTATCAAGGATTAAGAGATTTATTCACTAGGAATGAGATAATTTACTAGGAAGATTTAAATATTTCTGGGAAACGGTAAATGTCATAAATTTGTGTGTATATATAATATAACTTCAAATATATAAAGAAAAATATTGACATGATAAATGGACAGCCTTAATATTTTAATATACCTCTTGATAATTAACATATCAAGTAGATTATTAGTAAAGAAGGAAGATTTGAATAAAAGACTTAACAGACTTGAGCTAATGGATATTTATAGAACTCTGCAACTGATAATTAGGTCACACAGATCAAGCAAAAGTAGGTTTATAGTTGTTTGTATGGAAGATAACACAATAATTAATAATATAAAAATAAACACTGTTTCATGTACTCACAACTATAAACCTACTTTGTATACATTTTTTTCACCCTGTATACATTTTTAAGTTCACAGAACATTTATGAAATATCACCACATATCAAGTTACAAAGCACACTGCAGCAAATGGCAGACAGTCATTTATACAACCCACAATGCAATGTTATTACAAATCAAAAGATAAAACATTATCATGTTTAGAAATTTAAAAATATTTAAAAATAATTCATGAGTTGTAGAAGAAATGATCATGGAAAATAAACTTTTACAGAAACCAAAACAAACCAAAAACCCCATCACAAATCAAACCTTTTGATTGCAGGTAAGATAGTACTAAAGAGATTGACTCATAGGCTTAAATATACTGTGTATGTATATATATAAAAAGAGAGATTGAAATTAATGAACTAAGTATTTAACTTAAGCAACTCAAAGAAAGTAGAAAATAATAATGCTAAGAATAGAAATTAATGACAAAGTAAAGAAACAACAGAGGGCTTAATTTTAAAAAAATTCGATTCTTTGAAGAGACTTATGATGAGCCACTGAAAAGATAGTATTGAGGAAAAAGAAGGCACAAATAATGTAATTAAAAATGTGAAAATGGCGACATGACTATAAGTATAGTAGAGAGGAATGTTTACGAGCAATTTTGTGCCAATAAATTTGAGAATGACAAAGGAGCATGAAATTGGCTATTTTCTAGAAGAATATACCAAAAACTGACTAAACAATAAATTTAAAAATCCTGAATAGATATAATACCAATAAAGAAGTTAAAACCAGTGTTTAAAAATATAATTCTCCCTTCCACAGGCATCTATCAGGCCCAGACAGTTTTATAAAGTTCAACTAAACCTTTATGAAACAAATTGTTCTTATCTATAATAATAAAAGCATAATATGCTAGTTAGACTGGACATCTTTCCAGACAAAGCTGGGGCTGCGAGCGGCCCAGGTCCCAGGTGCCTGCTGGCAGCTGGAGGGAAGCCCTGTCCCAGGTGCCAGAGGGAAGCTGGTGCTGGCAGCCAAGGAAAAGAAGGCCTTCCCTTGCACGAATTTCATGCATCGGGTCTCTAGTCTTCTATAAACTGTCAGAAAATAGGAAAAGAGGCAGTTACCTAGTTATATTTTGAAGCTAATTAACCTTTATATCAAAAAGGCTAAGGACAGCCAGCTAGTGTGGTTCAGTGGTTTGAGCATGAAACTATGAACCAGGAGCTCAAGGTTCTATTCCTGGTCAGGGCACATACCCAGGTTGCAGGCTCCATCCCAGTAGGGGGCATGCAGGAGGCAGCCCATCAATAATTCTTTCTCATCTCAACCTCTGAGCCACACCAGCGGGGCATGTTGTTCCTTTTTATTGTTGGGTAGTTCCATTATTGGATATACCACAACTTGTTTATCCTTTTATCTGTTGATGGACATTTAGATTGTTTCCAGTTTGGGCTTATAAAATAAAGCTGCTAGAAACACTTGTGTTCATCTTTGTATGGACATGCTTCCATTTCTTTTGAGTAAATACCGAGGAGTGCACTGGTTGGATCATATGGTACTTGTATGTATAACTTTTCAAGAAACTGCCAGAGTATTTTGCAACATTGTTATTCCATTTTACATTTCAACCAGCAATTTATGAAAATTCTAGTTCCTCCACATTCTTTTCAACACTTGGTATGGTTAGTTTTAGGCATTTTACTACGTGTATAGTGGTCTCCCGTTGTGTTTTATAAATTTGCATTTCCCTAATGACTAATGATGTTAAGCTTTTTCCCCATGTGCTTATTTGCTATCTATATATCTTCCTTGGTGAAGTGTTTGTTCAAATCTTTTGCCTGCTTTTTTAAATTGGGTTGTCTTCTTACTCAGTTTTGAGAGAAAAAATATATATTCTTGATTCAAGTTATAAATTTATAAGATATGTGATTTTAAAATATTTTTTTCCTGCCCTAACCGGTTTGGCTCAGTGGATAGAGCATTGGCCTGCGGACTGAAAGGTCCCAGGTTCGATTCCGGTCAAGGGCATGTACCTTGGTTGCGGGCACATCTCCAGTAGGGGTTGTGCAGGAGGCAGCTGATCGATGTTTCTCTCTCATCAATGTTTCTAACTCTCTATCCCTCTCTCTTCCTCTCTGTAAAAAATCAATAATATATATAGTTTAAAAAACCCAAAAAAACAAACTAACAGATATTCCTGGCCTCCATCCCAAATCCACTATATCTGATACTCCAGGGGAGGGCCCAGGAATCATCTTTAAAAGAAAAAAAAAAAAAATATATATATATATATATATTTTTTTTTTCCTGGTCTTTGGCTTATCTTTTAACAGTGTCTTTTTTAGAGCTGAAGTCTAGTTTTGATCAAGTCCATTCTTAAATTTATTCTTTTCTGGATTGTGCTTTTGGTGTAAGCAATTTTTGCCTAATGCAAGGTTAGAAAGGTTTTCTCCTAGACGCTTTTCAGTTTTGGATTTTACATTTATATCTGAGATCCAATTTGAATTTTTAGTGCAAGGTATGGATTGAAGTTCAATTTTATTTTGTTATTTTTCAAGTGGATATCAAACTGTTCCAATATCATTTGTTGAAAAGATGAAGTTACAACATTTTTCTACATCCATCATAAGCATGTTCACTTGACATTCTGTTGGGAACTCTTAAACTGCTCCATTTTAATGTAGAATATGAACATATGCAAATGAATATATGAGAATTTACTGTAAGCATACACAAATGAATATATGAGTATTCATGTATTGGTTTACAAAGGAAAGAAAGAAATGGAAATAGATGCTATAGTGTTTTGTTTTTTTTGAACAATAAATCACTAGTTGAAAACATTCTAGTAGATTAGATGGATATTGGTATATATAGTAATAAGCAATACAGGAAGCAGAGCAACTAATTTGGGGGAAGAGAGATATGTTTTTGCTTTTGGTTGGAGGGTCCTGTGGAACACAATAGCAGTGCCTTAAATATTAAGTGGTTGATTCGTTTGTGTAGCAATAGGCTAGTAGTCAGCTGTTAACCTTTTGCATAGTTGGAAAGTGTAGTTCTATTTGGCACCCAGACTCATATGCACTGATTAAGGTTAATATTGGCCACTAGCCAGTAGACCAGGACCCATTGGTTGTTTTTGGAGATACACTAATTAAATTGTCAATTTAATTGTCCCTACCTCACTCTCTGTTCTTTGCTCCAGCTCTGCCAACATTTTGAGTTGGGAAAGGGATACAACATCTCTTTTTTATTTATGATCATCACTATATTCCCTGTAGGAGATACTTTGGTAGTTGTGAAAAGTGCTTTCTCCTATACTTTTTGCAATGTCTTTGTCTTTTCCCTTTTTTCTTGTGACACCGAAAAGATTAGGGGTTAGGGTTGGGTGCATTCTGGGATCATAAGAATATTTATTCAATCTGGAAAAAGTTCAGCATTCATCCAATCTGGAAAAAATTGAGCAGTAAAAAATGAGTTAATCAAATTGCTCTAACCAAAACTTTAACAATAATACTTAGTGAGATAATGTTTTCTGTTGTGGCATTAGATAAAACAGTCCAAACTCTAATCCCAGAGTAATACTTGATTCAGTACAGGATAATAGATTTATTTCCATTATGATAATTACTATTTCTTGTATTCTCTTGCCTTTTAAAAAATAAATTATTTCTCATCATTTCCATTATAATATGGGTACTGATAGTTTTATCTATGAAAACAAAACAATTTCAGTGTAGTATTTGTAATGGATAAATCACATGCTTTATTTAAGAAAAATAAAGCAGCTTAAAATACTGAGAGACTTAGTTCATGTCAACGTTAAACGAATGGTAAAATGCTGTTAAAAAATTTTTTTTGTAGTATGTTTTGGAATAGTACTTTTTAGATGTTTAAAGTATTAGAATTCTTCTTAATTTATATAAAAGATTAGACTTGTTATTTGTATTAGGGAATTATTAAAATTTGTGTTAGGGAACTATTAAAATATAAGAATTGGTGGACTTATAAGGTTAAAATATATGTTTTATTATATTGAGCAAATCTAGCTAAATAACGCATCAGGGTGAGAGAGAGACATACTGAACTAACTTTAGGCAGTTGTGATTGAACTGAAAATTTATTAAGTAACAAATCTAGCAGAATTTTATTGGAGTAGGGAGAGTAGAAGGTTAGTTTAGGTGAAGCAGATTTCATGTTAAGAAACTTTGGCAATGTTTGCAATTCTCTGATGAATGATGAACAGATTTCTTAACTCAACAGAACAGTTTTGGTTAAGGTCAAGAGAGTTCTGTTGGGAGAATTGCAGTTGGAATGGGGTCTTGAAACTAGTTACTATGAGTTATTTTCATTGAGAGAAAATTCTTTGTGACTCTTGGGTTCTGAAAAGGAGTTATGATAAATACATTTGTAGGCTGATGCTGGACCAATCTGGGTGATGGATAGGACTGAACTTAAAATTATAAAAGGAAGAGCCCTAGCTGGTTTGGCTCAGTGGATGGAGCATCAGCCTGTGGACTGAAGATTCCGGTTCGATTCCGGTCAAGGGCACATGCCTGGGTTACGGGCTAGGTCCCTGGTAGGGGCCATGCAGGAGGCAGCCAATCAATGACTCTCATCATTGATGTTTTTATCTCTCTCACTTTCTCTCTGAAAGCAATAAAAATATATATTTAAAAAAAATTATAAAAGGAAGGGTTTGGTATTAAGAAACAAGAAATAACTTCCTTTCCTAAAATCAGTTATTTATGCATTTAATTATTGGTTGATATTTGTACGTTCCCTGACTGGGTATCGAACCTGCAACCTTGGCATAGTGGATAGTGCTCTAACCAAATAAGACACCTGGCCAGGGCCTTTATTTCCTTCTTAGCACATACTTTTCAGACTGATGATTGCCCTCAGTAGGATTCATCTTTGTGTATACATTAAAATTATTCTAAGACAGTGTTGAAACAGATTAGAATGGAGATCATTGAAAATGGCACTATGGGAGATTAGACTGGAACATGAACTTGAAGTATGAATAGGTTTGGATGGTATGGAAGTGGGAGGATGGGAATTGCATTTGGAGATGATCAAAATCATAAAAGTGCACTGTACCTTCAAGTGACAGTGAGGAGGAGACTTTTAAAGGTAGCATGATATACCCGGCTGGTGTGGCTCAGTGGTTGAGCATTGACCCATGAACTAGGAGCTCACAGTTCGATTCTGGTCAGGGCACATGCCTGGGTTGCAGGCTCAATCCACAGTAGGGGGTGTGCAGAAGATAATTGATCAATGATTCATTATTGATGTTTCTTTCCCTCTCTCCCTCTCCCTTCCTCTCTCTGAAATCAATTTAAAATAACATACTAAAAACACACACAAATGAAGTAAAAGGCATGGGATAAGGTTTTAAGGTTTTAAAGGTAAAGTGGAGCTGTTATGTGTTGGTCATGCAATATGAGGCTTAATTTTTTTTCCTAGTAGGCAAGTGTTTGAGCAAGGTAATGATATTATTACAAATGTTGTTTTAGGAAAATCATTGGGATGGGTTGGGGAGTCTTGTTGAAATTAGAGCTAGAGAAATCAATTAGGAAGATTTTATAGTGATTGAGGGATAAAGCAAAGGGTAACATATGGCATATCTGTTTGTGCAGTGCACTGTGCTAGGCTTTTACATGTACTATCTATTTAATCTTTAACAACATTTAGAGGTGGGTATTACAAGTCTCTGGTTTTTAAGAGGTTAGATGTCAGAGAAATTGAATATTTTGTTCAGAGAAGAAAGTCTGCTTTTACACAGTATCTATACATCTACCTTTTTCAAACCGTTTTATATTGTTTGGTAATACCATAATTTATTTAACAAATACCTCTTGATGGAAATTTGGGCTGTTTCCATTTTTTTTATTGTTTTACTAACAATGCTACAATAAATATTCTTACACATATCTTTGTACATATTTTCTAGCACTGTATTTCTGTAGAAGAAACTCCTAGAAGTGGAACTGAATTCCTGGATTAATATGGCCTTTAAAACAAACGGTATAGGAGGCCTGGAAAAAGGGTACTGAATGTGGATACTCGATCATGATTGTCATGGCAGTTTTTAGAAAGTCGTAATAAAGGTACAGTGTACTTAGTACTACCTAAAAAACTAATAGAGCAACCCAGCTGCAGTGGCTTTGTTGGTTGAGCATCATCATGTGCACTGAAGAGTTGCTGGTTCGATTCCCGGTCAGGGCATATACCTGGGTTGTGGCTTTGATCCCCGGTTGGGGTGCATATGGAAGGCAACCCATCAATGTTTCTCTTTCACATTGGCGTATCTCTCCTTCTCCCTTCCCCTCTCTGAGTAGGTCCTTGGGTGAGGATTAAAAAAACATACAAACAAAAAACCAAAAACTAATAGAGCATATTCTTGCTAAGGATGTTAACAGAGTAAGCCATGGAATATTAGAATGGAAGACCTGAAGAATAATTTAATATAATCCTTAATTTTACTGTTGAGACTCTTAAAATCTGGAAAGTTTTAGAGTGTTCTTAAAATAGCTCAGGGGTGGGTAAACTTTTTGACTCGAGGGCCACAATGGGTTCTTAAACTGGACCAGAGGGCCGGAACAAAAGCATGGATAGAGTGTTTGTGTGAACTAATATAAATTCAAAGTAAACATCATTACATAAAAGGGTACGGTCTTTTTTTTTTTTTTTTAGTTTTATTCATTTCAAACGGGCCGGATCCGGCCCGCGGGCTGTAGTTTGCCCACGGCTGATCTAGCTACTCATTTTTTTATTTTTATATATTTATTGATTTGAGAGAGGAAGGGAGAGGGAGAGAGTGATAGTAACACAAAGTAAGTTTAAGGAGAAACCTACATTTAAATTCCTTTTCATTATTTTATGTGTATATATAGTTGATATGTTTGTAACTGCTAGTTTCTGCCATTTTTACTTAGTATTATTTCATAATGGGTTATGAAATTAAAAAATTTTAAAATTGATTTCTAGAAAAAGAGTAAGGGAGAGGGAGAGAAAGAAACTTCATTGTGAGAGCCCACAAGCCAGGCATATGTCCTGACCAGGAATCGAACTAACAACCTTTTGGTGCACAGGACTACACCCAACCAACTGAGCCACACTGGCTAGGGCTGACATTTAAAAATAATAAATTGCCATCATTTTTTCCCCAAAGAATAGTTTATTGATTTTTAGGGAGAGAGGGAGGGAGAAGAGGGAGACATCTGTGTGAGAGCATAACATCGATGGGCTGTGGACTATGAAATTTTGATGTGTTCAAAAGTGTTAAATGTTTAGTTTTCCCTTATTTTCTTTCCCTTCTTTACTATTAACTAAATAAAGCAAGTAACAGAAACATTCTGATCTTCATATGGACTAGAGTGGGAATAGAAGAATAGATTTTTATTTTTATTAAAAGGAAGTGGTGACATGAGTTTCATAAGCACGGATGTAGAGAATACCAACCTTTTTTCTGCCAGTATAGTACTTTGTTGATAAATTATGGTTTGATTGCCTATCCTTGCTGGGCATTTTGGCCCCCCACCCCCAAGCCCCCTGGGGCAAATCTCTGAACATACTTTATATTTTCAGTTGTTTGTTGCTAGTACATAGAAATATAATAGAATTTTAAGACTTCATTTTTTTTTGAGCAGTTTTAGGTTACAACAAAATTGAGAGGAGGGTACATTTCCTGAATACCCTTCCCCCCACACGTATAACCTCTCTTATTATCAGTATTATTTACCAGAATGGCACATTTTTTACCAAGGGTTGAACTTGCAATGACACATCATAATCACTCAAAGTCCACAGTTTACCTTATGTTCACTCTTGCTGTTGTATATTCTGTGAGTTTGGACAAATATATAGTGACATATATACATAATTATATCATAGAGTATTTTCACTGCTCAAAAAATCCTCTGTGCTCTCCCAATTCACTGCCCTACCCTATGCCTACTCCCAGCAGCCACTGATTTATTTTTTGCTTTGACTGCATAGTTTTGCCTTTTCCAGAATGTCATACAGTTGGCATCATACAGTATTAAGCCTTTTCACATGGGCTTCTTTCACTTAGTCATGTGCATTTAAGTTTCTTCCATGTCTTTTTATGTTGGTAGCTCATTTCTTTTTAGTGCTGAGTAATATTCCATTATCTGGATTTATCACAATTTATCCACTCATCTACTGGGGAAGATCAAGTTTTGAATAAATTTCCTATAAACATCCACATGTAGGTTTTTGTTTAGACATAAGTTTCAGCTCCTTTGGGTAAATACCAAGGAGTACAATTGCTGGATCATAGGGTAAGAGTATGTTTAGTTTTATAAGAAATTGCCAAACTGTTTTCCAGAATGACGGTACCATTTTGCATTTCTGCCAGCAATGAATGAGAGTTCCTGTTGCTCCACATACTTGCTAGCATTTGGTGTTGTCAATTGATTTTTGTATATTGACTGTATCCTGAAGGATGAAGGAAAGGTAACATATAAAATATCTTGCTAATCTCCCTTATTCTAGCAATTTCCTAAGATTTTCTATCTAATAAAAGAGAAAAATGGTAATTGGCGTACGACGATACCCTTTTCATTGGCTAATCAGGGCTATATGCAAATTAACTGCCAACTATGATTGGCAGTTAACTGCCAACTAAGATTGGCAGTTAACTGCCAACAAGATGGCGATTAATTTGCATATGTAGGCACAATGCAGGGAGGCAAAAGGGAAAGCAGGAAGAAGCCCCCTGCCACTGACAGTGATTGGAAACCCAGGGGGGAGCTAAGAGCTGGGGGGCAGGGCAAAGGCGGCCCTGGTGCCGCCTTTGCCCTGCCCCCCAGCCATGATTGGAGAATCAGGCACCTTTGCCGCCCTGGCCAGTGATAGCAGGAAGTAGGGGTGGAGCCAGCGATGGGAGCTGGGCACGGTCGAAGCTGGCAGTCCCGGGAGCTAGGGGTCCCTTGCCTGGGCCTAAAGCGGAGCTCACGATCGCGGGGCCACTGGAGCTGCGGGTCCCCGCTGCTTGAGCCAGACGCCTCGGCCAGAGGTGTTAGGCCTGGGCAGGGGCGGAGCCTGCAACCGCGGGGAGCTGGGGGTCCCCTGCCCAGGCCTGAAACCTCTGCCGGAGGCCTCAGGCCTGGTCAAGGGGCCGATCCAGTGATTGGTGATCGGAGGGTGATGAGGGTCAACTCCTCTGGCCGAGGCATCAGGCCTGGGTGGGGGGCGGAGCCGGGGATTGGGGGGAGATGATGGTCCCCTTGCCCAGGCCTGAAGCCTGGGTCAGAGGCGTCAGGCTTGGGCGGGGGGTGGAGCAAGCGATCAGAGGGAGATGGGGGTCCCCTGCCCAGGCATGATTCCTGAGCCAGAGGCCTCAGGCCTGGGCGGGGGCCAGAGCCAGTGATCGAGGGGAGATGGGGGTCCCCTGTCCAAGCCTGACACCTCTGGCGGAGGCGTCAGGCCTGGGCAAGGGGCCGATCCTGCGATTGGAGGGTGATGGGGGTCAATGCCTGAGGGCTCCCATTATGTGAGAGGGGGCAGGCTGGGCTGAGGGACACTCCCCCCCCCCACACACACACCCAGTGCACGAATTTCGTGCACCGGGCCCCTAGTATAATCATAATGTCTGTGGAAATGATTTTTTTACTCCTTTCCTTTCAATTTTTATACCTTTATTTCCTTTTTGTTGTTGTTAATCCTAGCCTGAGGATATTTTTTTCTATTGATTTTTAGAGAGAGTGGAAGGGAAGGGGAGAGAGAGAGAGAAAAAATTTGATGATCGAGGATTGATCTGAGAGCAGCAAATCAATTGGTTGCCTCCTGCTTGAGTCTCAACTGAGATGTGCCCTTAACTGGAATCAAACCTGCAACCTTTCAGTCCACAGGGTGATGCTCTAACCACTGAGCAACCAGCTAGGGTGCTTTTTCAGAGAGGAAGGGAGAGAGATAGAAATATCAATGATGAGAGAGATGGTTTCCATGTCCTTTTTTTATGTTGTTGAAGTTCTAAGTTTAACAACTCTTACCATATGTTCATTGAACATCCTTATAACTAGTGTTTTGAACTCTGCATCTAGTAGATTGCTTGTCTCCATTTTTTTAGTTCCTTTTTTTGAAGTTTTGTTCTGTTCTTTCATTTGGGACATGTTTTTTTTTTTTTTTTTCCCCTAGAATTCTTAAATCTTTATTGTTCAGATTATTACATTTGTTCCTCTTTTTTCCCCCCCATAACTCCCCTCCTCCCAGTTCCCACCCCACCCTCTGCCCTCACTCCACACCCACTGTCCTCATCCATAGGTGCACGATTTTTGTCCAGTCTCTTCCCGAATCTCCCACACTCTTTTCCCCCCCAAGAATAGTCAGTCCATTCCCTTTCTATGTCCCTGATTCTATTATAATCACCAGTTCATTCTGTTCATCAGATTATTTATTCACTTGATTCTTAGATTCACTTGTTGATAGATGCATATTTGTTGTTCATAATTTGTATCTTTAGCTTTTTCTTCCTCTTCCTCTTCTTAAAGGATACCTTTCAGCATTTCATATAATCCTGGTTTGGTGGTGATGAACTCCTTTAGCTTTTCCTTATCTGTGAAGCTCTTTATCTGACCTTCAATTCTGAATGATAGCTTTGCTGGATAAAATAATCTTGGTTTTAGGTTCTTGGTATTCATCACTTTGAATATTTCTTGCCACTCCCTTCTGGCCTGCAAAGTTTCTGTTGAGAAATCAGCTGACAATCGTATGGGTATTCCCTTGTAGGTAACTCGGTTTCTTTCTCTTGCTGCTTTTAAGATTCTCTCTTTGTCTTTTGCTCTTGGCATTTTAATTATGATGTGTCTTGGTGTGGTCCTCTTTGGATTCCTTTTGTTTGGGGTTCTCCGCGCTTCTTGGACCTGTAAGTCCATTTCTTTCACCAGGTGGGGGAAGTTTTCTGTCATTATTTCTTCAAATAGGTTTTCAATATCTTGCTCTCTCTCATCTTCTGGCACCCCTATAATTCTGATGTTGGCGCGCTTGAAGCTGTCCCAGAGGCTCCTTACACTATCCTCGCATTTTTGGATTCTTTTTTCATTTTGCTTTTCCCGTTGGGTGTTTTTTGCTTCCTCGCATTTCAAATCATTGACTTGATTCTTGCGCTCCTCTGGTCTGCTGTCGGGAGTCTGTATAATATTCGTTGTTTCAGTCCGTGTATGCTTAATTTCTAGTTGGTTCCCCAATATAAGATCGAGGGTCTTATTAGTTTTCGTGTAGATCTCATTAAGTTTATCGGCAGCTTCTAAAAGGTTCTTGAGAGACCTTAAAAGTGTGGTTCTGAACTCTATATCTTCCTTTGACAATTTTGTCCTGTTTCTTTGTCTCCGCATTTTGTTATGCTTCCTTGGTGCACCCCCTAGTGGTCTTTGTTCGCAGTCTTATAGATAAATCTTGATTGTTGTAGCTAATTCCAGGGAGGGTTTGACCTCCAGGCCAAGTGGCTCTGAGAATCAGCTGTGTCAGCAGTGAGAGAACTTCTGTCCTCTAGGGAGGTGCTAATCTAGCCTTTGCCTGAGGCTATCCGGCAAAGGCCTCTGTGCAGGGCTTGGGCAGGGCGGGTCGCACAGGATCAACAGGGTGGGCCGGAGAGAGCAGTTATGGCAGCTCTCAGTCCTGTCCCCAGGGGCTCTGCCTCTCTGAGTCCCAGCACCCGCTGCAAACCTCGGAGAGAAAGCTGCACTCGCTCTGACCGAAGCCAGACAGTCCCGCTTCTCCCGTTTGAGTCTGGGTCCCTAAAGACTCGCCCGGATCTGGAGCTCAGAGTCTGCGACTCCCTCCCTATTGAAAACGCCAACCGCGCCCTCCGCCGCCAGCCCGCTCCGCGCACTCCGCACCTCAGAATTTGACTTCAGCACTGCGCCTCCTCTGAGTGTCCGTGTGCGTTTCTCTTTCCTCGTAGTTGTAGGACTTCCACTCAGCCAGCGTTCCTGTGGTTCTGGGTGATGTCCCTTCCGTTTTTTGGTTTCACTTTTGAAGTAGTTGTTCAAAGCAGCAAACTCCGGCGTTAACCTATGCCGCCATCTTGGTTCTCCCTCCCTAGAATCCATTTGGGACATGTTTATTTGTCTTGGTTATCTTGCAGACTCCCTGTGTTTGTTTCTATGTATTGGGTAGAGCTGCTACGTTTCCCCGGTTTAATAGAGTTGTCTAATACAGTAGGTGTCCTGTAGGGTCCAGTGGTGCTCTGATGTCTGCTGAGTCTGCCACTTGAGTGTGTTGCATGTGAAGGTGGTTGGGTGGTGATTCTTCAACCTGGTCTGAAACTGTCCACCTGGTGTGCTTGCGTGGGGGCCTTCCGAGAGGTGCATGCGAAGGTCAGCTGCTGCCTGTGTTCTGTCCGGGGCCATCTGGCATGAGCTGCAAAGCAATCAGCACATGGCTGCTACTTGTGTTGGAGTTGGAGGTGCCCAGGCAAAGCCAAGTTGGGAACCAGGCCAGCAGCTGCTAGTGCTGGGCCTGGGGTTACTTAGCAAGAGGTACAGGGTATGCTGAGGCCAGGTGCTGCTTATTTGAGAGACTTCAGGAAAATCTGAAGCATGAGCCAAGATGGGCCATTTGTATGGAAAACCCACTGGAAACAGCTTGGGTGGGCCTGAAAGTTGGGTAAGGCGGAGGCTCAAGGAATCACCAGGATGGGGCAAGCAGTGTGAGTCAGGTTTATGGAGTCTCAGATATGGCCCCTACCTGCTGGCTTTTGGGGGGGAAGGCTCATCAAAGGAGCAATAGTCTCTGCTAGCACTTCTGTCTGGGCAAAAGTTACCCCCCTTGTCCCCCTCCCCTTCCCTCCCCTCTCCCCCCCAGGTCTCACTCTGATGCCAGATAATTCAGTTCCTTCCCATATGTCTCTAGTGCCTTTCAAGCTGCTGCCCCAGCACTGGAGCTCAGAGGAAGTGAGTCTGAGTAAGTCTGAGTGAAGGCTCTTTAAGAGGAACTGCCTGGGTCTTCAGCAGTCCTCTGTGTCACTCAGCCTCAATCCCCCTGGTTTTTACAGCCAGAAGTTATGAGGACTTCTCTTCCCGGTACTAGAACCCTGGGATGGGGGGTCTGGTGTGGGGCGGAGACCTCTCATTCCTCAGAGGACACTTCTGCAACCTAGATATCCCTCCTGATTTTTATTCACCTGCCACATGGTGTGGGACCAACCCCTTTCTGTTAAAATACCAAAGGCATATCTCAGACCTGGAACAGATATTCTAAATATTTATATGGAATGACAAAAGACCCCAGTAGTTGCTGTGATCTTGAGCAAAGTTGGAGGTATCATACTACCTGATAATAAATTATACTACAGCCTGGCTCGTTTTGCTCAGTGGTTGAGCATTGACCCAGGAACCAAGAGGTCACTGGTTCAATTCCCAGTCAGGGCACATTCCTGGGTTGCAGGCTCGATCCCCAGTAGGGGGCTTGTAGGAGGCAGCTAATGGACGATGTTTCTCTCTCATCGATGTTTCTATCTCTCTGTTCCTTTCCCTCTCTCTCTAAAAGTCAATAAAAACATTTAAAAAGATTATACTGCAATGCCATAGTAATCAAAACAGCGTGGTACTGGCACAAGAAGAGGCATGTAGATCAGTGGAACAGAATAGAGAGCCCAGAAATAAACCCACCCTTTTATGGTCAGTTAATATTTGACAAAGCAAAAACAATGAGGTAAAAGTCTCTTCAATAAATGGTGTTGGGAAAATTGGATAGATACATGCAAAAAGTGAAACTAGACCACCAACTTACCCCATACACCAGAATAAACTCCAAATGGATGAAAGACAAATGTTAGGCTCAAAATCATAAAAATCCTACAAGAAACCATAGGCAGTAAAATCTCAGACATTTCTCTTGGCAGTATTTGTTCTGATATATTTTCTCAGACAAGGGAAACAAAAATAAACAAATGGGACTACATCAAATTGAAAAGTTTTGCATAGCAAAAGAAACCATCAGCAAAATTAAAAGGAAACCCACTGAAAGGGAGAACATATTTGCCAATGATACATCTGATAAGGGGTTAATTTCCAAAATATATAGAGGACTCACAGCCCAATTAAAAACTGGGCAAAGGACCTGAATAGACACTTTTTAAAGATAAGCAATAACCATATGAAAAAATGCTGAATGTCACTAATCATCAGAGAGATACAAATTAAAACCATAATGAGAGATCACTTCACACCTGTCAGAATGCCTATCATCAATAAATCAATAAACAAGTGCTGATGATGCTGTGGGGAAAAGGGAATCCTCATGCACTGTTGGTGAGAATGAAGACTGATGCAGTCACTGTGGAAAACAGTACGGTGTGTCCTCAAAATTAAGAATGGAACTGTCTTGCCCTGGCTGGTTTAGCTCAGTGGATAGAGCGTCGGCCTGAGGACTGAAAGGTCCCAGGTTTGATTCCGGCCAAGGGCATGTACCTTGGTTGCGGGCACATCCCCAGTGGGAGGTGTGCAGGAGGCAGCTGATCGATGTTTCTCTCCCATCGATGTTTCTAGCTCTCTATCCCTCTCCCTTCCTCTCTGTAGAGAAAGCAATAAAATGTATTAAAAAAAAAAATGGAACTGTCTTTTGACTCAGTGATCCCTCTTTTGGGGATATATCCGAAGAAACCAGAAACACTAATAGATAGGATATATGCACCCCTATGTTCATTGCAGCATTATTTACAATAGCCAAGATTTGGAAGGACCCCAAGTGTCCATCAATAGATGAGTTGATAAAAAAGCTTTGGTGCATTTACACCAGGAGTGGGGAATGTCCAGCACTCGGGCTGTATAAGGCCTGCAAAATCATTTGGTCTGGTCCTTCCAAAGCATTAGGGGTGAGTTAATTAAATGTTTGACCAAATATAGCAAGCTAATTTTTAACTTGATATTTTTGTATGGCCCAATAATGATGTTATAAATAACCAAGTGACCTTTGACCACCATTGACTTAACACAGTGGAATACTACCCAGCAATAAAAAAGAAGGAAATCTTATCATCTGCGACAGCATAGATGGACTTAGAGATTATTATGCTAAGTGAAATAAGCCAGTCAGAGAAAGACAAATACTATATGATCTCACTTATGTGGAATCTAATGAACAAAATGAACTGATGAACAAAATAGAAATAGAGGCATGGATTCATGGAACAGACTGAGCTGTCAGAGGGGAGAGGAATTGAGGGGCTGGATAAAAGAAGGTGAGGGTATTAAGCAAAAAATCATATATATATATAACACAGTCACACAGACAACAGTGTGGTGATAGCCAGAGGGAAAAGGGGGTTGAGGTAGATAGAGGTGGGCAGAGGGGGTAGATAAATGGGGATGGAAAGAGACTTTGCTTTGGTTAATGGGTACATGATGCAGTGTACAGATGATATTTTGATGAGTTGTACACCCTAAACCTGTATAGTTTTATGAATCCATGTCACCCCAATAAATACAATTAAAAAATGATGGTGAATTAAAATAGTATACTAGTATCTATTTAACATAAAATTAAACTTCCCAATTAAAAGAGATTTGCAGACTGGATAAATAAATGTGTTCTAACTATTGACTTACGGATACAAATTGTTGAAAGTAAAGGAATAAAAAAAGATATGTAAATAGAAACCAAAAGGGAGCTGGAGTGTCTGTACTAAAATAAGTCTAAATAGACTTAAGATAAAAATTGTTATGGGAGATATAAGAAGGATATTATATAATGACTAGAGGCCTGGTGCATGAATTCGTGCATGGGTGGGGTCCATCGGCCTGGCCAGTGATCAGGCTGATTGGGGCTGCTGGCTGGGGAGGGACTGTAGGAGGGCTCCGGAGTGTGTCCGGTCCTTTCACCCAGTCCCAGTGGGCCAGATCCCAGCAGCAAGCTAACCTACCAGTTGGAATGTATGCCCTCTGGTGGTCAGTGCGCATCATAGCGACTGGTCAAGCAGTTGACTGAACAGTCAGCCGATCTTTCAGATACTTAGCACAGTGGTCGGCAAACTGCAGCTCACGAGCCACATGCGGCTCTTTGGTCCCTTGAATGTAGCCACGAAGTTTCAGTCGCACTGTATGTGCGCACCTGCACGTGATATTTTGTGGAAGAGCCACACTCAAGGGGCCGCAGTTTGCCGACCACTGACTTAGCATATTGTACTTTTATTATATAGGATGAAAGGGTCAATCCATATAAAAGATATAGCAATTATAAACTTGTATGCACTTAACACAACAGCAAAATACATGAAGTGGAAACTGACAGAATTGAAGGGAGAAATAGTTCAACATCAATAGTTGGAAACTTCAATATCCTACTTTCAATAATGCATAGAACAACTAGATAGATGATTATCAAGGAAATAGACCTCAAAGACTACTGTTAGAACATTCTACCTAACAATAGTAGAATACACATTTTATTAAATATCTTTCATGAATAAATTGCACATGCCTTTATTGCCTATTTGATAACAGATCCCAGGTGGTGAGTGGGATGATCGTGACATTTAATAAAATATGCCATGTTATTTATTAGTAATAATGGCAGTTTAATTGAAAAATCAGAAAATGTTAAAACTCTAAAAATATTCTTTCCTCCAAGTTAGCATTGAGAATCTTTTATCTAATTAATGCTCATTCATTATTTTTTCTCTCATTCTGTTTATTTTTAATGGGAAATTATTCAATATTTTATTTTAATAAAGTAATTTTACTAATTTTTAATAAGATGCAGTAATTTTAATACATTTTAGAACGATAACAGCTATTTTTCTGGTAGGGAAATTTTTAGTTTTTTAATATGATAAAAACTAGGTAGCTTTTTACATTTATCTGAAAAGAGAAACTTTCATGTAGCAGAACTTTTTTGAGCTTGTAGATCAGAGGTTCTTTATATTTTCAAAGGAATTTGTATGGGATACAAGTTAAATTTGAAATTTGTGGCACATGTTCATTTCTTTCAGGAGAAGGAAGCCAACACCCTTTTGGAGCCATGAATATTGTCCGAACTCCATCTGTTGCTCAGATTGGAATTTCAGTGGAATTATTGGACACTTTGGCTCAGCAGACTCCTGTAGGTAATGCTGCTGTATCCTCAGTTGACTCATTCACTCAGGTAATGCAATGCAGATTTTATTATTTTCTAAAGTAATTAAAAAATTCTACTTTATACTTTAAAAATTAGCCTGGTGGTAGGAAACATGTAAAAATGAAGGTAAACGTACAGGGTGGGGCAAAAGTAGGTTTACAGTTATGAGTATGTGAAACAGTTTATTCTTTTTTTTTTTATTTTTTTTATTTTTTTATTGCTTAAAGTATTACAAAGGGTATTACATATGTATCCATTTTATCCCCCCGCCCTAGACAGTCCCCTAGCCTCCCCTATCACCCAGTGTCTTATGTCCATTGGTTATGCTTTATATGCATGCATACAAGTCCTTTAGTTGATCTCTTACCCCCCTACCTCCTGCCCCCCAACCCTCCCCGGCCTTCCCGCTGCAGTTTGACAATCTGAAACAGTTTATTCTTGTAATATTATTTGTTATTCATTGTATTATTTTCCATAAGAACAACTATAAACCTACTTTTGCCCCATGACAGAAGTTATTGGCTTCCATGGATATTTTCAGTTCACCTTCTTTCTCTATAGGTATTTTACAATTTGTAAATGCTTTTATGAGACTTAATGTTTTTATGGTGATAAAAATAGGTTTACTTATACATTTTTCTCTTTTCCTTTCATAATTAGCATGCTAGATTGTGAGAATATATTTGTGAACCTGATAAGCAAGATGCCTGTCCTCATTGAACTTAAAGGGGTATAATTCTATAAGGGTTGATTTTTAACCTCTGTATGACAAAGGCCTTAAGGGGAGGAGGATCCAGACAGAGGTTTAGCAAGTACAAAGGCCCTGAGGTAGAAATCTGTTATGTTTGAGGAATAACATGAGGGTTTTTGTGGCTGTAGTACTGTGAACAGAAGTGAGACTTTGGAGATGAGGTTGGAGATTATGGGTGAGATTGTTGCAGGATAAATCATATGGAACTTCATTGTCTTTTGTAAGAACTTTGGCTTATATTCTGTTTGCAGGAGAAAATATAGGAAAGAGAGTTTTAAGCAGAAGAGTAATATGATCTAATTTACTTTTTAAAAATATGTATATTTTTATTGATTTCAGAGAGGGAGAGAGCGATAAAAACATCAGTGATAAGAGAGAATCATTGATTGGCTACCTCCTGCCTACTGGGGATTGAGCCTGCAAACCAAGCATGTGCCCTTGACTATAATCGAACCTGGGACCCTTCAGTCTTCAGGCCAACATTCTATCCACTGAGCCAAACCAGCTAGGGCATAACTCACATTTAAAAGGATCACTTTTGCATCTTTGGAAACTAGTGGGGCAAAGATGCAAGAAGGAAGATCTTCTGGGAACTCTTGTGAAAAATCTATATGAGAGATGATAATGACTTGAACCAGGGGGGTATAGGAAGTAAAAAGTAATTGATTTCTGGAGATTATTTGAAGATGGAGCCAGTAGTGTTTCATGGTAGGGATCACATGTGAGGTCTAAGATAAAGGGGGACATTAAATTATTGCTCCAAAGATGTTGTCTTGAGGAATGGAACACAGAAATATTGTGAAAAGTATGGGGCTGGGAATGGAATCAGGAATTGGATTTTGGTCGTACTGTATTTGGATGTCTGTTAGATATCCATTTCAGATGACAAGTCTAGAGTTCAGAGAGAGGTCTGGGATAGAGATCAACATTTGGGAGTCATCAGTACAGAGATGGTATTTATAGTTGCAGAGGTGCAATCACTGGAGAAGTAACTGTAAATAGAATAGTTGGCCAGTGACTGAGCTCAGGGCCATTTCAAAGTTGTGAAGCTTAAGAGATGAAGAGAAATAAAAGGAGTAGGTTGAATGAAATAGGAGAAGACCTAAAAATTTTGGAAGCCAATTTGGATATGCCAAAGAGAAGTCATAAAGTGCTTCTTTTAAAGTGAAAAGGTGAAAGTTCTTTATTTAATAAAGGACAGAAATCATATGCTGAGGTGGCTAAGATCTGTGGTAAGAATGAATGTTTTATCTATGAAATTGCCTAATTTATAAATTAAACTTTATCAGGTATATATGTATAGGGAAAAAATCATAGTATATATAGGACGTGATACTATCTGACGTTTTAGACATCCACTGGGGATCTTGGAATTTAGCACCTGTGGGTAAGGCAGGACTACTGTATTTGAACTTTTTTATAAAGCATATGCATTTTTTATTAGATATTTTATTACAATATATATATTAAGTATACAGAAAAGTTCATTCCACAAATATTTATTGTGTACCCACTGTGTGCCAGGAAAGTTTCTTCTAGTATATTGCTTGTCTTTTAATATAGTTTATAGTTTCTTTTGCATAGACACTATATATATATTTTTTTTAAATGAGAGATTTACTTTTTTTTAATGTATTTTTAAAAAATCCTCACCTGAAGATATGTTTATTGATATTAGAGAAAGGAAAGGAGAAAGAGAGAGAAACATTGATGTGAAAGAGAAACATTGATTGGCTGCCTCCCATATGTGCCCAGATGGGACCAAACCCACAACCTGTATATGGGATGATGCTCCAACCAACTGAGCCACACCAGCCAGGGTGAGACATAATATATTTTTATGTACACAGGCTTATCAATTGTTTCTGTTATAATTTGTGATTTTTTTTTTTTGGTGTTTGAAGAATTTTTTGTTACCCTGATATGGGAAAATGTTATCATTAGGTTCTCTTATAGTTCTTGAAGCTTTAATGTTTTACTTTTTGAATTGCATTTGTGTATGGTTTGGGAAGGTACCTAAATTCATTTTCCTCTATGGAAAACTAGTTGACCTAGTTCCATTAATTAAATGGCTAGTTCACTTTTTTTTTAACTCTAAGTAATAGCATCTTTGTTATATATCACATAGACAGTCACATGTGCTTTGGTTTGTTCTGGGGTCTCTCTTATATTCCAATTAGTTTATTTGCCTGTCCCTTTGCCAGTAAAAGTCTTATTGTTTGGTAGGTCAAGTCCCTTCTAATCATCAAAATAGGCTTAGATAATCTTCACAATAATAATTTTAGTATCATCTTGTTGAGTTCCATGAAAAATATTGTTGGAATTTAGTTGGAAATAACACTGCATTTATAGGCTTACTTTGGGGAGAATTGCTGCCATTATTATATTATCTTCCCATCTATGAACATGTTTTATCTTTCCACTGAACATGGTATATATAGGTCCTTTTCATTTTTTTAAAGAGAGTCTTGGAATATTTTTCACAAGTGTTATTATCAGCTTGTTTTAGCCTTTTTTCTAGGTATTTTAAAGACTGATTCTATTCTGAATTGGATTTTTTTAACGTTAACATTAAACATTTTTTTGCTAATGTGAAGGGTTGCTGTTGATTCTTCTCCACCTGCTGCCAATACCAATCTTTTAGTGATCTCACTGGGCTCTGATATTAATTCAAGTACCATAATGGTAGATTCTCTTGGATTAAATTACCTTGATATTATTAAACACACAAAAACCCTAATGATATATTTTCTCTTATGTAGAAAAGAGACAGCAGGAGCCTATTGGCTAATTTTGTGTTTCTGAGAAAGTGATGTTGGGAAAATTACTTTTGAGTGAATTGAAGGTAGTGTTATGTTTTGTAGTTCATTTTCTTGGGGCTTAAACCCAGGTGTGAAGGATGTTAGTGGAGTTGCCCATTTGAGGGTCAATGAGAAAAAACAGTCCAGGAGGAAATGGTACAGTGTTATCTTTCTCTTCTTTACAGTTGATGACAAATAACCAGCTATTATATTTAAGTTTTATCTTTTTGGCAAGAAAAAGACTTCTTAGACATGGCTACTGCTTTATATGAAAAAATAAGTTGCTTTTAGGAGGGTGATACCAGTTTGAGGAAATGAGCACAGTTGATATAGAGGTGGAGATAAGAGAAGATATTTTGAAGGAAAAACATTTTTTTTGTCCACCCGCCCCCCCCCCCCCCCAATGAATGTTAGGAACATAAAATATTGTACAACATAAATTCTTTGCGATATAAAGAAAGTACTGAAGGCAGATTGTTTTGATTTTATGCCGTAATGTAATTTTATGACCTCCCTTAATTTTCAGCATTAGACTGTCTTAGAACTCAGTCCTTAAAACTGAGTTAATGTGGGAACATTTTAAGTTTAAAATACTAAGGTCTAAATGGAGTATTTAGTAAAATAGACTAATCTATTCATTATTAACTTTTCAGTTCACACAAAAGATGTTGGACAACTTCTACAATTTCGCTTCGTCATTTGCTATCTCTCAGGCCCAGATGACCCCAAATCCATCAGAAATGTTCATTCCAGCAAATGTGGTTCTGAAATGGTATGGGGCATTTTCTTATCTCTAATATTAAGGATTTTGGTAACCATATATATTTTTGCCCATGAATGTATTTCTTCTTTGACATTTAAACATATTTTTTTGCTGTGGACATCATACATGAACATTTGCATACCCTTACAAAGTATGTACTATAGAGTTCAGATTAGGAATGGTTCTTACCCTAAATATTCTTATATAGTATCCATTTTGAATTTATAAAGACAGGAAAATACAATTGGTTGTGTTTTAGAAACCACAATTAAGGAGTGTAATTTTTTAAATATTTTGAATTATAAGTACTATGTATGAGGCTTAAAATACCAAGCAAAATTTTTTATAAGTTTAGAAAGTCTTGACCTAAAGTAAGTATGTACATATGAGGCATCAGGGTGGTTTATACTATGTCCTGTATATGAATGATTAATAAATACATTTCCTCAACTTTGCCATGTTTTTTCTGTTTTGTGGGTATTTTTTTTTCACTTTGAATATTTCAGTAGTGGGGGAATGCCTAAGGAGAATTTACTGAGAAGTGGTAGCATAGTGTAGCATGGATAACACTGAAATGTGTTAGATTTGAGCTTTGTTATAATGCAGCTATATGATCTTGAACAAATTACTCTCATCTACTTATCTTTGAAATGAGGAAAGAAGAGTTAGATTTGATTTTTTTCCCCTCTTAGATCACTTCTCACTCTCAGATTTACAGAAGATAATAAAATTCATTATGATTTGTGCTCTTTAATATAAGCCAATTATACGTAAATACGTTTTTTTAAATTGATTTTAGAGAGAGAGAGAGAGAGAGGAGAGGGAGAGGGAGGGGAGGAGAGAGAGGGGGAGAGAGAGAGAGAGAGAGAGAGAGAGAGAGAGAGAGAGAGAGAGAGAGAGAGAAACATTGATGAGAGAGCACCATTGATTAGCTGCCTCCTGCATGTCCCCTTCTAGGGATTGAGCCACGAACCCAGGCATGTGCCCTGACCAGTAATTGAACTGGCGACCTTTTGGGGCATGGGATAATGCTCAACTAACTGAACCACACCAGCCAAGGCTAAGCCATTTATACTTAGAATCACTATGGTTGCTATTGTTGTTGTTTTTTTAAAATATATTTTTATTGATTTCAGAAAGGAAGGGAGAGGGTGAGAGAGAAACATCAATGATGAGAGAGAATCATTGATCAGCTGCCTCCTGCATGTCCCCCAATTGGGGATGGAGCCCACAATCCGGGCATGTGCCCTTGACCAGAATCAAACCTGGGACCCTTCAGTCCACAGTCCAACGCTCTATCCACTGCGCCAAACCAGCTACAGCTGGTTACTATTGTTTTATAAAGTAATAGTTAAACTTTCAGATTAACTGTTTGGTGTTTTATCTTAGCTTTCTAGAAATGACTTGTAAAATTGTTTGTTTTTTAATATCATTTGGCAAATTATGAAAGATTCTATTTTAAATTTCTTGTAAATATGTCTTTTCTTTTGTAGGTATGAAAACTTTCAAAGACGACTAGCACAGAACCCTCTCTTTTGGAAAACATAATTTGAATAAAATAATTTTTAATGGATTTTGGAATTTGTCCTGTTTTGAATATAAATGACTCCATTTAAAAGCATGAAATCAAAAGGATCATGAAACCTAAGTTTAAAAACTGTTTAGTGACTATGAAGCTTAATTAAAATCTTTATAAAAAGTTAAAAACATTGAAAAACGAAAATATGTTCCTCATTAATGACTTTTCCCCCTTAAGTTTAAAATATTCAGAGACAAAACATTTTGTTTTGGCTGTGATTCATTTTTTTACTTAAAAATAAAGCATATTCACAACCATAGTGTGCCAGATGTCATTGCATTGATAATCTTTATTTTATTTTATTTTTAAAAATTTTTTATTGTTGAAAGTATTACATATTCTCCCCCCCTCCCCCTGCATGGACCCCTTCTAGCCTGCCCCCACCCCAGGCCTCACCACCATATTGTCTGTGTCCATGGGTTATGCATATATGCATACAAGTTCTTTGGTTGATCACTTCCAACCCACCCATCTTCCCCCACCTTCCCTCAGAGATTCCGCAGTCTGTTCCATGTTTCTGTGTCTCTGGATTTATTTTGTTCATCAGTTTATTTTGTTCATTAGATTCCACATATGAGTGAGATCATGTGATGCTTGTCTTTCTCTGACTGCCTTATTTTGCTTAGTATAATACTCTCCAGTTCCCTCCATGCTGTCTCAAAGGGTAAGAGAGTCTTCTTTCTTTAAAAAAAAAATAATAAATATTTTATTGATTTTTTTACAGAGAGGAAGGGAGAGGGATAGAGAGTTAGAAACATCGATGAGAGAGAAACATCGATCAGCTGCCTCCTGCACACCCCCTACCGGGGATGTGCCCACAACCAAGGTACATGCCGTTGACCAGAATCGAACCTGGAACCCTTGGATCCGCAGGCTGACGCTCTATCCACTGAGCCAAACCGGTTAGGGCAAGAGTCTTCTTTCTTACTGCTGCATAGTATTCTACGGTACAAATGCACCACAGCTTTTTTATCCACCCATGAACTGATGGGCACTTGGCCTGTTTCCAGATCTTAGCTATTATAAATTGTGCTGCTAGAACATAGGGGTGCATACATTTTTTGATTGGTGTTTTGGGTTTCTTAGGATATATTCTTAGAAGTGGGATCACTGGGTCAAGTGGCAGTTCCATATATAATTTTTTGAGGAAACTCCATGCAGTTTTCCATAATGGCTGCACCAATCTGCATTCCCACCAGCAGTGTACTAGGGTTTCCCTTTCTCCACATCCTTGCCAGCACTTGTCATTTGTTGATTTGTTGATGGTAGCCATTCTGACATGTGTAAGGTAATACCTCATTGTTGTTTTAATTTGCATCTCTTTGATGATCAATGACTTTGAACATTTCTGTATAATGCTCATCTGTATGTCCCTTATGGAGAAGTGTCTATTTAGGTCCTTTGTCCATTTTGTAATTGGATTTTGGTCTTCCTTTTGTTAAGTTGCATGAGTTCCTTATATATGTTGGATATTAACGCTTTATCAGATGTATCATTGCCAAATATCTTCTCCCATACAGTGGGCTCCCTTTTCATTTTATTGATGGTTTCTTTTGCTGTGTAGAAGCTTTTTGTTTTGATGTAGTCCCATTTGTTTATTTTCTCCTTAAAAGAGGAGAAAATGTCAGTTTAGTTTCCTTTGCCCTAGGAGATGTATCTGTAAACATATTGCTACAAGACATGTCTGAGATTTTGCTGCCTATGGTTTCTTTTAGGATTTTTATGGCTTCCCAACTTACATTTAGATCTTTTATCTATTTTGAGTTTATTCTTGTGTATGATGTAAGTTGGTAGTCTAGTTTCATTTTTTTTGCATGTATCTGTCCAATTTTCCCAGCACCATTTATTGAAGAAACTGTCTTGATTCCATTGTATGCTTTTGCCTCCTTTGTCAAATATTACTTGAGTGTAATGGCTTGGGTCAATTTCTGGGGTCTGTGTTCTGTTCCATTGATCTTTATGCCTGCTCTTATCTCAGTGCCAGGCTGTTTTGATTATGGTGACTTTGTAGTATAACTTGATATCTGGTATCATGATTCCTCCAACTTCGTTCTTTTCTCTCAAGATTGCTGCAGCTCTTGGGGGGTCTTTTTTAAGTCCATATAAAATTTTTTATATATATTTTATTGATTTTTTACAGAGAGGAAGGGAGAGGGATAGAGAGTTAGAAACATCAATGAGAGAGAAACATCGATCAGCTACCTCCTGCAGGCCTCTACTGGGAATGTGCCCGCAACCAAGGTACATGCCCTTGCCCGGAATCGAACCTGGGACCCTTCAGTCTGCAGGCCGACGCTCTATCCACTGAGCCAAACCGGTTAGGGCTTCATATAAAATTTTGGAGTATTTGTTCTAGGTCTGTGAAATATGCTCTTGGTATTTTAATAGGGATTGCATTGAGTCTATAGATTGCCTTGGGCAGTATGGACATTTTAATGATGTTAATTCTATCAATCCAGGAACACAGTATATTCTTCCACTTGTTTATTTCTTCCTCTATCTCTTTTGTCCTGTAGTTTTCTGAGTACAAGTCTTTTACCTCGTTGGTTAAATTTATTCCTAAGTATCTTAATTTTTTTGTTACATTGGTAAATGGGATTGTTTAGTTTCTCTTATTGAGAATTCATTATTGGTATATTAAAAAGCCATTGATTTTTTGGGTGTTTATTTTGTATACTGCTATGTTGCAAAAGTCATTTATTAAATGTAGTAGTTTTTTGGTGGAGTCTTTAGAGTTTTCTGTGTACAATATCATGTCATCTGCAAATAATGAGAGTTTTACTTCCTCCTTTCCAATTTGTATGCCTTTTATTTCTTCTTATCTGATTGCTGTGGCTAGGACTCCTGGTACTATGTTGAATAAGAATGGTGACAGTGGGCATCCCTGTCTTGTTCCAGTTCTTAGGGGAAATGGTTTTAGTTTTTGCCCATTGTAGGTTTGTCATATATGGCCTTTGTTATGGTGAGATACGCTCTCTCTATTCCCACTTTGCTAAGAGTTTTTATTAAAAATGGGTGTTGGATTTTGTTGAATGCTTTTTCTGCATCTATTGATATGATCATGTGATTTTTGTCTTTTAATTTGTTTATGTGATATATCATGTTTATTGATTTGCAAATATTATACTAGCCTTACATCCCTGGAATAAATCCCATTTGGTCTTGGTGTATGATTATTTTCATATATTGCTGGATGTGATTTGCTAATATTTTGTTGAGGATTTTAGCATTTATGTTCATCAGGGATATTGGCCTATAATTCTCTTTCTTTGTAGTGTCTTTATCTGGTTTTGGAATTCGGATAATGCTGGCCTCATACAAAGAGCTTGGAAGTGTTCCTTCCTCTTGGATTTTTAGGAATAGTTTGAGGAATACAGGTTTTAGTTCTTTGAATGTTTGGTAAAACTTGCCTGTGAAGCCATCCGGACCAGGGCTTTTGTTTGCTGGGAATTTTGTGATTACTGCTTCTATTTCCTCAGTTGTTATTGGCCTATTTAGATTTCCTGATTCTTTCTGATTCAGTTTTGGGCGGTTGTATTTTTTTAGGAATTTGTCCATTTCGTCCACATTGTCCAGCTTGTTGCCATATAGTTGTTTATAGTATTTTCTTACAATCCTTTGTATTTCTGTGGTGTCAGTTATTACTTCACCACTTTTGTTTTTGACTTTATTTATTTATTTGGGTCCTCTTTCTTTGTTTCTTGATGAGTTTGGCTAAAAGTTCTCAATCTTGTTTATTTGTTTCAAAGAACCATCTCTTGGTTTCATTGATTTTTTTTTTTGTATTGATGTTTTAGTCTCTGTCATTTATTTCTGCTCTAATTTTTATTTCCTTCCTTCTACTTATTCTGGGCTTTTCTTGATGTTCTCGTTCTATTTTTTAAAAAATATATTTTTATTGATTTCAGAGAGGAAGGGAGAGGGAAAAAGAGAAACATCAGTGATGAGAGAGAATCAATGATTGGCTCCTACTGCACACCCCCTACGGGGGATTGGGCTGCAACACAGGCATGTACCCTTGAGCGGAATCGAACCCAGGACCCTTCAGTCCTCAGGCCAACGCTCTATCCACTGAGCCAAGCTAGCTAGGACTCATTCTAATTCTTTAAGTTGGTGACTACACAGCTAGGAATCCATGGAGGCGGGGCGGTCTGCAGACATGCAGCCCACTGACCTTTCCACTGCATTAGGCTTTGGGAACATGGCTTTTGTTCATATGCTTAGTAATAATTTATTCTGTTTGTATGCCAGTATTTTGATTGGAGATGATCTTTTATAAAGTCAGGGAACTTATGTTTAATTGTTGATATTAATATCCATTTAAAGAATATATGTTATTCTATAATTTACACAGTGGGCACTTATCCCCTTTTATTATGACTATATATGAGCTACAGTATTCCTGCTACTTGGTATTGTATTTAAAACACGGTTTTGAGTGCACAAACTGTTTTGAATTTGAAGTCAAATGACTCAAAAATACTCAACTCCCTCCTCAATCCTCCAGCACTCCTTTTCCTCGGAGGGGGAGCCCAGGAAAAACCCAAACTGGGAAACAAATTCCAGCTCAAATTTAAACCCTCAAACAGATCCGGAGATTCCAATGTCCATCGCTAGGGCAAAAGGTAGTCCCTGATTTGTATAAGGTGATTACAAAAAGGACCAAGTTTCTTTGCTGCCCAGGGTAAGAGGGGAAGCAAACAACGTTAAAATACATTCCCAACCTCGCTATCTGGAGCTGCTGAAATCACTGGGCCACCCTGGGGGATCATTTTAGGGGGCGGGGCCAAGGCCCTAGCAATGGAGCGACCCTTTGTTACATCCTAGCAACGCGCCCCTCCCTCCCCTGGGTTGGCCCGGTCCCTCCCCGGCTGAGGCTCTTGCCTCTCTGTGGTGCGCAGTGCTAGCAAGGCTTTGCAGGCGCTCATTCCTGTGCTTTTCAGCTCTGGTTTTCCCGCGGTGGAAGCCGCTCAAGGGAGAGCCAGGGCAGGGGGAGGGACAGCTAGGAAAGACATTTAAGAGAGAAAATTTTCAATATTTGGTAATTTGTATGTTTAAGGATTATCCAAAGGTCTGGGAAGAGAGGACTGGCGGGTGGGAAAATCACTTTTGTATAAGTTCCAGAAGGAAGACAAAAGACCAGTTGAGGACCCAGCAAGAGCCCACTGAGGAGTGGAGATGCTGGACACCATCTTCCCTTGCCTGCAGGATGTGGGCAAGAATGTGTTGCCCACACTGCCCTTGCTGAGCCAGGAGGGTAAGCGACTTGAGGTGGGGGCCCTGGGGCTAAACCTTTATCTGCTGGTTGGGGACCAAGTGGAAGACCTTCTCTATCCCCTGAAGTGGCCATGTCACCTTGGCAACCACCTTGGCATATCAGGCTCAGGCTGGATGCCCAAAAACAATTGTATTGACTGCCGTAATAAGAGACAGGGGCCAGTTAAGGCTTTTGATTGAGTAAGACAATGTCTATACAGCACTTAGCTCCAGGACTAGGGCAAAGTAAATGCTCAATAAATGTTAGCTTATAACATCCACCCCACGCCCGCTCCTCAAAGTTCATGCAAAAATACAGCTACTTTTTTTGTTGCCCTTGATATCTTGGGGTTGTATGAAGGAAGTGAGATGATCATAAGAGCTGGGTGTTAGCAAGAGGACCCAGCAGCTTTTCATAGAAAACGTGCTAGGCTTGGTTGAAAGCATAGTTTCTCAGAAGAGTCACCCCAAAGCGACACTGAGATCATTCTGTAAGAGATAGGAGCCCTTGGGAAGAAAGGTGCTCCAGCAATGGAATTCGGGGTTACTATCAGTTCATTGTAACTTAGTGATGTTGGCTAGGCTTGAACCAAATCATTTGAGGAGACAAGTAGATAAGTAGATGCGTCTTCTTACTCTTTCCTCTGCTTCACTCCTATTTTTCCCTGTTAAAATAATTCTAAAAGAAGCATTAAATACTATGGTTTCAAAAATATTTGCCATATTTATAAATTTATAGATAATTTATTCACTCAACTAATTGTTTATTTTTAAAAATATATATATATTTGTATTGATTTCAGAGAGGAAGGGAAAGGGAGAGATAGAAACATCAATGATGAGAACCATTGATGGGCTGCCTACTACCCGCCCCCTACTGGGGATTGAGCCCTTCAGTTCACAGACCTGATGTTCTATCCACTGAGCCAAACCAGCTAGGGCAGCGGTTCTCAACCTGTGGGTTGCGACCCCTTTGGGGGTCGAATGACCCTTTCACAGGGGTCACCTAAGACCATCAGAAAACACATATATAATTACATATTGTTTTTGTGATTAATCACTATGCTTTAATTATGTTCAATTTGTAACAATGAAAATACATCCTGCATATCAGATATTTACATTACGATTAATAACAGTAGCAAAATTACATTTATGAAGTAGCAACGAAAATAATTTTATGGTTGGGGTCACCACAACATGAGGAACTGTATTAAAGGGCCGCAGCATTAGGAAGGTTGAGAACCACTGAGCTAGGGCCATTCAAGTAATTTTTAGAACATACTATGTGCTGGGTACTAGAGAACTGCTGGTGAACAGAAACCTTGGAATTCATAATCTACTGGAGAAAGATGCATTAATCAAATATTCACAGAAATAAAAATATAAATTTACAGTCAGCAAGTGGTAACCAGTGTCAGAGATGACAGGAGTCAGAGAGGTGAAAATTAAACATGCCCATTGAGTTTGTTGACAAGGAGGCCATTTGTGACTTCAGCAAGAGCTTTATTGGTTGAATGACAGAAGCAAAAGTCAAATGACTACTTATTAACTTTCACAAATGCCCCGCCCCAATTTCAGCAAAACACATAAATTAACTTTTCATCATTGTATGTATGAAGCCCTGCTGCTTCTGTATGTTTCACCCGTTTAATGTTATGCAGTTATAGTACTTAGAAGGACAGAGGTGAGCTGGTGAAACTATTGGTGACTACACAGCTAGGAATCCATGCAGCCCACTGACCTTTCCACTGCATTAGGCTCTGGGAACATGGTTTTTGTTCAGATTTCTCAGTAATAATTTATTCTGTTTGCATGCCAGTATTTTAATTGAAGATGATCTTTTATAAAGTCAAGGAACTTACTTTTAATTGTTGATATTAATATCCATTTAAAGCATACTAGTATATGTTATTCTGTAATTTACACAGTGGCATTAGGAAAGTTGAGAACCACTGTTATAGAGTAAAGCAACAAGGGTGGACTGAAATATCAGTCAAGTCTTTTCACTAGGGTTTGGTTGCAGGCGATAGAGTTTTTCCTGAGCCTAATCAAATCATTTCCCTTTGCTGTAGATTGTTTTCCTGAAATTTGAGCTGCATATCAGGAGTCTAGGTGAAAGACTTAACAGTTTTGACCTAATAACATTAAAAAATTTTTTAATTGATTTCAGAGAGGAAGGGAGAGGGAGAGAGAGAGATAGAAACATCAATGATGAGAGAGAATCATCCATCAGCTGTCTCTTGCACGCCCCACCCCGGGGATCATGCTGGCAGCTGGGCTTGTGCCCTGACTGGGAATCAAAAGGAGACCTCCTGATTCATAGGTTGATGCCCAACCACTGATTCGTGCTGGCCGGCTTGACCTAATAACTTTGAAAGGCCTCCATGAGACTGGATACGGAGATTCTGTATTATTAATGAATTGATGTTTTCGGTCATGATATTTTTAATTTAGTGTACAGTTGGGACTGGGTGAAAGACCTTACTTCTTAGAAGCTGGCAGTAGACTTCTTTTGTCTATGGGTGTGGGGAAGAGTGGGGAAAACAATAGTATGGGAAGAATAAAGGAAATACCTAATTATAGTATACTGTGTATCCATGATGCAGATTGAAGGCGGCATCTTGACATATCGGACGACACCCTTGGCTTTATTCCTATGTTACAGCATGGTATAAGAATGAATGTTCACATGAATCAGATGGCACAGAGTCGACACTCAATTGTTTGTTGAATGGGTCAATAAGAAGAGGGTAGATTATACTGGGTTAATTTTATCACATCAATAGAAATATGTGACAGAGTTCCCTTCATTCTGGAAAGATTTTCTTTAAAACTTCATTATACTTGTTATATTTCTAATTTCATTTTTGGAACTTTAAAGGGTTAGTTACCTGGAAAATTAATTTTGGGAAATAATCTTGTTTTCTGTTAATTTGAAATTAATTGGGAATCATGGTTACTTGATCTGCATTTAATATTTACATTTTTATTTATTAGCACTAAGGTACTACTAAATAAATTATTTTTGGTTTCCTTTGAATTACAGATGTCTCTACTATTTGGGAGCATGTATCGGAATTTGTGGAACGGCAGCTATCCCTACACAAGGTAGGAGTCCAAAGAATCTTTCCACCTTAGTCCCATGTAATTTTGCTGGGAGCAGGATAGCAGACTTTAGAGCCACCCGGTTTAACTTTTGGTCTCGTGATTTTATGATGCGCACACTTGGGACTTGTGAATATTTGAAAGTTCTGCTCTTCTAGGATACACAGTATATCACTAATCAGCCTGTGTGTGTGGAGAGCAACTAAATGAATTCTGCTTATCTGTGATCCGATAGTTCCTGGCTTAGATCTAGAAGGATATAATAATGCTTCGTGTCTTTCCTCCTTGTAGAGATTGGATTTTAATTGCAATATAAGAAGACAGGGACTGAACTCAACTTGCTAAAAATGAGAAACTTTTCTCAGGGCTGGACTAATTCTTCCTGACAGATATTTGGGGAGTTTGGAGGGAGCTTCGAGGTTGTGGAACTTTTATACCCTATGTGACAGCGCTTGGGCTGAAGTCATCCTTCAACCTAATTTTGTTTGGTCTAGTAATTTGAATTAGTCATCGCCACTTAAAATTGGGAGAGTGTATATAAAATTTTGGATTTTTTTTCCTCAAAAAATCAGATTTAACAATACCAGATTTTCATTTGTGTGTGTGACAGTTGGCTGGAGCTGGCTATGGGCTTTCCCCTTTCGATGGGGCATGCTCTGTCTGTCCACCACATTCTCTGACTGCATAACTTCACTCACATCCTTTCTTGGCCCCTGAGTTTGCAAACCTCGATGTTTTTTTTTTTTTTTAATTAAATCTTTATTGTTCAGATTATTACATTTGTTCCTTTTTTTTCCCCCCATAACTCCCCTCCTCCCAGTTCCCGCCCCACCCTCCGCCCTCACTCCCCACCCACTGTCCTCATCCATAGGTGCACGATTTTTGTCCAGTCTCTTCCCACATCTCCCACACCCCTTTCCCCCCCAAAGAATAGTCAGTCCATTCCCTTTCTATGTCCCTGATTCTATTATAATCAACAGTTCATTCTGTTCATCAGATTATTTATTCACTTGATTCTTAGATTCACTTGTTGATAGATGCATATTTGTTGTTCATAATTTGTATCTTTACCTTTTTCTTCCTCTTCCTCTTCTTAAAGGATACCTTTCAGCATTTCATATAATGCTGGTTTGGTGGTGATGAACTCCTTTAGCTTTTTCTTATCTGTGAAGCTCTTTATCTGACCTTCAATTCTGAATGATAGCTTTGCTGGATAAAGTAATCTTGGTTGTAGGTTCTTGGTATTCATCACTTTGAATATTTCTTGCCACTCCCTTCTGGCCTGCAAAGTTTCTGTTGAGAAATCAGCTGACAGTCGTATGGGTATTCCCTTGTAGGTAACTGAGTTACTTTCTCTTGCTGTTTTTAAGATTCTCTCTTTATCTTTTGCTCTTGGCATTTTAATTATGATATGTCTTGGTGTGGTCCTCTTTGGATTCCTTTTGTTTGGGGTTCTCCGCGCTTCTTGGACCTGTAAGTCCATTTCTTTCACCAGGTGGGGGAAGTTTTCTGTCATTATTTCTTCAAATAGGTTTTCAATATCTTGCTCTCTCTCATCTTCTGGCACCCCTATAATTCTGATGTTGGTACGCTTGAAGCTGTCCCAGAGGCTCCTTACACTATCCTCACATTTTTGGATTCTTTTTTCATTTTGCTTTTCCGGTTGGATGTTTTTTGCTTCCTCGCATTTCAAATCATTGACTTGATTCTTGCGCTCCTCTGGTCTGCTGTCGGGCGTCTGTATAATATTCGTTATTTCAGTCTGTGTGTGCTTAATTTCTAGTTGGTTCCCCAATATAAGATCGAGGGTCTTATTAGTTTTCGTGTAGATCTCATTAAGTTTATCGGCAGCTTCTAAACAGTTCTTGAGAGACCTTAAAAGTGTGGTTCTGAACTCTATTTCTTCCATTGACAATTTTGTCCTGTTTCTTTGTCTCCGCATTTTGTTATGCTTCCTTGGTGCACCCCCTAGTGGTCTTTGTTCGCAGTCTTATAGATAAATCTTGATTGTTGTAGCTAATTCCAGGGAGGGTTTGACCTCCAGGCCAAGTGGCTATGAGAATCAGCTGTGTCAGCAGTGAGAGAACTTCTGTCCTCTAGGGAGGTGCTAATCTAGCCTTTGCCTGAGGCTATCCGGCAAATGCCTCTGTGCAGGGCTTGGGCAGGGCGGGTCGCACAGGATCAACAGGGTGGGCCGGAGAGAGCAGTTATGGCAGCTCTCAGTCCTGTCCCAAGGGGCTCTGCCTCTCTGAGTCCCAGCACCCGCTGCAAAGCTCGGAGAGAAAGCTGCACTCGCTCTGACCGAAGCCAGACAGTCCTGCTTCTCCCGTTTGAGTCTGGGTCCCTAAAGACTCGCCCGGATCTGGTGCTCAGAGTCTGCGACTCCCTCCCGATTGAAAACAACAACCGCGCCCTCCGCCGCCAGCCCGCTCTGCGCACTCCGCACCTCAGAATTTGACTTCAGCACTGCGCCTCCTCTGAGTGTCCGTGTGCGTTTCTCTGTCCTCCTAGTTGTAGGACTTCCACTCAGCCAGCGTTCCTGTGGTTCTGGGTGATGTCCCTTCCGTCTTTTAGTTTCACTTTTGAAGTAGTTGTTCAAAGCAGCAAACTCCGGCGTTAACCTATGCCGCCATCTTGGTTCTCCCGAGACTAGATTCAAACCTCGATGTTTAATATTTCCAGAGAGACAGAGACCTAGTTTAAGAACCAGAGGTTGCCACACTGCACCATATGCCTTGGGCACTGGGTTGTCTGATTTTAAGGACGGGATATAACATTTCAAAGAAGGAACGGGAAAGCAGAAATTCTCAGGATCCCTTAAATTCTCTCCTTCCAATGACAAATGATTAAAATTTAAAATGTCCCACAGTTTAGGACAAGAATAATTTTAGGTATACTAGTAGATTAAGAGCAGTTGTAGCATATGCAAGTTTTCTTAGTCCTCACAGCCTCTGAATGATAAGGAGATGAGGGATCTGATGTCAGAAAGGCATCATGGGTTGTTATATTACATTTTATACTAAACTTATTTAAAGACATAGAATCATAAAATGCTGTAGCTGTAAAGGATTGTAGGATCATTGAATTTTTAAGGGCTAAGGTTAAGTCTATTCATTTTTTAAAATAACAATACTATAGATTATATTTCTTCACTCCTTCAGTAAATTGTTGCTATCTTTTATCCTTTTTTTCCTTTCAGGGGGTTCAGATTCCAGGACTTGGAACTTTCACTTTCATGAGGCAAAAATTTGATGTGGGAAACAAGCTTATTCTGTTTGAGAGGCCCGTATTTATCATGGCGAAGAAGTTAATACAGCTCCATGGACTAAAACAAAACAAAGTATATACTCCTGGTAAATATATTTAATATTTAAGATTTTTCCAGAGGGTGACTAACCTGTGAATGAAAATGAAAGGGCAAAAATGTGGTCAGCTGGGGTTCACTTTTCACATGGTCCTTTTGGCAGAGGGGAGGGGCTAAAGTAGAAACATAATTTCCAGTCTTCCTGCAGGCCCTTATATATATATATATTTTTTTTTTGTTATTAATCCTCACCGAGGATATTTTTCCATTGATTTTTTAAAAATATATTTTATTGATTTTTTACAGAGAGGAAGGGAGAGAGATAGAGAGTTAGAAACATCGATGAGAGAGAAACATCGATCAGCTGCCTCCTGCACACCCCCTACTGGGGATGTGCCTGCAACCCAGGTACATGCCCTTCACCGTAATTGAACCTGGGACCCTTCAGTCCACAGGCCGACGCTCTATCCACTGAGCCAAACCGGTTTAGGCTCCATTGATTTTTATGGAGAGTGGAAGGCGGGAAGAGACACAGAGAGAAAAACATCAATGTGAGGGAGACACATCAATTGGTTGCCTCCTGCATGTGCCCCAGACCAAGGCTGGATGGAGCCTGCAACTGAGGTACATGCCCTTGACTGGAATTGAACCCGGGACATTTCAGTCTGTGGGCCAACACTCTAGCCACTGAGCCAAACTGGCTGGGGCAGTAGCTTAAGAGGCAGGCTTGAGAAGACCTAATGTGACATCAAAGCAAATCTTTATAAAAGCCACATTTGTGCTGTACAGACTTTATTCATATTTCAGACCCTAAGAAATTCCTCCCTCCCTTCCTTCCTTCCTTCCTTCCTTCCTTCCTTCCTTCCTTCCTTCCTTCCTTCCTTCCTTCCTTCCTTCCTTCCCCTCTTCCTTCCCTTCTCTCTTCCTTCCATTCTCTCTTCCTTCTGCTAATATTTACTGAGGGCCAACTATGTGTCAGGCCTGGTTCCAGGTGCTTGAGATTAGTGGTAAACAAGACAGACATGATGCCTGTCCCAGAATGCTTGCTTACATGCCAGCTTCAGGAGGTGGGCTTTGTGACACTGGCCCTGGTCACTTAGAGACCTTTGGGGGTCTCTCCCTGATTTCTGGCTCTATTTCTTTTGACCTTTCTTATGATCCCCACTGCATCAGATTCATATACAGATGAAGAGAGACAGTCTACCTGCAGCGTCAGCAGGTGAAACACTGAAACTTAGTTTCCTGAAAAATTTCAGAGTAACTTTCCACCAAAAAATTATATATTGAAAAAATACAAACTATACTTAGAATTCATTATGCACATATTCAGTATGATGTTTGACAGACTTCAACCATTTTTACCTACAGTTTTATGACAGAAGAAATATCCTAATTCATCAGAAGCCTACAAAATGAAAATAAAAATAAAGTCTCCCCCCGCACCCCCAAACACCTGTGTCTTAGAATTGGAGTTTATTTTCTGTCTTATCTTGTAATGCAGTCCACAAAAGTAGTTTAGGTCTTTAATTATTTTCACAAGGTTGAGGGAATTTCAGAATTAAATATACATGACTGAATTAGTTCACAAGAACAATTCTGTCTGCAGTTTATCTTTTGGGTTATGATTCTTCATCATTAATTAGCTGGGTTTCTAATAAAACATTTTTGATTCTTAAGGATGATTAATACATGGTCAATGCTTTGAGTAACTCAGAATCTAGCATTGGAGATGGATATATAAGCAAATGATGCAAAGTAGTTACTAGTAAGTGCTACAAAAGCAGTGTTGATCAGAACTGGATCTGATGCTAGGATTGGCTAACTCTGCTTGGGAAGGTTTAGGAAGATGACATGTGAGGGAGGTCTTAAAGGATGACAGGACTTTACTGATAGAGAAGCTGTGGAAGATGTTTCAGGAACAGTATGGACAATTCAAGAATAAGGGGAAAAGTGAATCCTGTTAAAGGTGCCTGTGTGACCAGGGCAAATGATTGTGGAGGCAAGTGGAGGGAGGTAAAACAAAAGTGGTTGCTAGGGTTCAAATTGTGAGGGGCCTTAAATGGTGTGATAAGGACTTTGGAATTCATCCTGTAGGCACCGAGTAGCCATTGAAAGTGTTTGAGCAGGGGATTTTCTGTACTGGTCCAGTTGTTAGTTTAAGAAGATGGATCTTGTAATTAATAGTTCGGTAAAATATGGTAAAAGCCTGAGTGAAGGCAGTGGCAGTCAAGGGGAAGATGAGGGAATCTATTCACGAGACGTTTCAGGTATAAAACTGATGGGATTTGGTTACAGATTGGAGTATTGGGTAGTAAGAGAAAGGAAGGTATTTAAGATGACTCAGATTTCTTGGAGAATAGATTAATATTCATGCCATTAATTGCCATAGGGAGTCAAGGAGAAAAGGCAGATCGTGGTGGCAAGTATAATACTGAGTTTGCTTTTGGACATGTTGAAATTGAGATTTTTGTAGGGATATTTAGGTAGAAATGATTCCAGAGTTCAGGAGAGGGGTGGAGACTAGAGATCAACATTTGGATAAGTTTACCCAGGAGAGAATATAAAGAAGAGGAGATAGCAAAGGACAAAATCCTGTAAAGTAGACAAACCCCCATCTTATAAGAAATACAAGAGGGAAAAAGCCAGCAAAGGAGACCCAGAAAGAGGAAACTGGAAAATCAAGAATGGCACCATGGATACTAGAAAAGAGAGGGCTTGGTTAACAGACGTTAAAGAGAGGTCATGACAATAAGATCTGCAGTGTATCCACTGGCTTGTTCATGAGATCATAGTGCCCCTACTGAGACAAGTCCACCAGAGGACTGATTGCAGAGAGCCACTGGGTAAATGGGAGGGGGAATCTAGAGGCAGGCAATATAGCTTCCTCTTTTAAGATATTTATTTTTAAAAATGAAATGGTGGGAGATGGTATAGAATTACCATTAACATTGTGCAGGAGACAGTGGGCTAATATAGGGAAACTTTTAAAAAATAATATAGTTTTATTGATTTCAGAGAGGAAGGGAAAGGGAGAGAAAGATAGAAACATCAATGATGAGCGTGAAACATTAATGGGCTGCCTGCTGCATGCTCCCTACTGGGAATTGAGCCCACAACGTGGGCATGTGCCCTGACTGGGAATCGAATCATGACCTCCTGGTTCATAGGTTGACTCTCAACCACTGAGCCACGCTGACTGGGCTAGGGAAGCTTGTTAATCATTATCTAGCAGTATGGGGATAATGCTTGCTGAATGGTTGTTTAGAATGTCGTCATCTTTTTAAAATACGTTTTTCTAATTGATTTTAGAGAGAGGGGAAGGGAGAGGAGAGAGAGAAACATTGATGTGAGAGAGAAACATTGATCGGCTGCCTCCTATGCATGCACTCCAACCAAGTATTGAGCCCAAAACCTGGACTTGTGCCCTGACCAAGAATTGAATTGGTCAGTGACCTTTCGGTACACAGGACAACACTCAACTGACTGAGCCACACTGGCCAGAGCTAATGTCATCTCCTCTTTATCCCGTTCCTTTATCAGTGGACCTTTTTTGTTTGTCATGTTGATCATTGCTATTTACCCCTTCCTGACTTGTGGACCTTGCATAACTCTATATCCGTTCTAGTTGAAAGGACCCTGCTCTTCCTTCCAGCTAGGTATAGTCATATTCCTTTGCAGAGTCATTTGTGGGACTCATTAGAGAGGAAAAGCTTTCTTCAAGTTATCCTCTGATAAGACCCAATTTCATTTGCAAGGTAACTTCTAGTGAAGATGACTATCTTTCAAAATGCTTCATGTTTATAGATATTTACAATCATTAAAAAATTATATGATAACTGGAGGAGAGAGAAATATTGCTGCAGCATGTTCTAAAAGATAAGGGGGCTGAAAAATTCAGAAACTGTCTGATGAGAGAAGCATTTATTACTATGTCTCTAAGAGGAAATCTAAATTGTGTCTAGAGTATTATTTAGAAAGCTAATTATTTTTATTTTGAGCAACCCCCCCCCACACACACACTACATTTTTAGGGAAATTGTATTGATTTGTACTGATTAATACCTATTAATAACCAGTTGTTAGTTGTAGGAATAGTGTTACATTGGGTACAACTAAAGGCTTCATAGTGACAATTTTATTTTCAAGTATTGAGAATCAGATGATTATATGTAAGTGTATATAATATGCCCTTGTTGTAATTTCCACTTCCTTTCCCCCACCCCAACTGTCTTTTTCTCTTCTAGGTGACATCGCAGTTATTCCACTAAATTTTGTCATGATATCCCTGGAGGGTTCATTTAACAGGGATACAGTGGAAGGATGTGTGAAGGAGACGTTGCTTTTTCTATCACGATCCATTTCAATCAAACAAAATGTGGAGTTTACATTCAAAGGAATCGGAGTCCTCATGATCAAAGACGGCAGAGTGAAGATGAGATTTTTGAAGGAATTCCTTTGTAAAATGGATGGAAGCGGGACTTTGGCAAAAGCCCTAGCAAATGTAAATTAATGTTTTCCTTCTCCTAATCCCCTCCCTTCTCCCCGCCCCCTCATAGGTCATTAAGGAAAATTCAGGCTGACTGTACTTTAAAAAGCAGTTACCTCACGTGCAAAACAGTGCTTACTTATAGATGATAACGTTGACAAAAAGGGTAGAAGGGTAAAGGAACTTTAAACCAAGTTTTGAGTGCATACCATTGGAAAAATATAGGTAGTAATAGAAACTCTTATAATTCTGAACGCTTTATAGTACCTTGTAGCTTATAAAGTTCTTTCCCATGTATTATTTCATTTGCATCTCGAAATGTTATAAAACCAGCATTATCATCATCTGATTTTACAAATGAGAAAAATGGGAGCTCAAAGAGGTTGCTTGGGAAGCCTGAAGGCGGGGTGCTGGTAAGTGGTAGAACTGAAATTCAAGTCCAGACTTTCTAATCACTCTTTTTTTTTCTTTCTTTCTTTCTGGTTATACTATTCTACAACAACAAAAAAATCTACATAAAATCTATAACAAAATCTAATCAAGTCATGGAGGTGGACCTTTAGTTTTTAATTTTCCATGTTGTAGAAGAAATTTTTTAGCTGATCACTGTTCACTATGGTGACCATTGTTCACCATGAGGTAGCTGGTGTGGCCTTCAGGGAAAGTTGTACATAGAGTTTAAGGAGGCAATGAAAGAGTCATTCTGCAGGACTCATTGAATACTCAGTGTGCTCTAGGGGCCCCTCTGTGAACTAACATAGTTGGTGTGAATGAATTGGATGATCACAAATGTTATAAAATCCTGTGTCCCTCTAGAGAGCAAAAGCCTGACTTTTAAATGAAAAATCTATAAAATGAAAGGCTATCAATATGGTCTAAATTTGCCCTCTACTTTCTCCTCTCCTGGAGCTCTGGGGTGTGGATTTAGGTGATGGCATTTGCATTATGTGTCTTTAGTGTCTTTCCCACAATCTGGCTTCCATACAGGATTGTTAAGAGGGATGCTGGGCCTGTGGGTGGAAAGTGGAAACATATACAGCTGTAACCCTCTCTTTTCCATAAAAATGCGAGGCAAGGTCTGCAAAATCAGAAGCAAGGCCAAAGCACTGGCCCATCTTGAACATTCAGGGATTCTGCAGAACTTTGTGGTTTCGATAGATGTTTTCAAAGGGGGGGGGGGTAATGTTGTAATTGGCCTGCTGCACGCTAAGACACGATTTTTAAGGGACATTTTCTAAAGAACTAGTCCTGAGAGATGTCTGAGAAAAGGGTTTGGAGGCCACTGCAGATGGGGAACTGCTGCCTGTATCATCCTCAAGGACAGAGTACGGTGAAGGATCTGAGAAGTCTGGACAGAAAGAAGCCACTTTACCTGTCTGAACATATCTAATCATGGAACTTTAGGTTAATCCAATACTTAACATCTCTAAAACACACTTTGGGAAATTTCTGTAAAGTGGCAAGATCCCTTCTCCCCCTCCCCCAAATGTTCCTTGCTTAACCTGAGTGCTCTCCTGCCCATAATTCCCTTGGGAAGCAGCTGCCTGCTTGCTTCAGGTCAGGGATGCTGCTTTTGCTCAAAACATTTTTAAAACCTTTTCCTGGGAATTCCCTTTGGAGCCTTTTGTGAGTTATATCATTAATCCAAAGAGAATAATTGCATATATTACTCTATATTAGTATATGTGATAATGTGATGCTTTTATAATGTACTGATAATTATAATAGCTGCTGTTTCTTGTGTGCTTACTATGTGCTGGCCACTTTCATAAAGTGCCCATAAAAATCCTATAAATTAGACCCTATTATTATCCACAGATACCTGGGGTCTAAAGGCTACATAGTGGTCAGCAGTATAGGGATTTGAATATGAGTCCCCCTGAATCCAAACCCTTCATTTAAAATCCAGAGCCTGATTTTAGAATGACCTGGCTCAAGAGTGAATTCATCAGTTTGCTCATTTTCCTGACAGTTTCAATAAGTCGGCTGTCCTCTTAAAGATGGGTCAAAGAAGCTGTCATTTCCAAAGGCAATTTCCAAAGAGGAAGTGGTTTGAGAAAAGGCAGCATCATTGGGACTGTTGTGTGACATTGTTTTGTGATTACCCAGGAAGACAGTTTTGATAACTGAGATCCTTCCTCATTGGATTTTAAGCTCTAGACTTTGAGTACTAAATAAAAACAATAATAAAGATGATCACAGTAGCCTTGCCTCTGAGATGCCCTGTAGCTTTGCTTTGTCTGTGTCCTGGACCATAACTCAGGTGTAAGCCCTCTCTGCCCTGTCTTGCAGAGGCCTGGCACTGTGGACTCAGTGTTGTCTAGCAGAGAGTCCTTCAGGAAGCTGCCTAACACTGTGCTTGCATTTCCAAGGTGAGTGTTTTGGCCCACAAGCTCCTCCAGGCACCAGCAATCCTTGCTGCTCTGTTGACCTAACTGGGCAGTGTTCCTCAACCTTTTGTAGCTCATGCTCCTTTTAGTAATAGCCTTACCCCAGTGTTACTGGTGGCTGCTGCTGACAATGATTAAAATCATGATGATGACAATGAATAAGACATCATCTATGAAGCCCTTACTGGATTCCAGGTACTATTAAGCACTTTCTAAATATTAATATACTTCATCTTCACTATAACCCTTTCATATATGTATTATAATTTTATCCATTTTATAAGGGTGCAAAATTTTAATTTTTAAATTAATCTTTATTATTGAAAGCATTACAGATGTCCCCCCTTTTTTCCATTGTCCCCCTCCATCCTAGTTTTAATTTTTTAAACAAGTGTAGCAACATGGTTCAATGCTGAGAACACTGAAGTAAGTAAAAGACTTGGGTTTTATTTCCATTTTGGTTACCACTCACTCGTGTGCTCTTAATCATGTTCTTAATTTCTGTGCCATAAACTACTATGCCTTTCAGGTGAAGGAAGTTTGGGGAATCACAACCAGCTCCCAAGAATATTATTTTCTTATGACTTGTTGAGTCTGGGGCATCTTCTGTGTGTTGGTTTGGAACAGCTTCCTCTTGGAAGGACTGTATGACACATATCTCAGCAAAATCAGTGTGAAGGTCAGAACAGGCCATAGAGAATAGTTGGTCCAACCCCATCATCTTCCAGATAAGATGGCCACACAACTAGTTAGGGGCTATGCCAGGAATAAAACTATGGCTCTTGACTGTTCGTTCCAGTGGTCTTCCCATTGCATAATGTTGCCTTACTCATTAAAATCAATCAATGGGTTCAAAATAATTTTATGATTATATTTTGGAAGGCAAATTTGGGTGCCCCCTTGGACATATTTTCCAAGAGGGAAATAATTGCAGTGAGGCAGGGAAAATTAGAAATTCTAGAAATGGACACAAGGACTCAAATACTCAAAACAATTGCAGGTGTTTTACTGACTTGATGTTTGGCCCCTGATTTTACTGGAAGTTCCCTACCCCCGACACCCAAATTTTAATCCAACACTCTGTACCTGAGACCAAAGAAAATCTGCAATTACACACATGAACTGAACAGACAGACCCCTTCTCCCATTGTGCCATTGCAAGTCCCTCTGTTTTGCCTGAGGAAAGGATGGAGAAGTGGGGAGGAGAAAGAATAAGGGATATAATGGTTATTTCTGGGCATACTCTGCCTACCAGGCTCTGAACCCTTTGCCTTCAAGCTTTTACTGTAGCATCCCTATGGCATCTGGTTACAGAACTGGAAAAGACAGACAAATTCAAACTAAAACCAAAATAAAAACTTAAATTCAGGCCTTTAAAGCATTTTCTATAAGACCAGCTTTTGAGTCCTCAGGATAGAATTGGAAGGTTTTGGTCAGCTCCCAGACTTAGCCTCAAAGAGTGTGAGTCAGTTTGTACTCAGCAAAGCAAATCACTCACCCCCTTGGGCTTATGACAGAATCAGCAAGCTAGCTGGGTTGCTTCTCAGAATTGAAAGTTCACACAGTCACCTATTCAGGTCCAGAAGGACAAACATCTTGGCTCATTCCTAGGATTGAGCTCAAGGAGATGGAGAACAAACCACTTATGGAGACCATTGTGGAAGAAGGTGAGAGGTATAAACCAGCGAAGCACAAGTTAAACAACTGGACAGACAAAGTAGAAGATGTCAGAGGTACGCCAATGGTATAATCTGTCACTCTTTACTGCTTAATGAGCCCACCCATATTGCTTAGAACTCCTTTACCCAAAGCAAATAAAGTTAGATTCACGAATAATCACTGTATTCTTCTCTCAAACACCAATTCCCTGAATCTGTATCTTAGTTTACTACTTTTATGACTCTTAGGTACTTAGATTGTGATCTCTTTGCTAGCTCCCCATTGCTTAAAGAGGTCAAAACTCAGATGACTTGTATGAATGCTTATAAGCCTAACCAATGGACACAGACACCAGGGGTGGTGAGGGCATGAGTGTGTGTGTGTGTGTGGGGGGGGGCAATGGGGGAATAAGGACCCATATGTAATACCTTAATCAATACAGAAAAAAATGTGGAAAAAAACAACTCAGATGCCTACAGGGTCTGGGCAGGTAACACACATGCATAAAGTGGGATGGTTATAACATGATAGGGAGACATGTTAGCATAAATAATAATTTTTATGAAAAATGGTACGTGTATATCTTTGATACCTGGCTTATAGAAGATAGTGGATTCTCATATCTGGGTCTTCATTTAATCTGTTGTGATAACATTGTTTTGGTTAAAGCATATGAAAGAAAACTAGAAAACTTCAAAGACTTTTCAAAAGGGTCTTAGGGATCCCCAGGGGTTGCCAGACTATAGAGGACTGTTCCTCTATCAGATTGTTGATTTGTGTAAATGTGAGCCAAGTGGTATCACATTTCCTGATATTTTAAGAGAAGCAGAGATCCTGAAATCGACTGACTTTAAATATTGACAGCTAATTGACATTGATACAAAAAAGGATGATTGGACCAAACAAAACATATCAATGAGTAAACATTGGCTTGGACATGTTGGTTTTGTAATGTGGCCTATGGGATTACATATAGACTTTTAGTTTAAAATTCACATGTTTCATATTCTTAGCCTCATATGTCACTGCTCCCTACAGATTCCTTCTTTGAGCAAAATTGTCTATTCATGTTCTTCTAACATGTCTTACCCTCCCTTCCCTGACCTCATGCATTTGTTCACTTTTTTTCCTCCTGCCTTGAATGTCCTTCCTTTTCTTTCTTTTAAAAAAATATATTCTTATTGATTTCAGAGAGGAAAGGAGAGTGAGAGTGAGAAAGTAACATCAATGATGATGAAAGCAAAAATATATACAGGGTGGGGAAAAAGTAGGTTTATAGTTGTTCATATGGAAAATAAGACAATAGTTAATAATACAAAAATAAACTCTGTTTCACTTAAAACTATAAACCTACTTTTGCCTTACCCTGTATTTTTAAACCACACTAGGGCAAGGGACAATAATTTAAAGGTAAGAAAATATATCTCATGTGAAAATTTTCCCTGGTAAAATTATGAGTTTAAAAATTTGTGTTAAGTACAAACCACTTATTTAAAGTTGAAAGGACACTTACTTTCATTTATTCTACAGATATCTTATCACCCAAGAAATGTCCAGACAGAAAAGCTTTCTCCTCTGGCAAAGCAAAAGGCCTCAACTTGCCAAACAAGTTTGAGCAGAGTGGGGATAGGGAGAAGAATATGAGCTCTGAAAGGTAATGCATTGGTATTTTTTCTGTTACACTTTACTAAATATAGTTGTGTGTTTTTTATTGTTTTTGTTTTGTTTATTGACTTCAGAAAGGAAGGGAGAGGGTGAGAGAGAAATATAGATGAGAGAGAATCATTGATTAGCTGCCTCCTGCACTCCCCCTACTGGGGATCCAGGCCACAACCCAGGCATGGGCCCTGACCAGGAATCGAACCGTGACCTCCTGGTTCATGGGTCTATGCTCAATCACTGAGCCACATTGACCAGGCTAAATATAGTTTTGAGTAATTTCTTGATGTAGGGAGTTTAAGTAAGTGTTCATTCATTCCTTCATCCAGTATTCTTGAGTACAGTTTATGTACTAGGTGACAGGGATAGTAGGGACAATCAGAGCTCACGATCTAGTGGGGAAGACAGATATACATAGAACAACAAATTCAGTAGGTAAAATGCTATGACACAGGTGGAAACAAAATAGCACAGAGGGGGAACATCTAACTTTTCTTGTGGATTTGGGAAAACTTCCCTTTTTGTTTTCTGAGTGCTTGGATATTATGACGTGACACAGTTTTATAGTGAGACCAAATTGGAAAGCAGTTTTGCCATACATGCTGACACTCAATAATTATGTTCTTTGAGTGAATGTATTGCAAGTTATGATGGCTGTGTCTTTTTCTTGTTATGTTATGTCAAAAAATTTCTACTTTCTTCTCCCTTTGAGTAGGATACTTTTCAAGACCACAAATCAGTCAACCACACGCAAGTATTTATTGAGTACTTTTATGTGCCTTGTACTGTGCTGTCAACTTTCAATTTATTACTGTATCAGCTGTTACGAGTGCAATGTATACTTTTTGGGTTACTAAAATCCTGTTCAAAACTCTAAGCATGCTTGTTTTGGATAACTTCACTGTTATTAAATATAATTGAGAGTTGAATGTCTAGTACTTGGTAATTTAGTTCAATCCAACACACATTGAGCACCATCCTGTGCCAGGAAGTTTTTAGACACTGAATATACAGAGCTATACGACATATAAAAGACATAAACCTGCTTTAATAAAATATGTAGTCTTGTAGGAGGACTGACACTAAAGAAATAATGCATATGATGAAAGTAACAAAAAAAAGTACAAAGGTTACAAAGAGGGGAAAGTAATTGTTAGTAGAGGTTTCCTATAGAAATTGACCAACAAATGTTTTTTGTGCTGATTACTAAAATAATACATTTTTATCACAAAAATTTTGAAAGAATGAGAAAAGAAAGAGATATAAAAATTACCAATAATCCCAGTGTATTCTTCATTTTAACTCATATATAATATATACATATATTTATATTTGCAACATATACACATATTTTAAATAAAACTGAGATTGTCTGAACCTTTGTTATACTTAACAATAAGTGGTGAGGATCCCTATGGCTTTAAATATTACAAAACGTGAACAAATGATTGCACATCATCTCATTGATTAAACCTTTTGTTTAACCAATCTCTTGTTGAATAATTTAGATGAGTTTCAATTTTTTTAAATGATGTTGTGATAAATATAATTACACATAATTCCTTGCACACACCTGAGGATAAAAACTTTAAAGTGAAATTTCAGAGAGCAGGAAAGAGACCATTTTTTTATGCCTTTGTTGCACTTACTAATTATCCTCAAAAAGATTGTACCCAATTGCCTTCCTAGTAGCAGTAACATGAGGGACTGCTGTCTTCTCTACAGCTTTGCTAATAATGGACATTGTACCCTTAGTGGCTTCCCATTCTCACCCAGGGCAAAAGCCAAAGGCATTACTATGGCCTGTGAGGTCCTGCCTGATCTCTGACCTCCCTATAGCTGCACTGAACACAGGCATGCTCCCACTATAAGGACTTTGCACACATTTGCTCTGCCTAGAATGCCCTCTTCATCAGATACCTGCATTACTTTTTAAAAAAATATATTTTATTGATTCTTTACAAAGAGGAAGAGAGAGGGATAGAGGGTTAGAAACATCGATGAGAGAGAAACATCGATCATCTGCCTCCTGCACACTCCCCACTGGGGATGTGCCCGCAACCAAGGTACATGCCCTTGACCGGAATCGAACCTGGGATCCCTGAGTCCCCAGGTCGACGCTCTATCCACTGAGCCAAACCAGTTAGGGCATCGGCATTACTTTTTAAAAATATATTTTTAGTGCTCGCTTCAACAGCACATATACTAAAATTGGAATGATCCAGAGAAGATTAACATGGCTCCTGCACAAGGATGACAACAAATATATATGTGTGTGTGTGTGTGTGTGTGTGTATGTATACATGCATACACATATATTTATTTCAGAGAGGAAGGGAGAGGGAGAGAGATAGAAACATCAATGATGAGAGAGAATTGCCAGTCGGCTGCCTTCCCCCCACCCCCGCATGCCCCTATGGGGGGTCGAGCCCACAACCCAAGCGTGTGCCCCAACTGGGAATTGAACTGTGACCTCCCAGTTCATAGGCTGATGCTCAACCACTGAGACGCACATTATTTTTTCCTGATTTCCTTCAGGTATTTACTCAATTGTATCCTTGGTGAGAACTTTCCAGGCCATTCTAGTTATGGTTTAATACTCCATTCTTCCAGCACAATGTGGCACTTATCACCATAAAAATATACTATATAGTTGCCCTGGCCAGGTAGTTCAATTGATTTGAGCGTTGTCCCAATATGCCAAGGTTGCAGGTGCGATCCTCAGTCTGGGCACATATAAGAATCAATCAATGAATGCATAAGTAAGTGGTACAACAAATCGATGTTTCGCTCTCTCCCTCCCTTCCTCTCTCTCTCTACATAAACATTAAAATACTATATAGTTCACTTATTTTTCTTGTTTATTTGCTATCTGCCTGTCCCCATCAGAATGTTAATTCCACAGGGATCTTGTGTGTGTGTTTTCTTCACTGCATCTTCCATGCCGAGAACCATGTACACAGTAAGCACTCAATACATTTTTTTGTAGAATGAATAACTTTTATCCTCATTTTGCAGAATTGGTAACTGAGATTTTATAAGACTACCCAGCTTGGCTAATGCCAGTCAGCTTGTAAGCAAAAAATCTGGTCAAGTCCACGTTTATCTGACACAAAGCATAGGCTCTTAACCTCTATAGATACAGATGCTTTAAAGAAAACCACTGAGATATTTACTCTGTCTTTTATATTTACACTTGCCTCTAAAATTATCATTGCTCTCAATGTCGCACTGTGTTAAACATGGATTAATGTTGTGTTGTTTTTATAGCTTATCATCTTCAAGGTGTCGGAAAAGTGACAATGAAATGAAACCTAAAACTCCTCCAGCCAGTGCTTGCCACGATCATAATAAGGCAGGACAGGTACAGAGTTTCAAACAAAACTCAGCCAGAACCTTCTTCTGACTTCTGTTTCTCAGTGAGAGTTCCGGGAATCACTCTTTAACATGTGGATATGGCTCCTGTAGTCAGGACTCCAAATTGGACTGTCATCAATCTATCTACTAGTCAATCAACTAGTTAGAAATAGGGCTGGGAAACCTCTTACTAATTCTCAGTTGCTATTAAGTGAGAGTTGAGTAAATCCTCTTGAATATTTGTGGGGCCCACTCTGCAAATCTCATTTTGCTAATTATCATTAACATATCCCTTTTATAACGTCTGCTTTTTGATACACCTAACCTTTGGAGAGCTTGTGAAGGCAAAAAAGTACAAGGTAAACTTAATTTGTCCTAAAACTTGATATTGCAGGAGTTGTGTTACGTATGTTTGCAACGAGCACAACAAAATTCCCCATTGTACTACAGTGAAGAGAGGAGGAGGAGAGAGATAGAAGAGGAGCAACTCATACAGCAGTATCAAATGTTGAAAGATCAAGATACTTTCTTCAAGCACCAGGTAATTCAATGCCTTGATGAAAGAGTGTTTAACATGGGACAGTAGACCATGATTATAAAAAGGCATTTAAAATGTCCTATCACATGCCTGTAATGGAACACATTTAATCACTTACGTACTGCAGGACTGCAACTTAGGTTTGTGTCCAAGTTTTCACTAATAATAAAGAACACTGGGATGAATATTCAAGCAGCTGATTTCTACCCCTTCCCCCATAAGGCCTGAGTTTTAAAGGTGGAATTCCTGGACTTATATGGCTTTATTGTTCATTTCTGGTAAAATATAATCCTGGTCAATGCTTCCTTCAAATTCATGACCTATGTCAAGAAGCAAAGACAGAATGGCACCTGTGCAGGTGCACTGTCAATAACTGGTGTGTGGTCACCAATAATTGACCCTTTCCTGCATTTGTGATATAAGGTAAGGAACCTTCCATTCCTTCTTATGTACCCTATAGAGGTGTTGCCTGAAGCCCAAGAACAGGGAATAAAAACTTTCCCCAACCATTGCCTCCAAAAGGCAGGTTTCTACCTTGGTTGGATTATTATTATTATTATTTTTTTTTATTGATTTCAGAGAAGATGGGAGAGGGAGAGAGAGAGAGAAATATCAATGATGAGAAAGAATCATTGATTGCTGTCTCCTATACACCCCACATTGGGGATCGAACCTGCAACCTGGGTATGTGCCCCTGACTAGGAATCAAATGGTGACCTTCTGGTTCATAGGTCAATGTCCAACCACTAAGCCACATGGGCCGGGCTTGGGTGGATTATTTTAATGTAGTTGAATTAATTTTTTAAAGGCTATATTTTAATGTGTTTTTTCCCTCCTCTAAAGATGAGAAGTCTGGCTAATAGAGAACAGAATCAAAAAAATGCTGCCTATAATCTTGGAGTTGCTGAAGCTGTGCGAATCCACAAGAACGAGAAACCTGGATTTTATGTAAGGGTCTTTTTAGAATTTCTATTGTGAATACCTGCCCCCTCTGTGAATTTTGGGTTCTGTTGTCAACAAAGAATGTCCGGCCTATAGAAAAGTTTCATAGGAGTTTGTTTGAGTCAAAAATTTGAGGATATGCCCAGGAGCAAAATCTGAAAGGATTGAGAAAATGCTCTGGAGAATTGCAATTTTGTAGCTTATTTTACACTTTAGAATCAAAGGAGAGAGAACCTAAAGAAAGTTACATGAAATCCATTGGTTGTAAATTAAGGGGACAGGAAAAAAAGCAAAGTGGGGGAATTTCTGGGATTAGATAAAAATGCAAAAGAGAAAAACACATACTTCTTAGATTTGTGGGTAAAGGAGAGTTAATAATTAGCACAGCACATAGAGATGGTGTGTGGGGAACACGATGACAATGGTTTTGATGGTCTTGTGCTGTTGGTTATGCCTTTGAAGAATAGGAAAAGAAAATTACTCTGACATTTCCTAGATGCATAAGAGCAATAGAGTTCACAAGGTAAAGGGTGACCTTTGCTAAGGAAGCTATAGGCCTGGGATATGACCACCTGCTAGATGACCTGCCCAGGTGGAAGTTTATAATCAGAGCATCCTGTGTGGTTACTTTTGGTCACCGAGTCTGTAAGACCTGCCAGGTGGCTCCCCTGAGCATGTCAGGTTTAGTTTATGGCCACCTTTTCTTTCACACCGTATTGCAGGTTGTGCTGGTTTTTAACTGGCAGACGTGAAAAGTGGGCTGTGCCTGCACAGTGTTCACATTCAGCATACAGTCCTTATTTGTCACGACAGTGCTTATTAATGATAGAAATTGTCAACCAGGAGCTGGGGTGGGTCGTAGGGGACAGTCTACTAAAGTCCTGCCCCAGGAACAGCTGATTGAAAAGGAGAACCTGCGTTACCTGAGGGCTTGCTAGAAATGCAGAATCTAGGGTCCCACCCTCCACCTCCAGAATGGGAATCTACATTTGAATAAGATCCTTAGGTGATCTGTAGGTGCATTAAAGTTTGAGAAGCCCTGTTTCAAATGGAGGTGAGCCACCTGCTTTGTCACTGATTTTAATATTTTCTTTTTTTTTTAATTAAATCTTTATTGTTCAGATTATTACATTTGTTCCTCTTTTTTTCCCCCCCATAACTCCCCTCCTCCCAGTTCCCGCCCCACCCTCTGCCCTCACTCCCCACCCACTGTCCTCATCCATAGGTGCACGATTTTTGTCCAGTCTCTTCCCGAATCTCCCACACCCCTTTCCCCCCCAAGAATAGTCAGTCCATTCCCTTTCTATGTCCCTGATTCTATTATAATCACCAGTTCATTCTGTTCATCAGATTATTTATTCACTTGATTCTTAGATTCACTTGTTCATAGATGCATATTTGTTGTTCATAATTTGTATCTTTACCTTTTTCTTCCTCTTCCTCTTCTTAAAGGATACCTTTCAGCATTTCATATAATACTGGTTTGGTGGTGATGAACTCCTTTAGCTTTTCCTTATCTGTGAAGCTCTTTATCTGACCTTCACTTCTGAATGATAGCTTTGCTGGATAAAGTAATCTTGGTTGTAGGTTCTTGGTATTCATCACTTTGAATATTTCTTGCCACTCCCTTCTGGCCTGCAAAGTTTCTGTTGAGAAATCAGCTGACAGTCGTATGGGTATTCCCTTGTAGGTAACTGAGTTTCTTTCTCTTGCTGTTTTTAAGATTCTCTCTTTATCTTTTGCTCTTGGCATTTTAATTATGATGTGTCTTGGTGTAGTCCTCTTTGGATTCCTTTTGTTTGGGGTTCTCCGCGCTTCTTGGACCTGTAAGTCCATTTCTTTCACCAGGTGGGGGAAGTTTTCTGTCATTATTTCTTCAAATAGGTTTTCAATATCTTGCTCTCTCTCATCTTCTGGCACCCCTATAATTCTGATGTTGGTACGCTTGAAGCTGTCCCAGAGGCTCCTTACACTATCTTCATATTTTTGGATTCTTTTTTCATTTTGCTTTTCCGGTTGGGTGTTTTTTGCTTCCTCGCATTTCAAATCATTGACTTGATTCTTGGGATCCTCTGGTCTGCTGTCGGGAGTCTGTATAATATTCGTTATTTCAGTCCGTGTATGCTTAATTTCTAGTTGGTTCCCCAATATAAGATCGAGGGTCTCATTAGTTTTCTTGTAGATCTCATTAAGTTTATCGGCGGCTTCTAAACAGTTCTTGAGAGACCTTAAAAGTGTGGTTCTGAACTCTATATCTTCCATTGACAATTTTGTCCTGTTTCTTTGTCTCCGCATTTTGTTATGCTTCCTTGGTGCACCCCCTAGTGGTCTTTGTTCACAGTCTTATAGTTAAATCTTGATTGTTGTAGCTAATTCCAGGGAGGGTTTGACCTCCAGGCCAAGTGGCTCTGAGAATCAGCTGTGTCAGCAGTGAGAGAACTTCTGTCCTCTAGGGAGGTGCTAATCTAGCCTTTGCCTGAGGCTATCCGGCAAATGCCTCTGTGCAGGGCTTGGGCGGAGCGGGTCCCACAGGATCAATAGGGTGGGCCGGAGAGAGCAGTTATGGCGGCTCTCAGTCCTGTCCCCAGGGGCTCTGCCTCTCTGAGTCCCAGCACCCGCTGCAAACCTCGGAGAGAAAGCTGCACTCGCTCTGACCGAAGCCAGACAGTCCTGCTTCTCCCGTTTGAGTCTGGGTCCCTAAAGACTCGCCTGGATCTGGAGCTCAGAGTCTGCGACTCCCTCCCGATTGAAAACGCCAACCGCGCCCTCCGCCACCAGCCCACTTCGCGCACTCCGCACCTCAGAATTTGACTTCAGCACTGTGCCTCCTCTGAGTGTCCGTATGCGTTTCTCTTTCCTCCTAGTTGTAGGACTTCCACTCAGCCAGCGTTCCTGTGGTTCTGGGTGATGTCCCTTCCATTTTTTGGTTTCACTTTTGAAGTAGTTGTTCAAAGCAGCAAACCCGCGTTAACCTATGATGGTAGCATCTTGGTTCTCCCCTCTAGCTGATTTTAATATTTTCAATCATTATATGTCTACCTTTATTTCTGCCTGAATCTTTCCCCTTTCACTCACTATCTAAGTGGTAGACTGACCCTCTAGACATCAATCTAATAAAATACATATTTTTTGTCCATTGTCAAACATTTATTAATGCATTTCTAGGTGCTTGCCACTTTGCTGGTGGCTAAGAATACAAAGATGAATAAGACAAGGTTCCCTTTGAAAGAGGTCTGAAGAAGATAGTGGGAGAGACAGATTTAAAGAGTCAAGAGTGTGGTATGCTAAATGCTATGATAATCTTAGAATACCACACTATGTGGGCAAAGAGGAGAGTCACTTAACCCAGACCAGAGATCTGGGAAGACCTCCTGGCCTATAAGAGTTAGGAAAAGACCTGAATGGAAGAAGAACCTTCCAGGCAGGGATGGTGGGGAGGGAAGGTGATAGAGCACAGTGCTTTTGAAACTTAGGCATGATTTTTCTGTCCTCTTAGATATAAGTTGCACATTATATGTATTACTGCCCACTTGGTATCTCCTATTTGATATATCTGTAGACATCTTAAACTTAAAAAGACCAGAACAAAATTTTTGATTCCCTTCTCATCCTGTTCTCTCAGCTTTCCCATTTTAGTAAGTGGCATCACCAGGCAGACAGTTGCACACCCAGATTCCAGATTCCTCCTTCTCTGTCTCCCACACCCAACCATCTGCAAGTCCAGTTGCCTTTACCTCCAACATGGATCTAGCACAGTGATGGCGAACCTATGACATGCGTGTCAGAGGTGACACACGAACTCATTTTTTTGGTTGATTTTTCTTTGTTAAATGGCATTTAAATATATAAAATAAATATCAATAAGTCTTTGTTTTACTATGGTTGCAAGTATCAAAAAATTTCTATATATGACACGGCACTATAGTTAAGTTAGGGTTTTTCAAAATGCTGACACGCCGAGCTCAAAAGGTTCACCATCACTGATCTAGCATCTCTCCATCTTCAATGTTACCACCCTAGTCCAAGCCACATTATAAGGCCGAACTTCTGTAACACCCTCCCTAATTAGGCTTGCCTTTCTACAATCTATTGTCCACACAGCAGCCTCTCAGAATGATTAATCAAAACATATCTAATGGCTTCCCATTGAATTAAAATAAAATTTAAACTTACCCTGACCTGTCAGGTCCTACCCTGTTCTTTGAGCTCATCTACTTCTATTTTCCCTTGCTCACTATGCCTCTGCCACATGGACTTTTTTCTGCTTATTAAACATGCCTATCTTGTTTTCATAGTGTCTTTGCATTCGCTGTTCCTACTGTACGGGACACGGTCTCCTCGTCTCCACCGAAAAGCGTTCCCTAATAACCAACCAATTTAATCCTATTTCCACCCAGCCACTTGCCATGATAAGGGCTTCATAGCACTTACCACAACCGTAAATGACCTTTGTATTGTCTACTGATTCACTGTCTGTCTCCTGCTCCAGGGTGCCGGCTCAATGAGAGCAGGGTGGTTTGTGGGTCTCAGTTCTTGGTCACTGTTGAATCATTAGTGTTTAGAACAGCCAGACCCAGAGCAAGGGTGCAGTTCTCCTGATTCCTGCAGTTCACCTCTTCACTGTCCTTGCTCATGCTTCTGCATTCTCAGAATTCCTTCTTATTTCCTTCTCTGTGTTGTGTATGCACCAGCTCTGGACCTACTCCATGAAGTCCTGTTTTATCTCAGACACTGGGCTTTGGTCTGTGCTGCTAGATTTATCCTTGTGTATATTCATATTATTCTGTGCATTACCTCAACACTAGCTGGTCAATGTGTTGAGGATTTATAAATATTATAAATTAATAACTACTTCCTGATTTATTTTAACTTTCTGAATTATTACCTTTATTCTTTGTTGCTCTTTGGTATCCTATCTAATAAAAGAGAAAAATGGTAATTGGCGTACGACGATACCCTTTTCATTGGCTAATCAGGGCTATATGCAAATTAACTGCCAACTAAGATTGGCAGTTAACTGCCAACAAGATGGCGGTTAATTTGCATATGTAAGCACAATGCAGGGAGGCAAAAGGGAAAGCAGGAAGAAGCCCCCTGCCACTGACAGTGATCGGAAACCCAGGGGGGAGCTAAGAGCTGGGGGGCAGGGCAAAGGCGGCCCTGGGGCTGCCTTTGCCCTGCCCCCCAGCCATGATCAGAGAATCAGGCGCCTTTGCCACCCTGGCCAGTGATAGCAGGAAGTAGGGGTGGAGCCAGCAATGGGAGCTGGGCACGGTCGAAGCTGGCAGTCCCAGGAGCTAGGGGCCCCTTGCCTGGGCCTAAAGCAGAGCCCACGATCGCGGGGCTGCTGCAGCTGTGGGTCCCCGCTGCCCGGGGCCGGACGCCTAGGCCAGAGGTGTTAGGCCTGGGCAGGGGCGGAGCCTGCAACCACAGGGAGCTGGGGGTCCCCTGCCCAGGCCTGACACCTCTGCCAGAGGCCTCAGGCCTGGTCAAGGGGCCGATCCGGTGATTGGTGATCGGAGGGTGATGAGGGTCAACTCCTCTGGCCAAGGCATCAGGCCTGGGTGGGGGGCGGAGCCGGGGATTGGGGGGATATGATGGTCCCCTTGCCCAGGCCTGAAGCCTGGGTCAGAGGCATCAGGCCTGGGTGGGGGGCGGAGCCGGGGATTGGGGGGATATGATGGTCCCCTTGCCCAGGCCTGAAGCCTGGGTCAGAGGCGTCAGGCTTGGGCGGGGGGTGGAGCAAGCGATCAGAGGGAGATGGGGGTCCCCTGCCCAGGCATGATTCCTGGGCCAGAGGCCTCAGGCCTGGGCGGGGGCCAGAGCCAGTGATCAGGGGGAGATGGGGGTCCCCTGTCCAAGCCTGACGCCTCTGGCGGAGGGGTCAGGCCTGGGCAAGGGGCCGATCCTGCGATTGGAGGGTGATGGGGGTCAACGCCTGAGGGCTCCCAGTATGTGAGAAGGGGCAGGCTGGGCTGAGGGACACTCCCCCCCATACACACACCCAGTGCATGAATTTCGTGCACCAGGCCCCTAGTTCTAGAATAAATAAATTGCTTCTCTTTCATTCTAGAAATCCTGCCTATTTGATAAACGGCCATTCAGTCCTGAGATAAAGGCTTTAAAGCAAGAGGAACATATCCAAGGTCTCCTGAAACAAATTAATACTAGACGGGAAAAGGAAATAAAGCAAAGAGAAAACAAAGAGTTGATGGAACGCCTAGAACAAGTGCAACTCACAGAGGAGTGAGTCTAGCTAGATGAGCTCAGGAAAACAGAGCCGGAATTTTTAAAAAATATATTTTTATTGTTTTCAGAGAGGAAGGGAGAGGGAGAGAAAGATAGAAACATCAGTGATGAAAATCATTGGTCGGTTGCCTCCTGCACACCCCCTATTGGGGGTTGAGCCTGAAACCCAGGCATGTGCCCTGACTGGAAATCAAACTGTAACCTCTGGTTCAACCACTGAGCCATGTAGGCCGGGCAAGATCACTTTTCTTAGAAAGGAATCTTATGATGAATCATTTTATAGATTGTAGAGGCACTTTTTGCTTTCCTATCTAGATTTTTTTAATGTACGGGGTGAGGAGCACTGCCTGCCCCCGTAGTAGTGCATTTGTATAATATGATCAGCACCTGCTTATTATCCCTGTCCTGTCTGTCCAAGACATTGTCCACTAGGCTATGGATTTGAATGACTGTTTTCTTCCTTAAAATGAATGCTCCTTAAAGGAACGCTCACTTTTTACTCACCAGGCTCTTGTTCCTAATAGTTATTAGACATGTTTTGATGATGCTAATCTGTATTACTAAATACTCAGTAACAAACTTTGCCCCCCACCTTCCCTTATTCTTAACTGCCAGACTTGCTGCCCAACGAGCCAAATATATACAAGACAAGATGGAAGAAAAGGAGTGTTACAAGAGGGCTTTGGATGCACAGGTAGGGGAACAGTTATTAATTTAAGGATTGTACAGTGCTTCCGTAGCATTCTAAAATATGTCTAAATACTGTGATGTTATGAATCCCCTTATGTGTTATCCATTTGGTGGTTTGGGGGCCCCCATTCCTTCCTGAAGGAATTGGTGTGTTACTACTGTGCTGACGCCTCGTGCATGAAGCTTATTCCCTGGTGTAACTGTAATCTGCATTATGTGTGTCCCTGTTTCAGATAAAGAACAGATTCCCCCAGCTGCCCATATCTGAGCCCGACTCTTCTGAGCCCCTCTTTGGCAGGGATGAGACTGAGCTGATGGTAGAAACGCGAAAGCGAGAACAGAATTGCATGAGACAGCAGCAGGAGGCAGCTGCTAGCCACAAGAGGAAAGCCATCCTGAACCATCTGGTGGACCAAAAGCAGGATTTGCTGATGCTGCAGAAGACACAGCAACAGTAAGAGACCCCAGATCATTCTTCGTCTTCCTCCTCCCTACTTCCTCTCCCCTATCTTCCTCTCTCTCTCTTTCTCTTTCTCATACAACAACAGAAAAGCAGTAAGAATAGTGATCACATTGAGGAGATACTATGTGCAAAATATTGTCCTAAGTTTATTGCATGCTTCGTCCTCACAATTCACCCTATAAAGAAAAGTTATCAAATTTTAAAAAAAACACTCTAAACTCTCTTGATCCTATTTCTCTCTCTGGTTACCTCTTCATATTTTTCTTTCCCTTTCCTGTACAACTTCTTGAAAGACTTGTCCACATCAGCACTGCCATTGGAAATACAATGGGAGCCACAAATGTGCTGTTGTGCTCAAATAGACTCAGGCATGAAACTCGGGCCCTTTCTCAACCTCTGATCAACCCCTTCCTTCAAAGAACTGTGCATGTAGTAGCTGTACTGATGATTGCTGGAGGGTGACAGGGTAGTCAGAAAAGGACTTCATGCCATAGCAATGCAAGTACCTTTACATTCAAACACCAGACACCTAGTTCTTTAAAAGCCCTGACTTAGGCAACCTGCCAGTGGGGAGTTTTATAAAATCATCAAAGTGCTCAGGAGTTCCAAAAGGACTTTTCTTCAAAGGAATCTCCTCTTTTTAGAAGGTGGTTGTACTTAAGAAATAAAAAAAGTTACTTTATTAACATTTTATAAATGGTCAGTGGGATGGTGCGAAGAAGTGTTAATGTTCTACACCAGGGAGGTGCACACATGAAAATATGAGTAGAACAGCAGGTTGAAGAAGGAGTATATTGTGATAAGGGTGGGGATGTGTTATTAGGAGAGAGAGGTAGGAGTAGTTAAATGCTTGGCTTTTAGAGCCAAGTCACATGTGGGATAGTCTTGCATCTTCCCAGGGCAATATATATTTGTATGTCTATATTTGCTAAAATATTGAACTAGTCTTATATTTCTTGAAAACTAGCTGTTGCCTCAAACGCCACAAGTGCACCCCTGCTGCTCAGGCTGTCCAGCCCCTCCCTGGGATTCCCCTCCTCCACCCCCCATGAAAGACCACTTCCAGTCCATTCTGATTGATCGATGTGGCTCTGCCATTTTCCTGGTGGCATATTGGGCATGTCACACACCGCTGAGGGCATTGGGTTCCTTATCGGTTGTTAGGGATAACACCAGTATCTTCCTCCAAGGTGGTTGAGGGTTAAATGAAATGATTCTTGTAAAGAGGTTCTGTTTTGTAGCAAACAGCCTCCTGCTGTCCCATGGTGGCCCCGCCTTCCCATGCTGCTGTCCCAGGCAGCTCCGGCCCTTTGCATCTGTTGTAGAGGTTATTGCAGCTTCCTCCTCTGCTGCTAGCCCTCAGCTGCTCTGGTTGGTCTCCTAAACTTGGATTTAGGAGGAAAAGCTGTATGACCTGAGCCAAACTGCACATGAGGTCTTTGAGCTCCTTTCCTCCTGCAAAAGGACAACCCTGCTTGCCCTCCTGTCCTGTCTATGAGATTATGTATGTGGAGGATGTTGGAAACTGCAAGGCTCTGAACAAATACGAACTGTGGTCTGTATTTGATTATCTCTATGACCACAAAGTCATAGACCCGTTTTCTGTGTGGGCCGGACCCTTGTTTTCTGGTTCTATATCCTTTAGTGGTTATTCCAGATTCTCCTACTTCTCTCATCTTTCTTAACTCCTCGCCCTCCTGGCCACCTCAGGATGTGATCTCAGGTCTTTGTGTGGCAAATAGAAGGTCATTTTCTTTCAGAGGGAATAGCTTTAACCTGTGCAATCCAAACAGGTCTGCTAAAGTATTGTTTTACTTAAAAAAAACTTTTCTTTTTTTTTATTGTTTTATTGCTTAAAGTATTACAAAGGGTATTACATATGTGTCCTTTTTTCCCCCCGCCCTTGACAATCTCCTGGCCTCCCCTACCCCCCAGTGTCTTATGTCCATTGGTTATGCTTATATGCATGCATACAAGTCCTTCGGTTGATCTCTTACCCCCCTCCCTCCTGCCCCGCAACCCTCCCTGGCCTTCCCGCTGCAGTTTGACAATCAGTTTGAGGCAGCTCTGCCTCTGTATCTATTATTGTTCATAAGTTTATAATGGTCTTTATTATCCCTGAATGAGTGAGATCATGTGGTATTTTTCCTTCATTGACTGGCTTATTTCACTTAGCATAATGCTCTCCAGTTCCATCCATGACGTTGCAAATGGTAAGAGTTCCTTCCTTTTGAGAGCAGCATGGTATTCCATGGTGTAGATGTACCACAGTTTTCTAACCCATTCATCTGCTGATGGGCACTTAGGCTGTTTCCAGATCTTGTCTATGGTGAACTGTGCTGCTATGAACACGGGGGTGCATATATCCTTTCTGATTGGTGTCTCTGGTTTCCTGGGCTACATTTGTGTTCAGTGCCTGGTACGTTGTGCCTTGTTGTGTTGTGTTTTGTGCCATTCTGTTTTTGTTTTTAAAGAAATGTAACAATTTATGCTGATTAATATGTTTATTGGTGGAGAGACTAAAATAAAAATGAATAATCTCCCCTGACCAAGTAGTCAGTGTTAAGGTTAATATATAAACTTTTATATTTTCTCCTATTCTTTACAAATATATTAAAACAATGCACATGTATTTTCCCCTTCATTGTTGTAAATGAAAATAAGACCTATGAGCTCTTATACATTACTGCCCAACCTTTCTTAACCTTCTAATGTGTCATTAATTTACATTTATGTCAGTACATATATATGTTCATTCTTCTAATTTAATAATAATAATATCTATAATATGGATTACTATAATTTAACTTCCGCACCATTAATGAACATTCACTTTGTTTCCAGATATTTTGCTGTAACAAATTTGCATTACAATTTTTTTCAAAATCCTCACATGAGGATATTTTTTCCATTGATTTTTAGAGAGAGTGGAAAAGAGGGAGGAGGGGGAGAAAGAGAGAGAGAAACATCAATGTGAGAGAGACACATCAATTGGTTGCCTCCCACATGGTTCCCAACCGGGCTGGGGATTGAACTTGCAACTGAGGTACGTGCCCTTGACTGGGAATTGAACCCGAGACCCTTTAGTCCACAGGCTGATGCTCTAACCACTGAGCACCAGCCAGGGCTGCATTAAACATTTTAAATATATACTGGTTTTACATATAATTTATACTTTTAAAAAATTTCTATTGGATAAATTCCTAAAACTGAAGTTGCTAGATCAAGCATATGGAACATTTTCAATATTACCAGGTGCTGACAGTTTGTTTTCTATAAAGATACCCTAATTCATTTCCACCAGCAGTCTTGTTGCCTCCCCTCTAACCCTACTTCATTCTCTTACTTTATAGGCATTTAAATTAAACTGAATTTTTAATCTATATTTTCAAGGATAATATAAAAATGGCCATAAAGCACATGAAAAGTTGCTCATCATCATTAGTTATAAGGGAAATGCAAATGAAACCCACAATGAGATAGCTGCCCATTAACAAATGGTTTCCATATTCTGTGAAATGTGTGTGGTAAGCTTTATTCAACCACCAGCTGTCATCATTTGCTCTGTTTGAAATAGAGGTCATTTAGCATTTAATTATATTTTGCCTTTCCAAGATAAGAGATAGTTCATGATGTATTAAATATTTACTTATGTGAACCTGAGATACAGTGATTCTTTACTCCAGTGAGTAAAGATGGCAAGGTAGGAAGGTGAGATTTAAAATGTGTTTTATTTTATTTTTTTAAAACACATTTTTGCTGACTTCAGAGAGGAAGAGAGAAATAGAAACATCAATGATGAGAGAGAATCATTGATCGGCTGCCTCCTGCACGCTCCCTACGGGGGACTGAGCCTGTAACCCGGGCATGTGCCCTGACTGGGAATTGAACCAGTAACCTCTTGCTTCATGGGTTGACACTCCATCCACTGAGCCACACCAGCCAGGGCTGAACACAGGATCTTGAAGAGATATTTGCACACTCATGCTGATGTCAGCATTATTCACAATAGCTGAGCAATGGAAGCGACCCAAATGTTCACCCACAGATGAGTAGATAAACAAAATGTGGTATATACATACAATGGAATATTATTCAGCTTTACAAAGGAAGGAAATTCTGACACATGCTACAGTATGGTAAACCTTGAGGACATTATGCAAAGTGAAATAAGTCAGTCACAAAAAGACAAATACTATATGATTTCAGTGTATGGTATTCATAGAAGTCAGATTCACGGAACAAAGTAGAAGGTGGTTGCCAGGGGCCAGAGGGAGGGAGAAATGGGGAGTAGTTTAATGAGTTTAGAGTTTCATCTTTACAAGGTGAAAAGAGATCTGGGTATTGATTATACAATGATGTTAGTATACTTAACATCATATATCTGTACACTTAGAAGTGGCCAAGATGCTCAATTTTATGTTATGTGTTTTTGACTACAATGAAAAAAACTATAAAAAGAAAAAAAGGTTAATAAATTATGTACGATAGGTACCATTCAGTCACTGAGCTCCCATTATGTGATAGGCATTGATACTTTCTGTGTATTATTTCATCTAATCTTTATAATGACTGCTATGCTTGTTAGAGGAAAATGCTCTTGGAAATGAATGAGCACAGCACATTATTGCCTTTCATTGGTGGGTCCTGACACCTAGTGGTGGTTGCTACCTATAACAAAGCCCTTCAGAGCTGGCTAAATCAATTGTCACATACCAGAGTGAAGTCTCTTCTAGACTTTAGTGAGAGTTGATGGTAAGAGTTTGAGCTGGGCAAGAAATAGGCGCATATAAAGAATTTGGTCTAAGGTGATTCATGACAAGCAATGACTATGCATTTGGAGATCAGTCATAGAAGCACTTAACATTAGGAATATTGGAACATTGTTCTTGAAGGAGACATTATACAGCCGTCACTTTGAAAATATGACCTTGATCAAACACTCCTTTTTTTGTGTGTTTTACCTTCTTTACAATGTTAGATATTGTCTCAATATCATTTTCTTTTGCCTAGTCACTTCTGTCTCTTTTCTCCTTTGCACACCTGGCTACTTTGTCTTGTAAAATGCCTGCAGCAACTGGGAGGCTGATTACTGACATCTGAGAGGCTGGAATAAAGGGAAAGAAGCATAAAGTATTGGAAATCCATTTGAGATGATTCTTCAGAGCAGTTAAATTAGCCTCAGATTGGGGGTGGGGGTGGGTTACGAGAAGAGATAAACCAAAGAATTTATATACTTACTAGTGACCCGGTGCACAGATTCGTGCACATTGAAAGGAAATTAATTAGAAGGTGGCCGGTGGGGCAGGACTGGGCAGGATGGACCAGACACGCTCTGGAGCCAACCTCCGTGGTCCCTCCCCAGCATCTACAGAGTGAGTGGGGTCCCTCCGGCAGGTGGGGTCCCTCGGCCTGGCCTGTGGGAATAGGGCCGAAACCGGCTCTCCGACATTCCCCGAGGGGTCCTGGAGTGCGAGAGGGCACTCTGCAAAGTTGCTGATACAGTGATTCTGTACTCTACTCCAGTGAGTAAAGATGGCAAGGTAGGAAGGTGAGATTTAAAATGTGGTGTAGAACACAAACACAAGTGTGCCATAAAGCAGATTCGGGGCCGACAGTGCCCCAGCAACAACATAACCCACAGCAAAGGTGGAATCGGGCAGTGAGGAATCAGGCTCCCTCCTCTCTGGTTCCGGGGTGTATCACCTGAGAAACACTGCAGCTCGGCAGCCCCTACATTGAGCATCTGCCTCCTGGTGGTCAGTGTGCATCATAGTGACTGGTTGGACAGTTGGACACTTAGCATATTAGCCTCATATATATAGATATGCATAGCCCATGGACTTGGGCAATAGGATAGTAAAGACCTGGAGGAGTGGGTAGGGGCAGGGAGGCAGGGGAGTAAAGGAGGGGGAGTGGGAGATATCTGTAATACTACCAATACTAAAACTATATTTTAAAAATTAGCCTCAAAGGAAATTAATAGCTTTCAAGGCTGAATTTGCTAATTGGAAAAAGGTTTCAATCCTGCTAACTTAAATAGGATTGAAGATGAAAGGTCCTAAACCCATACATTATTTGAGAGGTAGGAGTTTCACTGTGGTATTCTTGTACAGTGTTCATATCTTTCGGTACATTTCAAAGAAACAAAACAGAAGGTTTTTGTTTAATTTACCATAAAAGGAATGGGGCTCATGAGGTTGGTGTATATTCTCTCCCCGATATTGTGAACAGAATCAGACTATTCCGCTCTCCCCAGGCACTTGGCGGATAGAGATGCTGAGCTAGAGAGAGTGAAGAAGATGAACCAAAGCTTACTGGAGGACTGGAAGCAGAGTGCTGAGATGAAGAGGCAGCGGGACTGGGAGGAGAAGGCTTTTGAGCGGTAATACCTGACTGGAACCAGAAGTTCTGGGTTTGCAAAGAAAATCCCTTCTGCTCCTCGTTTACTTTCCTCTAATCGTGGGATGGCCAATAGATTTCAAGAGCCAACTCCAGTTGATCAGTGGTGGCTGCCTAGTGAACTTTATGGGGAAAATAATTCTGGTTCAGTGAGAAAAATGGCTCCAATGTATTAGAAACGTCTGCTATGAATATGGGATTGGAGAATATTGTGTTGTGTGTTATGCAGTTGCCATCTCTGCCCTAATCTTTGCCTCTGTACAGGATGGCTCTATTTTCTTTTTTTGTGGAGGGTGGGGAAGTATGGGGGGAGGAGGGAATTGTCTTTGGAAATAACTAGTTGGAAATAGGGAGACTGAGTTTCCATCTGAACACATGCAAGGCTTACAGAATGGTCATGGAAGAGCAGAGTCAAGGGGTTGTGGGCAAGATTGGCAACTGGAAAAATGAGAAACCCAGTATGGAATCAACCAAAAACATCTTCTTGGAATGTATCATTGTTCCTCTCTGCAGCTACCTTTTTACATTCTAGAGTTAGGGAATCAAGCTTGGTTTTGAAAATTTAGCACTCACTTTGCAGAGGCAGCTAATATGTTCTTATTTGTGAGATGGGGAAGTAAACACCTCCCTGGCGTTGCTAACCCAAGAGTTTTGGGGTTCAGATAAGGAGGTGGAGAAGTAATACTCTTAAAAATTAAAACACGTTACAAATGTAAGGTGTGACTTCATAGAATGCTAAAAACTTGAAAAAACAGGCCAAGCCTATACAATCAAATGCTATAAAAATTTGAACATACCCAAATAATATTTTAAATTGCCAATTATCAACTAATTGTTATCATGGGCAAAATTTGTCATAATGGATCTTGATCTGTAACTCTCCTTTTCATTTTAGATTTTTTTTTAAGGCATTTTTTTTGGGCCTGTCTTTGTAATGTGCAAAACCCATATTTTGTGACAATGAAAGTATGAGGGATGACATGGAAAATAGGTTCCCAAGTGGAAGTGAGGTGGTTTGATTGGTTGGAAGAGGAAGTAAAAGGGGAGTTGGAGATTTCAAGCCATTTTCTCAGTGTTGGGGGCAAGCAGATAAAGGCAGTGAGATTAAGCACAGGGGGATTTGAGTTGGATTTTGGAAGCATGCTTGGCCAACATGGTGACCAAGGATAGAGGAGACACAGAAATGACCTTGAGTAGCAGGATAACACAGCTGCTCCAAGGGCATAGCAGAGCAGACCTGTGTCCCGAAGACCTAGGCCAGGTGTGGGCAGGGACTCCAGCAGGCAGCAGGCAGGAAGAAGGAACTGGTTGGTTTGAAAGAGAAAACAAAGCCAAAGCAGGTGGGAGATGACAAGTGGATGGTACGCTCCTGGAGGGCAGGGGCCAGGTGTGACTTTCCTTTTGTATCCCTTCCACTGCCCTGGCTTCCTAGCGAGGCCCCCAGCAAGGACTCTGGGGACGCCTGCTCATGGCTGCCTTTCCTCACCTCTCCTCAGGGCCTCGGACAAGCTCTTCCTCCTGGACCAGTGTGACAAGTACCGGCGCTGCAAACAGTGCCAGCGCAGCACCTCCAACGGGGGCCACAGCCACCAGTGGCCGCTGAAGAAGCACCTGCAGGGCTCCGGGCTGTTTGTGTGAAACTCAAGAGTTTGGACCTGCATTTCCTGGTCAAAGTTCTTTTTTTTTTAATGTCTGAAAAATTGTATTGTGCGGTTTCAGTGCTTTCGGGTAGCTTGCGTTTTAACCGCTTACCGAATTCACAAAGACAGGGTCTCCCCTCCTGTCTTCCTCCCAGTCCCATAGAACCCTGCTGCCACTGGAGGGGGGAAGGCACCCAGCTTTATTCTGGCTGTGGGGGTTCCGCTGACTCAGCCTCGCCACTCCCTCTGTGACTTTGTGTAAAACATGGTATCTTTCCTTCATATATGATGAATAATTTAGTCATAATAAATATTTTCTACACGCCTGACTGTGTCTAGCAATTCATATTGGTAAACTTAAAAATAATTGTCTTTATTGATTTTTAGAAAGAGAGGGAGGGAGAGAAAGAGAAGAGAGAGAGAGGGAGGGAGAGAGAGAGAGAGGGAGGCACCAATCAGAAGCACCAATTAGCCCGACGGGGAACTGAACTGGCAAGCTTTTGGTGTACAGGACAATGGTCAACCAACTGAGTCACACTGGCCAGGGCTTAATAAACATTTTTAAAAGGTAGAGATGCTTTGTAGCTAAAACAATTTTAATTATAAAATTTCTGAAAATCTTTATAGTTCTTTGCCATATCTGTTAGAAGCTGCTTATTAACCATTATTTTTATTTGAAGTGTGATATTTTTCCTTGTCTTCCTAACCAAAAAAGTGGGTTTCTACCAATGAATTGATTAGACATTTTACATGCTTTTTGAACTGTGTTAAGATAATATTTGGGTACGTGATACTTTATTTTATTATATAACTAGATGCCTGGTGCACAAATTCATACACCATTGGGGTCCCTCAGCCTGCCCTGCGGGATTGGGCTGAAACCGGCTCTCCAACATCTCCTGAGGGGTCCCGGATTGAGAGAGGGCACAGGCCAGGCTGAGGAACCCCACCTGTGCATTATTGGGGTTGGGGAGAGACAAGGGAAATTGGCCAGCCAGGGAGGGGTTGTAGGAGGGAGGGCTCCAGGGCATGTCTAGCCTGTTTCACTCAGTCCCTATTGGCTGGATGCAAGCAGCAAGCTAACCTACCAGTCAGTGCACGTCATAGCGAGTGGTTGAGCAGCCTTAGCATATCATTAGCATATTATGCTTTGATTGGTTGAATGGCCGACTGAACACTTAGCATAGTAAGCTTTTATTATATAGGATTGCTAAAATGGTGATATGTTTAATGTTAGTTTAAACATATATTCAGTCTGTCTGAAAACACAGTTCTGTAGGAGAAATAATTTGTCATTGTTCACCATTCACCAGCTGATATAAGAGCTTAAGCATCGAAATAAATAATGAAATTCAGGAGAGAGACTTAATTTAAGTAAGATGGTATAGTTGTGTCAATTAGTAAAAGTAGAAACAAAGGCATTACTAAAGATAAGGAAAATCATTATTTAAAGTTTCAATTCACCAGGAAGTTATAACAATTCCAAACTTCATGCATCAAACAACATTGGTCCAAAATATATAAAGCAAATATGGACAGAACTACAAGGAAAATTGATAAGTTTACCACAGTTGTGGGAAATTTTACTGTCCTTTCAGAAATCTGTAAGAATAAAGATTTGAACAAAACAACAAGCTTGATCCCATGAACACATAAGGGGCATTGCATCCAACAGCGAAGATCCATATATTTTTCAAAGTACATGAAATATTTTATTGAATTTGACTATGATAGACAAACATAAAAATTTCAGTAAATTTAAAAATAACTGAATAATACAAACACTTTTCTGACTACAGTTAAGCTAGGAAAAAAGTTAATATCCATGCATTTGGAATTTAAAAAAATCTATGTTTAGAGACTTCTATTTCTAGATAGGATGAAGTAGGTCATGGAAACCCAGCATCCACCCTGTAACAACCAGAAAAATATGGATAAAAATTTTAAATCATATGTTTAAAGAAGTGGGAACTGTGAAAGCAACAAAGACTAGGTGAATAGGAATTCCAGAGGAAGGAGCTGAAGTAAGTGGCCATTTTGGTCGCTGGCAGCATTTACTAATTCTGGTCTGGGATTAAAAAACAGGCTTGATCTTTGTAGTGGGTCTCCTCTACTGAGGGAAAGAGAAACCCAGCAAGGCTTTTGGTGGTCGTGTGTGTGTGGCTGCAACAGACTGGAACATTGAGAAGCTTGGCCCGTTTCCTCCATATGTTGCTAGTTGAGTTCTCCAGAAAACAAGATACTGAATCTGAGATTTGCATTTGGAGGTTTACTGGGGAGTCCTCTCAGCAATGCCTGTGAGAGAGCTAGAGTACCAGCATGCGGCAGAAGAAGTTGAGTGGAGATACATGTAGTTTTGCAGCAATGGCTTCAGCCAGTCTTGCAGGGAGCTCTGAAACTAGGATGGCCATTTAGAGATGTCCCCAATTGAGGTAAGGGGGCTGGGCCTCTAGACTTGAATCAAGTAGTCATTGGATGCAGGCTGTCTCCTGGGGATGAGGGCGTAACCTTGGGTGAAGCATTTTCCTTTAGTCAAGTGTAATTCTCGGGGAGGGAGGGTGCACCTGTGAACCTTCAGCTGCTGATACTCCTGACAGCTGGTGTAAGGAGTGTTTCAGAGCAGAAGAGCGACCCGGGAGGTGCAACCACAGCACCCACCACTCTAAACAACATTTGCTGAATTCTGAGGCCGAGAGAGGCTGGGGAGTTAGAATGCAGACTTAAAAGACAGACGAAATCTCCCTTAATCTCATTGTGCTTAAGAGACAAAGTCCTGCCAGAAGTAGAGGTTACAATCTTACCATGTCTCCTAGTCTATTGCTTGTCTCCGTCCCCTCCCCCCCCGTTTATTTTTCCCCATTACCATTTTTATCCCTCCTATACCCTCCTTCACCTTCACCCATCCCCTACCTCCCATAATCACCACAGTGTTGTCCATATCCATGAGTTCTCTCTTTCCCCCCCTGCTCAATCCCTCCACTCTCCCAGCATCCTCCCCCTCAGGTGTCAGTCTATTCTCTAAAGTCTGTGCCTATTTTGGATGTTAGTTCAGTTTGTTAATTAGATTCAATATATGAGTGAAATCATATGATATTTGTCTTTCTTTGACTTATTTCACTTTGAATAATGTTCTCCAGGTCCATACATGCTGTCACAAAGGGTAAATTTTTCTTATTTATTTATTTATTCATTTATTTATGGCTGAGTAGTGTTCCGTTGTGTATTCAGCTGTTTCATCCACTCATTTATTGATGTACTCTTGGGCTGCTTCCAGATCTTGGCTAATGTAAATAGCACTGCAATGAACAAAGAAGTGCATGTATTTTTTCATATTTGTGTTTCACGTTTCTTTAGATAAATTTCCAGAAGTGGAATTGCTGAGTCATAAGGCAGTTCCATTTTTAATTTTTTTTTAAAATATTTTTTATTGATTTTTTACAGAGAGGAAGGGAGAGGGATAGAGAGTTAGAAACATCGATGCAAGAGAAACATCGATCAGCTGCCTCCTGCACACTCCCCACTGGGGATGTGCCCACAACCAAGGTACACGCCCTTGACCGGAATCGAACCTGGGACCCTTGAGTCCACAGGCCGACGTTCTATCCACTGAGCCAAACTGATCAGGGCAGCCATTTTTAATTTTTTTGAGGTATTTCCATTCTGCTTTCCACAGTGGCTGCACCAACCTGCATTCCAACCAACAGTACATGAGGGTTCCCTTTTCTCCACATCCTCACCAGCATTTGCTGTTTGCTGATTTATTGATGATTGCCATTCTGACAGGTGTGAGGTAATATCTCATTGTGGTTTTAATTTGCATCTCTCTGATGATTAGTGATGTTGAGCATCTTTTCATGTGTCTATTGGCCATCTGTATGCCCTCTTTGAAGAAGTGTCTATTCAGGTCCTTTGTTCACTTTTTAATTGGATTGTTTGTTTTTTGGTGTTGATTTTTATAAGTTCTTTCTAATGTTGGATATTAACCCCTCATCAGATTTATCAGAGAATATGTTTTCCCATTTAGTGGGTTATTTTTTCATTTTGTTGATGGTTTCCTTTGCTGTGTAATAACTTTTTAGTATGATTTAGTCCTATTGTTTATTTTTTCTTTTGTTGCCCTTACCTGAGGAGATATATCAGAAAAAAATATTGCTATGAGAAATGTCTGAGATTTTACTGCCTATGTTTTTCATGTGATTTTTTTGTGTGGTTTTGTGTCTAGCATTTAAGTATTTAATCCATTTTTAGTTTATCCTTGTGTGTGGTGTAAGAAGGTGGTGTAGTTTAATTTTTTTGCATGTATCTGTCCAATTTTCTCAACTTATTTAGGGCTTTTGTTTGTTAGGAATTTTTTGATTACTGCTTCAATTTCACTAATTGCAGTCTGTCCATTTAGATCCTCTGATTCTTCTTGATTCAGTTTTGGGAGGTTGCATGTTTCTTGGAAGGTATCCATTTTGTCCAGATTGTCCAATTTACTGGCATATAGTTGTTCATAATATATATATATATATATATATATATATATATATATATATATATATATATTTTTACAATCCTTTGTATTTCTTTGGTGTCAGTTTTATTTTTCCTCTTTCATTTTTGATTTTAATTATTTGGGTCCTCTCATTTTCTTAATGAGTCTGGTTAAAGGTTTGTCAATCTTGTTTATCCTTTCAAAGAATCAACTCTTGATTTCATTGATCTTTTGTATTTTTCTTTTTAGACTATTATTTCTGCTCTGATCTTTATTACTACTTTCCTTCTACTCACTTTGGGCTTTGTTGTTCTTTTTCAAGTTCATTGAAATATAAAGTTAGGTTGTTTGAGCTTTTTCTTGTTTCTTGAGATAGGCCTGTAATGCTATGAATTTCCCTCTTAGGATTGCTTTCCCTGTGTTCCACAGATTTTGAGTTGTTGTATTCTCATTTTCATTTGTTTCAAGGTATCTTTTAATTTATTCCTTGATCTTCCTGTTACCCATTCATTGCTTAGTAACATGTTGTTTAGTCTCCAAGTCTTTGTGTGTTTTTAAGTTTTTTTTTTTCTTGTGATTGATTTCAAGTTTCATAGCATTATGGTCAGAGAAGACGCTTGATATGATTTCAATCTTTTTAAATTTATTGAGACTTGTTCTGTGTCCTAACATGTGGTCTATCCTAGAAAATGTTTCAGGTGCACTTGAAAAGAATATATATTCTGCTGCTTTTTTTTCTCTTATTGGTGTGTTTCAAAGTGAAAAAGTTTTAAAATTTGATGAAGTAAAGTTTATCAATTTTTCTTTCATAAATCATACTTTTAATCAGTCACCAAGATTTTTCTGTTATATTTTCTTTTGAAATTTTATGGTTTTTAGCGCTTACATTTAGGTCTGTGATCAATTTTGAGTTAATTTTTTGTGTACGGTATAAGGTAATGTCTAAACTCATTTTTTCTTCTTTCTTTTTTTTTTTTGCATGTGAATATCCAGTTGTTTCAGCTTCATTTGTTGAAAAGACCATTCTTTACCTCATTGAATTATTTTGGTAGCTTTGTTGAGAAATCAAAGTATCATCAATGTAAGGACTTATTTGTAAATTTTCCATTTTGTTCTATTGATCTACATGACACACAGTATTGATCATTATAGTTTTATAGTAGGTTTTCAAACTGGATAGTGTACTTTGTTTTTCTTTTTTAAAAACTAGCAATTCTAGGTCCTTTGCATTTTCATATAAATTTTAGGATCAGCCTATCAATTTCTACAAAAAATCCTACAGGGATTTTGGTAGTTACTGGGTTGAATTTATAGATAATTTGGAGAGAATTGCAGCCTTGACAATATTGAGTCTTCAAATTCAATGAACATAGTACACTCTTCATTTATTTAGATCTTCTTTAAGTTCTATGAGCAACTTAGTTCTAGTTTTCAGTGTATAAGGCTTGCACTCTTAAATTTTAAAGTATTTTTTGGATGCTATTGTGAATAGAATTTTATTTCTATATTGTTTGCTGCTAGTATATAGAAATTCAATTGATTTTTGTATATTGACTTTGCATCCTATGAACTTTCTAAACTCATTTATTGGAGGGGGATGAGAGAGGAAAAAAAGAGAGAAAGCTTGGGAGAGGGAGAGAAGTGCTATTCTATTCTTTGGCATCTTCTACACATAGAGGTGGGCAGTGGTAGGTCCCTAATCATGGTTTATTGTTTTCTTTGTTCTATAATGAAGCTAGAGGTTGGAAATTACCATCCCAATAGATTTTAGCAATTTAGAGTCTCTGATTGCAGGGGCTTCAGGCTTGTCCCCACTCCATGGTAGACTCTGATGAACATGAGGAAGTGAAGGCTATAGTTGAATTTAGTTTAAGAAACACACAGGACAGACTGACACCATTCTAAAAGAAAACTGCTTGGTTTGCTGAATTATTTAAGAGTATGAAGGGTGGAAGAGAGAGTGTTCCGAAGCCAGGAAAATGAAATCAAGTCTTTCCCAGAACTCCCCACGGTGCGCACTCCTCCCTCAGTACTTCACTTCCTTCTGCCTCCTTGGCTTGCTGACCCTCCGCACCTACATTTCTCTGGTTTCCCTTTTAGTAATAACCAAAAAGGAATGTGTACTACTCAGCAACTTACAGGGCAATGATCATTTCTGACTAGTTAGTGAACTGCCTCCAGCAAGTCAGCCTCTGCATCCATTGGCGACTCGAAGGGTGTGTATTCCTCCAACTGAGATTGAACTCCCTGATGGGTGGGTCACACTTTCTGGCCAGTGGCTGTTCCCACCACCCTTCATTCTTGGAACTTAGTGCAAACACTGCTCCTTCTAAAGCCTTTTCTTCTGCTCTCATAGGAAGTATCCTCTCCCTTCTTTGAACACCCTCCACCATTACCTGCACTTCTTTCATGGACTTACCACTTTATGCTTTGCAGCAAAATGAATTGTGTCCATATCTCATTTCTTTCACTAGATTTTGAACTCTGAAAGGCTCAAGGATATGGTAACGACAGTTAGAAAAATGAGATTTGCAGAGTGGGCCCCACAAGTATTCAAGAGGATTTATTGAACTCATGTGATCAGAAGTATCCATAGCAACTCAAAATTAGCAAGAGATTTCCCAGCCTTATTTCTAACTAGTCAATTTTGATGATTAGGTAGATTGATCACAGTCCAATTTGGGGTCCTGAGTAACATGTAGACCATATCCACATGTTAAAAAGTGATTCCCAGACCTCTCCTGGAGAAACGCAAGTCAGAGGAAGATTCTGATTGAGTTTTGTTTGTTTGAAGACACGTACCTGTCCTGCCTTATTGTGATCTTGGAAAGCAAAGTTCTAGCAGGATTCTGGCTTTCCCACCAGGGCTAGCCAATATAGCCATTAATAGACAAGGAAGTTTTTTGGAAAGAGATCAGAGGAAGGTTATAGAAAAGTGAACTCAGGGCCTGTAGGGACAAGGCTCTCATTTACTATTTACCGTATGCCCGGGCATCTCCCCTCACACCACAAAGTTCAAAGGAAAAACACAGTGACAAGGATGGCCATTTTGGAATCCATTTATATTATCAGTGTTATTTTACTCTGGGCTTCATCTAGCTCCACACCAGCCTCTGGGACCGCATCAGACTGTCTGAACATTCATGGCTTCCTTGGGCCACGTGTAGGTGTCCAGTGTAAAGGAGTCATAGTCTGGAGTGTAGACCAGGGATCTTATAAAAGCCTCCTTGTCCTTGGGCTCCGGGTAGTAGGAGGCCAAATTGTGTTTGTACGCGAAGTCAAGAACCTAGGGAAAAAGATCTTTGGCTGAGGAACTGGATCGAAGGAGAAACCTGCCTAAGGACCCTTCTTTGGGGGCCAGTGGAAGGGAATATACCCTAACGAACCAGGTGTGTGTGTGCTGCTCATGAGCTGGGACCCACTGGAGAGGAAAGATGTTGAGCTTTCTGTCCAAACCATTAAGCTGGTTTGGCTCAGTGGCTAGAGTGTCAGTCTGCGGACTGAAGGGTCCCCAATTCAATTCTGGTCAAGGGCACAGGCCCAGGTTGCGAGCTGGTCAAACCCTCACCAGTGGGGACCCTCACCCCATGGAGGTTTGGCCAGCCTGGGTGAGGGGCTGATGGTTGTTTTCAGGCTGGCGACACCCCCTTTAGGTTCGGGGGGTCCCCACTGGGTTGCCTGGCCAGTCTAGGTGAGGGGCTGAGGGCCATTTTCAGGCTGGCCAAGCCCGCCAGTGACGGAAGCTCCCAGTCTCTCCTTTTTTTCTTTTTTTAATTCTGGGATTTATTTACCTCCTATAATTGAAACTTTGTAGCCTTGAGAGGAGCTCAGAGCAGGCCAGGGTGGGTGGGAGGGAAGCCTCCTGCTTACTCCAGCTCCGTGGCCACGGCTGGCTGAAAGCAGGTATCTGGGGTTTATTTATCTTCTATAATTGAAACTTTGTTGCCTTCAGTGGAGCTCAGAGCCAGCCGCGGCAGGCGGGAAGCTTGGCTTCCTCCATCACTGGAGCAACCAAGACTCCTGCTTGCTCTAGCTCCGTGGCTGCTGGCCACCATCTTGGTTGGGTTAATTTGCATATAGTCGCTCTGATTGGATGGTGGGCGTGGCTTAAGGCATAACGAAGGTGTGGTCAATTTGCATGTTTGTCTCTCTCTCTCTCTCTCTCTCTCTCTCTCTATATATATATATATATATATTTTTTTTTTTTTTAAAGAAGTCTTACACTAAAGTCTGCCTCTGCTTCTAAATGCATTGTTAATCCAAATATCCCCAAAGGAAGAAACTGGACATGGGATAGCTGGACTCTGAGTTGGAATGTTGGTCATGAGGGTTGATTCTGGATCCTGCACTGGACAAGTCATGGGGAGTGACGTTACTGTGCAATGCATTTTCTGAAATTATTTTTAAAACTGATTATAGAAAATGTAAATTATATATACTAATAGAAGTAATAGTATAATAATCCTCATGTATTCATCATCTAGATTCAACAGTTATCAATGTTGGGTCAGTGTTCATTGCACCATGTTCTGATTCTTTGAAAACCTATCATCTCTGCATGGTCTCTAGGGTGGAACTTTTCCTTGAAATGTTCCATGAACCTGATCAGCCCATGGCCACTCATTCTGAGAGAAAGGAAAGGAATGAACACCTACTCTGGCCAGGAAGGCACTGAGTGTGGAATTCTGTTTTAAAATTTTCCAGAACTCTGGGAGAGAGGAATTACTGGGCCTTTGGAAAAAAGAGGAAACTGAGATTCAGGGAAGTGATGTATTGGCCCCAGGTGATTCTGCTGCTGATTGGAAGAGCTGGGACCCCACTGCTTGAGCTCTTTCCATGATGCTATGCAAGTTGTCCTTTCTGTATAAATGGGTACTTATGATTCATTAAAAAAAATTCCACCCACATTCCGGTCCACAAAACTTCGGACTTTGATGGCCTTTCTGCCTGGTGTTTGAGTGGAAAGTCAGGATCATTCCCAGAACTGGCCTGAGTGGGTGTTGGGGGTAGGGCTGGAGCTGCAGGCAGGAGTTTGTCACTCAGCCTCTGGGCTGTATGCAGTCCAGCCCAAGGAGCTCGGGTTGTCGCCACACCCCCTCAGTCCTTCTGAAGTCACAGAGACAGTGGATGAGCCTCTCTACCCGTATCGTAGGGAGTAGGGTTCTCCTTACTTTGACGGCGATTCTCAGAGACACGTCTCGGATGGTATTGAGTGGTGGGTACAGTCTCCCCTGGGACAGATGATGTTCAGAGACCTCGTGGGCAATTTTCTGGGGAGAGAGAACCAAGAGGAAGAAGCTCAGTTTCCGCCTTCCCAGAACAAGCCCAACCCATCACACCGAAGACTCCTCTCCCAGGTCACACAGGAAGGCTCTAGCAACCATGTTTCTGCACAATGGGGGGATTTGCTTTCAGGCCGACTTCAAGCACGACCTGACTATTTCCAACCAGTGGGAGTTTCAAACAGCCCTGCCCACAGCCATAGGACACACCACCACCACTGACTGTAGCAATGAGAAGAAACACAAGTACAGAATACGGGAGACAGAACCACAGCACAGAGCTGTAGCTAGTGTTGACATAGTTTGGGGGAGGCTGGAAACCCTAGGAGACATCTCTGCATGGCTACACAGAGCTGACACTCGAAGACCAAGACATAGGAAGAAGAAACCTGGTGGTAACTGGTGGGACTCAGGAATGGGGCCAAGTAGGGCTGCATTTGGTCTCTCTCCAGTGCCATGGGGAGGGGGTGTGAGTGGATTCGGAGATCAAGTAGAGTCTTTGGAGCTTGTGGGCACAAACAGAGACATTTCTATGCCTCAGAGTCAGGTTAAATGTGAAGTGCCCACCATTTAGGAAGCACTTGATAAATAATAACTGTAACTGTAATGATCAGTGAGCATTATTATGAAGGGTGCTGTCATTCTTAAAGAATTCTTTCATTGTTTTCACTGTGTCTAGTAAAGATTGCTTCTGGGAGCTTTTCTAGGGAGATACCTGTAGCAGGGGCATCCCATGCCTCTAGACCTGTGCTCAAGATCCGGTACTCAGAGCAGGCAAACCAGACATGCAGTCCATCCCCTTCCTTACAGACAGCTGCCCTAGTGGGGCTTATTCTGCCAGCAGTTTCCCCAGTGACGTGGCCCAGACCTGGGACTGGAAGAACCCATTGCCTGTCATGGTTCGCAGGCCCACAGTTTCAGACGTCTTAGGTGGCATCTCCTCTGTACTAGGCATCTAGATGGCCACTGCTGGGTGCCAGGGAGCAGTACAAGGTATGTCTCCTTACTGCCAGCGCCCCCTGTTGGCACCCCTCCCATTGACTATTTCCTTTCCCCCCATTAAAAACCCTGTGTGTGTTTTGAGAGAAGTTCAAGCCTCACAGTGGTTTTGAGAGAAGCTTGAGGTCCAGGCCCTTTGCCATCCATTGCCAGAGTTGGCAGCAGGTGAGCAGAAGAGACCAGAGGAGGAATCTTTGGGGGCCCCATGTAAGACCTGGGGTAGATAACAGGTCCTATGGGGAGGATTGAGAGTGATACCTCTGCTGTCAGGAGGAAGATCTCATCTGGGATGTGCCGGATCCCGCCGGCGATGACTCCCAGCGCCACTCCAGGGAACACATAGGCGTTGTTTCCCTGGCCCGGAATGAAGGTCCTGCCGTCTTCCAGAGTCACGTTCTCAAAAGGACTTCCGCTGGCAAAGATCCCTCGGCCCTGGAGGCAGGAAGAAAGTCAGAGACGAACTGGAGATCGGTTTCGGGCAGCAGTGGTGGCCTAGTCTTATGTCTCAATGCTGGACCTTCCTTCATCCTCTCCCCAATGCTCAGCATCATGCCGAGCACACTGCACTCATTCATGATCTTAGCCCCACTGTTACCTGGTAGAACCAAGAAACTGCTGAGAGGTGGAAGTGTACCTTTTTCACCTGTCACTTCCTGGGAGGGCCAACCCAGGACCTGACAGTTACATATGTGACCTTGCGTCTGGTTAAAGCTCTGTGTTATTAGAAGACCCGTGAGCAGTGTAGCTCAATGGGAAGAGCTTGGGCTTTGGAGTCAGACCTGAGTTTGAGGGTCAGCTCCAGCTCCTTATTGTCTCTGTGCCCTTGGGCAAGTTACTTCATCTTTCTGAACCTCAGTTTGATCATCAGCAATGTGGGGACTTTTTTCACCCTCAGAGGGTTACTCATAGTTATTGCTACTATGTCCTCTCAGCCTGGGGAGGGAAGGACTCCTTGCTGACCTCGGTGACCTGGTAGCACTTCTCAGCTGTGCACTCGGCCTTGCTGGTGGGGTTGCTCAGGGCAAAGATGATAGGGCGCTCATGGAAGGAGGCCATGTCCCTCAGAATCTGCTCCGTGAAGGCTCCTGCGATGGCAGCAACACCTACAGGGGAAAAGGTGGGTAGTGGGGATGCCCATCTGTATAAACAGCCCATTCCCCTCCTGGTGGTAGGGTGGGGGAGTGAGGTGCAACATGAAAGACTCATGAGTCTTGGGGATGGCATCTGACACAGGGGTGGGGGGAGCAGAGAGAAAAGGGTCCTTCTGGTTGAGCTGGCTGAGACCTCCTGTTGATCCCTGAGGACCACTGGTCTAGTTCAGGGCCATACCCAGGTAGGGTGCACCCGTGAAGGCATTTCTGGACCTTGTCCTTTATTGTAGGCTACTCCTGCCATACAGGGAGGGAGGCCAGGGTCCCTGCCTGAGAGAAGGAATGCTCATTTCATCCTGGTTAGAGAGACCAGCTCTGCGCTCTTCCACAGTACTGTACAACTGCATCTTTAAGCCCCTTGATGCCTTGATGCCTTGGTTCTATGGTGTTTATACAGTAGTCGCTCAATAAAAGTCTTGGTATTGAATTAGACATGGGATAGGGGAAAGAGCTGTGTTTCCATGGGCCACTTACGCCTCTTTGCTGAGCCTCAGTCCCCACCTGCAATCAAGAGGGTTAGCTGGGCTGGGCAGTGAGCTGCCTCCCTCCTCCTACCTATGATGGCCGTGGGCTTCACCAGCCTCACCACCTCCTCCAGGGAGTTCACTTCAGGATGGTCCTGGGCAAACATCTCCTTCTCATGGTTTAGGTGGCTTCTTCCCTGCAGGAAAAGGAAGAACTCGAAGCAGCTGTGGTGAGAACCTCTAGGGAGGGGCATGGATGCATTTGGAGACTTGGAGCATTTCCCGCTGAGCCCCGTGCTTTGGTCTGAGCCATCAGGAGCCTTGGGACCTGCCCTCTTGATCATATTTCCTGGCAGAACTGAAGGTAGAACTTAAGGATTTTTAGTGTGTGTGTGTGTGTGTGTGTGTGTGTGTGTGTGTGTGTGTGTGTGTGTATGGTGCTTTTATTTAACCCAAACCATCTATGGAGAATCTCTAAAGCCCATCTTGGAACTGCTGGGTCTTGGCTTCCTGGGCCAGAACAGAGAGGCTCTCAGGAAATGCGTGAGTCTGACCAAGACCCCTGGCCCCAAGGCATCCAGCACCCAGGTCCAATTGACAGACGGGGCCTGAGGGAACGAATCTGCATGCATTTTATGAGCCATTAACCTCCCTGTGAACAATACCAGGCCAAGGTCCAGAACAGGCTTACAATGGCTGGCTACACCGCCAGATCAGCCAGATTGCTTCTGTTTCACCTAACAGGAGTCGGTGGGTGACAGGCTGGTAAATGGGTACAAACGTTTCTGATGACCCATTTGGGTTGCTCTCCTCATGAAGAGTGAAGGGATCAGCTTGAGAGATCTTTTAGTAGGGGTGGCTCAATGGGGTTAGCAAAATGATGTTGAAAGATGGGCAAGAGGGAAGTGTGGCAGCCTCTACCTGTGCCTAGATTATGCTTTGGAATGACCTGGGGTGGGAGGAGGTGTCTCCAGGCCTCAGTTCCTTCCAGCAGTAACCTGGCTCTATATGGAACAATAGGAAGGTCAGTTTATACTAAGGGGTCTCTGCTATTCTTGGTTGGTGGTCCCACATACTTTCCCTGTCCCTATCTCTGTTTTTTTTGTGTGTGTTTGTGTTTTTTTTTAATCTCTCACTGACATTCTGTGTTAGTGACATTCTGGGAATAAAAACGTGGAACTCTTGAGTGAAGTCCCAAGGGAGGAGGTCATCTGATTGTGCCCCTCACCACATCCCCGTCAGAAGCTGGACTGTCTCTCTCCCATTCACTCTTTCACTCATACGTCAAACATTAGTTATGCACCTACCATATGCCAGACTTTGACATAAGACTACAGAGACTAGTGGGGAGACAGACTAGTAAAGGGGCAACTGCCCTATAATGTGCTAAGTGCAATTTATGGGGAGGGGGCTAAATGAGTATAGATGTAGTAAATTGAGACCTAGATGCTCAGAGGAAGCTTCTTGGAGGAGGTAACATTTGAGCTAACCCAGCAGGTTAAGGAGGAAATGGATGGGACGTGTGGAATTGAGAGTGGGTGTGAGGGAAAAGAGAAGGGCATTTCAAGCAGAGGAACAAAATATGCAAATATGTGGAACAGAGCGTGTGTTACTTTTGGACATGATTCATTATGGCTGGAGGTTAGTACAGGCAGGGAGTGGTGGGAGATAGGGCCGGATGGGGCACACATACACACACTTGCACACACATTCAAAGCTGTTGGACAGAAGCGATTAAGGCTACTTTACAATGAGTCTTTTGCTTTGGAGTCTTTTGTCCTCTATTCTGTCTGAGCAGTTTGTCCCTTGGAGACCTCATCCTGTCTACTTCCAATAGCTGAAGGTGTCAGGAAGCCTCCAGGTCTGCAAACTGACAGTACCTTGACAATAAGTCCTTTGGAATCCACCATCCAGATCTTCTTCTTGGCCTCTGCCTTGGGTATGCCTTCTTTCTCTAGGGCCATGACAAGGAGGTGGGCGATGCCCATGGCTGCCTGGGAGGTATCAAAGGGTGAATGCTCAGACATAGGGCAAACAACTACTCAGCATTTACCAGATGTTTCACCAAGATGCTGTCTCCTTCCCCCTTACTTTCAGGAGACCCAGTTAAGTCCTTGCCTCGAGTCATCAAATGCTGGGGCCCAGGCTGCTGCAATGATCACAACGCACCTGTGATTCTTCCTCTTTTCAGAACCCCAGAGCACTTCCCGACTTGACACCCCACCACCCACTATTTTTTTCCCCCTTAAATATATTTTTATTGATTTCAGAGAGGAAGAGAGAGGGAGAGAGAGATAGAAACATCAATGATGAGAGAGAATCATTGATCGGCTGCCTCCTGCATGCCCCACACTGGGGACTTGAGCCGGTAACCCAGGCATGTGCCCTTGACTGGAATCGAACCTGGGACCCTTCAGTCCACAGGCCAACACTCTATCCACTGAGCCAAACCAGCTAGGGCAAACCACCACCCATTCTTATTCTCCGACTGGAACAACAGTAGAGAGCCCCTGATGGCACCTACCTCACCTGCACCTTGGAAAACGAACATGTGATTGGAGAGCTTGTTCTTGGTGATTCTCAGAGCAGCCAGGATCCCTGCCACAGCGACGGCGGCTGTGCCTGCAACAGAATGGACTGAGGTCAACCTCTGGCGACTGGGTCTCAACCCCTAAGAGAAGACTTGGCAGAGTTTCCCACACCTAGAATTTGTGGTGGGACAAGCCACTTTTCTAAGCCCTTTTAGAAGTTAAGCCTGAAGGGATGAAGGGTTTTAAAGCAAATCCATGCCCTCTTCAGCAGATGATTGTTATTTTGTAACAATCTTCTCCTGATTGTTACTCAATCCTGGGAGAGAAGATCAGAGTCAGGTGCTGCTATGACCATCATTTATAAATGAAATGACAAGGACAAATATAATGAAACCCCCAATAAAGTGTAAGAAATTCTTTGTTTAAGGTAAACAATAACCATATTAAAAACAAGGCTGCAAACTATGAGACATTAAGTGACCATATGATCTGAGCTGTCTATCTTATCCACCAAGTCATAAGGTTGGCTGGGCCCAGAAGCATACCATCATCAAATGGCATGAGCAGCTCAGAAGGTTTAAGTTCCATGAGCAGGTGGCTCAGATTTGCTTAACACCTACTCCTGCTGCGTGACTTCTTCTCTCTCAATCCACACCTAAGACCCCAAAAGGAATTCCTCATGACCAGCTGACCAAGGAGAAAATAACTTGGACTTGATGGCAGTATATATTCTTAATGATCTGCTACTATCAACTACAAGTGTATGGTTGTAGTTTCACAGCCCCAATATAAAGGTAGCCCTAAGGGTATTGGTGAAGGAAATCTTTCCTGTGCACATGACTTCAAATCACAAACTTGGTTGTCCACTTTGGTCCAAGAGTTGGCTAGGTCCTCACTAGTTCATGGGCAGTTGCTAATGGTTTAGCTCAGGGGTCCTCAAACTATGGCCCGCAGGCCACATGTGGCCCTCCAAAAACATTTATCCGGCCTGCTGGGTGTTTTTGCCGCCTCTGCCTGTTGCTTAGCAGCCGACTCATCCCGGGCCCGCAGTGCGCATGTGTGGAATGTGCGCATGTGTGGAATGTGCGCCACAATCTCCGACTCCCCTCCTTCTCTCTGTCTCTCGACTCCTCCTCTCAGTCTCGGGTGTGATCAGACGAGTCACAAGCTTGCCTGTGCAGAGCCTGCTGCTGCCTGAGGATTGAGGTAAGAACAAGTTAGGATTTATTTTTTTTGGAAGTTAGGAGGTCTATTTTTTATTTTTTTTTATTTTGCAGTTAGTAGGGCCTTTTTTTTGAAGTTATGGGAGCCTTTTTTTTTTGAAGTTTTGTTTTTTTTACTTCAAAATAAGGTATGTGCAGTGTGCATAGGAATTTGTTCATAGTTTTGTTTTTTTTTAAACTATAGTCCGGCCCTCTAACGGTCTGAGGGACAGTGAACTGAACCCCTGTTTAAAAAGTTTGAGGACCCCTGGTTTAGCTGGATGGTCAGGGATTTAAAAAAGAACAAAACAGTAAGATTGGTGATGAGGAAGTCTGGTGTGTGTGTGGGTGTATGGACCTCTTGAAATGGGTACAGAGTGTGAAGATATTTGTGCCCCATATGAAAGGTAACCATAGGGCATAATGAGACTAGGTTCTTAATAATCAGGTGGACAGCATGGCATGTCCTGTGTATGTCAGCATCTTTCCCCAGTCACCTAGAGTTTGTTCAACAAGTTTATGTACAAAGTAGTCATGGTGACAAGGATGGAGGCTTTGCATGGACTTCCTCTCACTACTGTGACTGCCAAACGATTAACCTGTCAATGGCAGAGACCAAGCTCCTGATATGGCACCATTCCCTGGGAGGACCATCCAGCTGGCAGCAGAATGATTACATTGGACTCCTTTGATTATAGACAGGAAAGAGATTTGTCCTCATGGGATAAACTTGTATTTTGGATATGGATTTTCCTTCCCTGTCCATAATGCTCTGTCAGTGCCATCATCTGTGGATGTTTGGAATGCCTGTTCACCATCCTGATATATTCCAGACAACAAGGCTTCTTTCTAATCAAGGAATTCATTTCAGAGTAACAGAAGTGAAGCGATAGGCTCAGACCCTTGGATTCAGTGGTCTTGACATGTACTCTCTCACCCAGGAGCAGCTGGCCTCAAAGATCAGTAGAATGGGCTACTGAAGACTTACTTAAGACTTAGTTCAGGTAACACTCTATGAAGAAGGTAAGGTTCTGTTTTACAGAATGCAATATAGAATTTGACTTAGCAAACAATGTATTGTGCTTCTTCTCCCACAGCCAGAATGCTTGCTTCTGGAACTCAAGGGGTTGAAGTGGGAGTGGCTCCTCTCACCATTTCACCTAATAACTCACTTGCAGAATTTTTGGTTTTTGTTTTGTTAATCCTCACTTGAGGATATTTCCCCCATTTTATTTTAGAGAGTGGATGTGAGGAAGAGACAGAGTGTGAGAACGAGAGTGAGTGAGAGAGAGGGAGAGAGGGAGAGAGAGAGAGAGAGAGAGAGAGAGAGAGAGAGAGAGAGAAACATTGATGTGAGGGAGACACATGCATTGGTTGCCTCCTGCACATGCCTGGGCAAGGGCCAGGGATTGAACCTGCAAAGGAGAAAGAGAGAGGGAGAGGGAGAGGGAGAGAGATATAGTGACATAATTGATCGGCTGCCTTCTGCACGCCCCACACTGGGGTTTGAGCCCGCAACCTGAACATATGCTCTGACCGGGAATTGAACTGTGACCTCCTAGTTCATAGGTCGATGCTCAACCACTGAGCCATGCCAGCTGGGCTCATTCTTAAATTTCTTTAACATTCAGCACCACAGGACCACATTTATTCAAATCAATCTCCTAAGTTTGTATATGAGGTTTATCTCCAGTCTTGTCTGTGTCCCAACAATAGATGGCAAATTTCTTGATTTGGGGAGCTGTGCCTGCACAGTCTGGGTCCCTCAGCAGGCAGACTCCATCAAGGGCTGTGGCTGGGAATGGCGCCTCAAGAATACTCTGGGCGCCTCAAGGGTACACTGGCCACCTCTGCCATCTTGGCTTCTGACGGTGAGCCCCCTTTATATATTTTAATGTAAAGATATTTATTTAATCCTATTTTTGCAACCCACACCCTCATTCTTTTGACATTGTTTCTGTAAATGCTGACTCTGACTAATATGTAGCTTGTAGATAAACAGCACACTTGCATTAGCATCCTACGAACTAATTGCAGAAGATACAGACTCTGACCTTCAGTCACCCCAGTTCCAGGAGATTTGCTGACCTTCAAAGGTAAAGGAGAATGTATAACCAGAACGACAAAGACCAGGATGACGCACACCAGACCATCACTTGGCCAGTTTTGAGATCCTTATGGGAATGGACTATGCTGGCCTGCACATAGAGAACTCTACAATCCCCGCCCATTGATTTCTTCGTTCTGCTTTCCCTCTCCCTCCCTATAAAAAGCTCTGTCTGTCCTGAAATGTTGAGATGGGCTTTGGACAAGAGTCTCCCATCTTCTCGAGAGGCTGGCACGCAAATGAACCTCTTTCTTTTTTAACCAGCACCTGCCTTACCAGGTTGGCCTTCAGGCAGTTGGACCTTGGTTCCGTTTTCACTATTGTCCCCATTTTACAGATTAGGAAAATGAGGCACAGAGCAGTTTGTTGAGTGGTTCAAGATCACATAACAGAATGAAGCTTTGAACCGAGGGAATCAGGCTCTAGGGCTTCTGCTCATAATCCCTGAACTACACTTCATTGTGTTAGTAAGAAGGAGGAAAACCTTAAATAGTCTACATATCATGATTCTAATTATAAAAAACATACACAGAAAATCTGGAAGGAACTACAAAATACTAATGGTTGCAGGGTGGGAGTATGAGTGAATTTTCGTTTTCTGTTTTCCAGGGGGTTTGTTTTTGTTAGCTCAGGGTGGAGCCTTCTCCCAGAACATGGGTTGGATTTATGCCTAGCTTAGAGGCTGTGTGGTGGGCTGAGACAGGGGGCACAGCAAACCCTCAGAGTCTAATGAATGCACATTCATCATTGCAGATAGCAGAAGGCAGGACCCGAGGCAGGAACATACTCCCCAGGCTCTCAGCCTTCACACACCTATGGCCTGGAGGGACTGCTGAAATGTCAGCCGGATCCAGAGTCAGGGCTGAGGACCTCAGGGGCTTTCTAACACTGTCTGAAGGTCCCAAAGGAGCCCAGTGTGCATTTCATGAAGGCCTATCAGGCGAAGGCACCACCGTGGAAGACAGATGAATCAAACCTGGTCCCTGCACTCAGGTATCTCCCAGTTTATACAAATAACTGTAACACAGAGGTCATTGTTTCAAACCATTGCATTTCTTCATTTATCAATTAAGCATAGATTATCTACCAGACTCTAGGGCAGCGGTCGCCAACTGGTGGTGCACGGACCACTAGTGGTCTGTGAGTATCCGAAAGGTTGGCGACTGCCGGTTTAAGGAAACCTTTGGAGGGTACTGAGGATACCATTGGTAACAAGATAGGTTCATTCCTGCTTCAGGAAGAAAGAAGCTACTAAATGAGTGTAAGTGTGATGACTGTTACAGAGTTGTTCATGATGCTCTTTTTGTCAGTTTACATGTAGAAAGGTATACTATCACTATCAGCCCACCTTTGCAGCTTCATCACTCTGCATGCACCCTATGTGCCAGTTGCATCGTTCACCATTCCCTAAGAGGCCACATCCATTTTTTCCACTTTTGTGTTTTGCCCCTGCTGTTTCCATGAGAGAGAAACATTGATAGGTTGCCTCATGCATTGATTGATCCCCTTCCTGGGATCAAATCCTCAACCTGGGTATGTGCTTGACTATGAATCAAACTCACGACTCTTCAGTGTGCAGGATGATGCTCTAACCACTAAGCACACCTGCCAGGGCTCTGATATCTACTTTTAAAATATATATGTGTATTTTAAAAAAAATATTTTTATTGATTGCAAAGAGGAAGAGAGAGGGACAGAGAGATAGAAATATCAATGATGAGAGAGAATCATTGATCGGCTGCCTCCTGCATGCCCTTTACTGGGGATTGAACCCACTACCTAGGCATGAACACTGACCAGGAATTGAATCGTGACCTCCTGGTTCATAGGTCGATGCTCAACCACTGAGCCACACGGGCTGCACTGATGTCTACTTTTTATCTAAGCTGGGCTATGTCATGGCCAGGCTGATCACTGCACTGCATTTAAAAGGAACACCCAATCTGACATCCAAGAAAGCATAAAAAAGTGGTTTAGATAGCTATTTAAATCACTCACAGAGGTTGTGAGATTTGCATGGTATAAACCTCCTCCCAAGTCCCCAAACCCCATTGTCCATCATTTTCTCAAAGTCCACTTATCGTGGTGGCTATTCCCCAGTTTTCCGTCTCCCTGCAAACAACTTCATCTGTCTTACTTTTTGCCTCTCAAAACCCACTTTCATTTGTCCTTCCAAGTCAGAGCCTGTAATCCAAAAGATCTCCAGATGATTTATGTGCCCATTTAAGTTTGAGACTCACTGAACTAGATGACTTCTCTAGGTGAAGTACTAGTTTCCTTCCACTGGACAGAGAGGGTGTTTCCTGCTCAGCTGATTCTATTTCTGAACTGCCTTCTGCTTTCGGAAAGGAGAAGTACAAAGCACCTGCCGCCAGATGGCGCCAAAAGATATTTCATCACCAAAGATCCCCCAAACACTGCCATCTTGATGAGTCTTTTTTTTCTTGGGTGTTAAATATCTTTTGTGGTTAGAACCTGCAGGTTGAATAATGGCTTACCTGCGAAATACAGAAGTGGCCTATTATGGAAAGGTGAATTTTCAGTGCTAAAATACAGTGCTGGATGGGGATTGGAGAGCATGACATCCAACAATTGTACAGAAAAGGAAACGAGGCCAGAGAGAGGCAGTGGCCTGCCCATCTGTCACCCAGTTGGAAGCAGAGCAGGGAAACCTGGGTGCTGCTTCAGGGTCTAGGCAGCTCAGCCAGCCTTTCCTGACTCTAAAGGTGAAGGTGGCAGGAGCGGCATTGATGGGGTTTCCCTGGAGGAGAACTGAGGGGTGGGAGGTAGAGGGAGATGAATTTAGGCAGTGGCTATACATGTTCAGTTGTGACTCTGGAAGAGGCGGAGAGCACAAACCTATGGGAAAAATTCAACGACAGGATACCAGGCAATTGTCATTTAATGACCACTCTCACCGTGACCTCGGCTCTATGCGATGTATGTGCTTACCTGCATTTGCTCATTGAGTCTTCACAACAACTCTGTGAAGTTGGTTCTATTTTCCCCCATGTCCCTCTCCAAAGTGGAAAGTGAAGTTCGAAGAAAAGAGCAACTATCAGGAGAGAACTTCTGAATCCTCTCACCACCAAGTCTATAAACCTCCTCCTCCAAGCCCATATGCCCTGCCATCCCTTGTCTTACAATGGATGAACTGCCCCGGCTCCTAGCTAACGCTGTCTCCAGGTCTGTCTGTTCGGATCCCATCATTTTTGCCCACTCAGGGAATCTGTCTTGTAGCTCCCTCCCCTTGTTTCTGCATCCCCTATTCCTCCCTATCTCCTGGATCACCGCCATTAGCATACAAATATGCCATAAAGCTCCATCCTAGAAAAGCCTTCTCTTGACCCTGTAGTTCCCACCCTATTTCTTACTTCCCTTTATATCCAAACTCTGCTAATGAGCAGAATTTACTCATTGACTCTGTTTCCTTTGGTCTCCCTGAAACCCAATCCAATCAAGTGACTTCTCACTACCTCTTGTCAAGCCACCAGCACCTCACCTTACCAAATTGATTTATTACTTTTTTTATAGAGAAAGAGGAAGGGAGATGGAGAGAGATACATTGATGTGAATGATATATTGATTGACTACCTCCTGCACACCCTCTACTGGGGGTCTAGCTGAAACCCAGGCATGTGCCCTGACCGGGAATTGAACCGGCAACTTCTTGGTGCACTGGAGGACACCCAACCAACTGAGCCACACTGGCCAGGGCCCATCTTGCCAAATTTAGTGGTCGGGCCGCAGCCCTCCTGGTCCTTGATCTCTCTCTTAGCAGCATTTGACACTGTTGCTCATTTTTCCTTTGGGAAACTCTTGGTATTTGGTTTCTGGAGCCCACACTCATGGTCACCTTTCTGGGCTCTTCCTCTGAGTCCACCCTCTGAAGTGGCAAGTTATCCTAATTACAGACGGAAACTCAAGAGGAAAAAAGCAGTTCTTCAAGCCCATATTATAAAGGTTGGCAAATAAAGTTATCTCTGTTATTAACTTTCATTTTGGGGGATGCCTGGGTAACATGTTAGGGATTTAAAAACGGAGAGGAAGGAAGCTGCTTAGCTCGCTGGAGGAAACCCCCGGAATAGCCCCGGGGTCCAAGGATGTTTTGGAACTTGGCTTGTGCCATAAATGGCATGGGCAGTAGAAAGCATGCCTGGTTGTTCCTCCTTCATGATGAAAGAAAAACAAATCTGCCTTTTCCGAGGGAGCTTTCCATAATTGCACTTCCTGCAAGCTGGGAACTGGAGGCTGCAGGTTCAGGAAATGCACAAGGGCAGGCTGAAAACGTGGTTTCTCTTCTGCTTTTAGTGGTCACACAAAGTTAAAGGAGCTTCCATGCTAAACAACCAATGATTGGAGAAAAGAGAAAGAAATGGCTGTTTCTCAGGTGAGGCCAGGCTGTGAGCAGGACAGGGAATTAAGCTCCCTGGGATCTGGCCGAGGTGGATTGGGAGGCCTGGGGCCCTGGGGCCCTGGGGCGGTGACTCCCAGGCCAGGCTTGCTTCCACGAGCCACTGCACTACCACCATTCGCGTGTTCATTAGCAACTGAGTGGCAGTGCTGGGGCCTCACTGGGCTCGGCCTTGGGTATGTTGGATGAATGAACAGTTTTGTTCACAGGAAGTTCACAGTATAAAGGTTCAGAAAATTCAAGTTCTCCTTATTGGATATGAAGCAAAGGGCTTCTCCGAAGGCCTCAACCCTATTTCTGTGTCATGAGGGAACTTTTCTGAAGACCTCGGACTCTCAAGAAGGTGCTTCCTGGCCCACGGAGAGGGTGGGGTTAGGCCTATTCTGCTGCAATTTGGAAGGAACCAGAGGGAATAGTTACCATCTTCTCTGCTTCTTTGGGGATTTAATGGAATCAACAGGTTATGGGGGTGTCTCAGAGGAGCCAGGATCAGATGCAGGAGACTCATGAGAACCTCAGGCCTGGGACAGCCTCGGAACACAGGACTAGTTTCACTGTGGGGGAGAGAGAATAGAAAGGTGTGTGTGTGTGTGTGTGTGTGTGTGTGTGTGTGTGTGTGTGTGTGTGGCTGTGTGGCTGTGTGGCTGTCGCAGACCCCTGACAGCCAGAAATAACTCATAAACAGGACAAACCGGCTGAACAGTCTTCAGAGCCGGGCCATTCCTCCCCTTCCGCCCCTTTCCTACTGTGGCATCTGAGCCCTGCAGTACTGATACTGAGAAGCATTCTGCAAGGTGGGTGACCACTGCCTAATGTCACCTCCTTCCGGCCCTGGGGAAAGGTGGGGACAGGCGCGGCCCTGGGTGCAGTGTCCAGGGAGTGGCGAGGCTTAAGTCCTTAAGGACAAAGAGAAATGAGCCAAGAGCAGAGGAGAGTTCTAGACAGAGGGGCCAGCACATTCAAAGTCGCAGAGTTGGCCCTAGCCGGTTTGGCTCAGTGGATAGAGCATTGGCCTGTAGTCTGAAGGGTCCTGGGTTTGATTCCAGTCAAGGGCACATGCCCCGGTTGCGGGCTCGATCCCAGTAGTGGGAGTGCAGGAGGCAGCTAATCAATGATTCTCATCATTGATGTTTCTCTTTCTCTCTTCCTCTCCCTTCCTCTCTGAAATCAATAACAATAAAAGTATATAAAAGTCTCAGAGTTGGCAGAGAATTCACAGACATGGAATAATTCACTGGGCTGGAAGGTATGTGTGGAAAGGAGAGAGCTGAGGTGGGGCCCTGCCTCTCTCCTCCTCAGGACTTCCAGTCCTGTGCTCACAGGGGTCCTCTCCTCACCTCCCCCAAAGCCTCTATCTCAGGTCTCCACCCTTTCCCCTTCCCATACGTAAGTGTCAGGGGTCTACTATGCACTAGGGGTCTTCGTGCCAGGTTCCTGCTACACATCACTCCAGTCCTTACAACAACCTGGTGCCACAGACAGAGGGATGATAGAAATCCTCAGTGAATTGGCATGGGCTGCAGCCAACAGCACAAAGCATAGCTTTGCAAAAGCATGTGGGTCATCCTGGCGGAACTGGCTGATGACCAGATGTGGCTGTTAATAGTACATCTATTTTATGTCCATTTTACAGATAAGGAAAAGAAGGCTGCGCAGATTTAAGCCATTTGGCCAAAGCCACAATGCAGAAAAGTGGAGATTGACCTAGGCCTGTCTCACTCCAATGCCTGACAGGTAAGCTCTATGGCTCACAACGGAAAACTCAAAAACTTAACCGTGTGAGGAGGTGACGATGCCTGACATACCACACGGGCACCACTGGCCTTGGGGATGAGGCAGGCCTTGGGCAAGACAGCCCACAGAAGGCTGGTGGGTAGGAGGGTGCTCTGGGGCTGACAAGCTGCTGGGTTTCCTGTCTGAGCCACATGTCGTGGGCAGCTATTAGGGAGGCCAGGTGCCCGCGGTTACTGGTCAGCAGTGTCCTGGACCTGGCTCCTTTGGGAGGACAGGCATGGCCATTGCTCCTGCCCTTCCTCCTCCAGGTCTCTCCCCTCCTCAGTGCAGGGAGGCCTCCCGGGTCCCAGCTGAAACAACAAAGTCACCTGTGGCTTTTCCAGAATTCCCGAGGAGGCCGCCAGCGATGAGTCAGGGCCATCGGCAGCCTTGGGCACCTGGAACCAGCCTGGGGCGCAGAGACTTTCCATGGGATGGGGAGGGGGCAGGGGAGCAGGGGCAGCCCTGGGGAGTATCGTCCTCCTGCTGGGGCTCCAGAGGCCCCACCCCTGGTTGGCCCTGTGGGTCGGTGACCCCAGGTGTGTGTGTTACAGCAAGACTGGCTGAGAGACACTTCCAGTCCTGGGCCCGAGCTCCCGTTCAGCACCAGGCCTGGCCCTGCTCTCCTGGGCTCAGTCTGCTGGGACCCCGAGGCCTTTAGTTGCATCTTCCCTTGTTCCTCGGAGGACACCAGGCGGGGCTGATGTGCAGAGCAGGCAGGATGGCCCAGTCTCATGGTCATCTGGGCAGCCTGATCCCAGCTCCTGCCCTGTGTGGGGGCTAGTGGATTCCGGCCACTGGTCCTGCTGGGGTGGCCTGTCCTGTCCCCAGCCACCGCCTGTGGCATGGTTTTGGATTCTGATCACCCCCGTGATTGCGCTCTCCCTTTCTCCCAGCCCTCTTCAGTTCTGTGCATGCCGGCGTTCCTTTCCTAGTTTGGAGCAAGGCCGTGTAGTCTTACATTTCTTGTTTTTTTTTTTAAACTTTGTGTTTGGAGGCACTTCTAGTATGAGCTTAATCTTCTATGCTGCCCCATTAGTCCTGGAGCTCCTCACCAGTCCCCTCACTGCCCACTTGGCAACAAGAGTGCTCATCATAGGCTTCTGGCCCCGGGCCCCTCACTAACCAGCTGGTGACGTGGGTGAGACCCTTGACTTCTGTAAGCTTCATCTTTGAGTCTATAAACTCTGGGAGCAAGAGGAGGGAATGGGGAAGGTGAGGTGAGCAGCAGGATGCCGGAGAGCAGTGATGCCCACTCTTAATCCTCAGCAAGAAGACTCACTGCACCACCTCATCCACAAATAAGAAGAGACAGCCTGGTATCGTGGAGAGAGGGTGGAGAGTTCCGAGTCAGAAATAACTAGGTTCAGTTACTATTATCCAGAAATAACTATGGATGGCTATGTGACCTGGAGAAAAACTCAACCCTTGAACTTCAGTTTCCTCATCAATGACATGAGACAGCAAAGCAGGGGGCGGGGGGGAGGGGGTGCAGTTTACAAGGAAGTTATGAGACAGCGTGAATGAAAACCACTTCGTACGCAGCTTGGGTTCTCTGAGAAGCAGATTCTGAGCCACGTGGCATCCATGGGGGGGGGGTGTGCTCATGAGAATGTCAATTTGCATGTGTAGACTTCATTCATTCATTCTTCAAACATGTGTGAAACATCTTCGATGTGCCAGGCACTGTGCGGGGAGCTGGGAAATGGTTCATGCCTCTCTTGGGGAGACCAACAACCCGATGCAGGCATTTGGGGTACAGTGTGGTAAGGAGACTGTCAGGGGAGCACAGGTGTTTGTGGGAGCATCTGGTGTGCATCCAAACCAGACTGGGGAAGTGGGGGCTGATGTGGGACCTTCCCTGGGACAGGAGACCCTTGAGCTGAGTCTTGAAGGGTGAGTAGGAGTTCATTACTCATGTAAATGTGATGGGGAACACATCCCAAGATGAAGAACAGGACTTTCACATGCAGAGAGAACTGACTGAGAAGGGGGGGTGGGAGGATTAAAGTAAGGGTGGGTCAGAGGTCAGAGAGAGAGAGATGAGTGGGGGTGGAGAGGGGCACAAGCCTTATCCTTCCAGGGAGGGAAGGGAGAGCTTTCTCAGGAAGAGGGTGTCGACAGCCACAGTTTCATCTCCGAGGTGCTCTGGCAGCAGTGTGTGTGTGGGGGGGGGGGGGGGGGAGAGGGGAGGGCGGGGCGGGATAGGGGCCGATGCACTGCCGGGCCTGGATGTGTCCCTCTGCCTGTGTTTATGAGGATGTACCAACACATGGTGTGTGTGTCTGCACATCTGGAGTCAGTGCACCAGGTATGCTGCCCACAGGGCCTTGTTTTCCGCTTCCACCCTCTGGCCTTGGCAGCCCAGGGGCTCAGGGGGATGACTGTCCTGCTGCTGACTCACGGGTGGTTGCCATGACGGGGGAGCTGGTCAGGGGCTGGCGGCAGGTGTTTCCTCCAGGGCAGGCATGAGTGAATGCTCCCTCCTGCAGCCAGTGCTGCTGGACCCCAATGCCCATCCCAGGCCCCTGCATCAGGGCTAGGGCACAAAGTGTGAATGGCTGGAAAGTTGAATGGGTTAGCTTTCCCTTCCTGGGTCTGCCCTCTCTGGGCACCCACTCTTCAGGCACTGAAGTCATATATATTAATCTTAATTATCTAAAATACTAGAGGCCCAGTGCATGAAATTCAGCCCACCCTGCACCCTCTCGCAGTCTGGGAGCCCTTGGGGGATGCCTGACTGCCATGGAGGTGGGAGAGGTTCCCGCCACCGCCGCTGTGCTCTCACCAGCCGTGAGCCTAGCTCAGGGGTGGGCAAACTTTTTGACTCGAGGGCCACAATGGGTTCTTAAACTGGACCGGAGGGCTGGAACAAAAGCATGGATGGAGTGTTTGTGTGAACTAATATAAATTCAAAGTAAACATCATTACATAAAAGGGTACGGTCTTTTTTTTTTTTTTTTTTTTTTAGTTTTATTCATTTCAAACGGGCCCACGGGCCGTAGTTTGCCCACAGCTGGCCTAGCTTCTGGCTGAGCAGCGATCCCCCTGTGGGAGCACACTGACCACCAGGGGCAGCTCCTGCGTTGAGCGTCTGCCCCCTGGTGGTCAGTGTGCATCACAGTGACGGGTTGTTCTGTCTTTTGGTCAATTTGCATATTAGCCTTTTATTATATAGGATGCTTAACTGTACTCTTGAAATTTGATAACCAATGCAAAAACAATTGACCGCATTTCTTTAGCCCTTTATGTGGACCACTGGGAAGGAAGAGGCATTTGCTTTTGCGAGTGTGAGATCTGGGAGCAGTATAGCCAGTGTCAATGAACTTGAAATTTAGAGTCCAAATTTCAACTCTCTGCTTACTGGCTATGTAAGTTACTCTCTGTGCCTCCCTTTCTTCAATTATAGGCCAGAGATGATAATATCTTATAGGAGTAAATGTGTAATATGCTTATTACAATGGTGCCTGATGTATAATACATATTTAGCTCTAATCCCTAGCTGTTATTACCTGGGTTTGATCCTCTTAGCTCATTTGATGAAAAGCTGTGACATGTTTGAGCCTCATCTGCAAAATGAGGGGTTGGCCCACCTTTTACTCCCAAAGATCAACACCTGTGCCCCACCAAAAGCAATAAAAAATAAATACCCCGCATGTCATCGAGGCTTTATAAAGTACTAGGAATGGCTCACTGGGAACGCCTAGATCGGGAGAGATGATCCCTGAGGGACCACCTCTGCCACTCCAGGTTCACATACTGGCATCTCCACAGCAAGAAGCAAGGGCCTTCATATATTTCTGGTCCATAGAACAGGTGGCCAGGTTGACTCTGAACTAGAAGATGCTTCCCATTGGCTTTTGGAGTGCGTTGGGGCCTGAGGCCCGGGGTCCAATGTCTTTCAGGGGCATCATTCTGAGTAGTATACATTCCAGCTAAGATACGAGGAGGGATTGTTCTGATTCCCTGACAGAAATACATTTTGTGTTTGGGAAAATCCAAGAGCAAGTTATTGTGGCCGGGGAAGACCATTTTTATGACAGTCGTAAGCGCTGGTACTTTCCATTACATTAGCTCTTTAAATTTTCACAATAATCTTCCAAGGCAGTTATTATCCCCATTGAACAGATGACGAAACTGTGGCTGAGAGACTTGATCTGCCCAAGTTCAAGTAGCTAGGAAATGACAGTGTTGCTTAGTATTTATCTCAGATATTACGTTATATAATTTTTACTTTCCTCTGAAGTTGTGATGATCTCCATTTTATAGATGAGGCAGCTGAGGCTTAGCACACTTAAGAGACTTGTTTGAGGTCACAGAGCTAAGAGTTAGCCACGTGGGAGTTGAAAGCAAGTCTAATGCTCTTTCTTCAACAGTTGTTGGCAGCAAACCAGCTACCAGGTGCCCCCTCTTTGGCATCCAGGAGAGCCTTGTGAGAAGGCATTCATCCTCGGGGGCTTTGTCGGGGGGCGGGGGGGGGGTAGAGACCTACCTTGGATGTCATCGTTGAACATGCAGTACTTATGGCGGTACTTGTTGAGCAGGCGGAAGGCGTTGGCATTGGCAAAATCTTCAAACTGGATGAGGCAATTTATGCCAAACCTGTGGGGAGGGAGAGGAAAGAACTCGTGACTGCCTCCCAAGGCTGATCCCTAGCATTCCCCAGCCTGCACTGGGTGTGGGAAGGCTCCAGTGTGGCATGGCTCATTCACTGGGGTCTTTGCCACCCAGCTGGCTCCTGGACTCCCAGCTCTGCCTGCCCCATTATGGATGAGATGGGGAAGGGGAAGAGTAAGGGCCCTGGGCTTGGTGGTCAGTAGAGCCCACATTACTGTCTCTAATGAGGGCTTGGTGGTCAGTAGAGCACACATCACTGTCTCTAATGGTGGCTCCCATGGGTCTCCCATGGGCAGACCCATGTGGGGCAGAAGGGCTGAGATGGGGCCATCTGGAATTCAAATAGAAATCCCATTCTAAACTCAAGTGCATGCAGAGAGCCCGGCTTCTCCAGCACCAGGGCCTGGGGAGCCTCTGTGGCCTCCTCATGTTCTCTGGGTGCATCCCGAGGCCTCCGGTTCCTCCACCAGAGACTCTTCTGGGTCCGGCACTGTTCCCGGAGACTGCATTAGGCCCTGTCTTCTGCTCACTCCTTGGTGAGGGTGTTCTCCATCTTGAAGGTACAGAGTACAGAAGACTCAGTCTAAAATGCAGGTCACCAGGCCCTCCTTCCAGGGATTCTCACTCAGAGAGTTTGGGGAGGGGCTCAGGAAACTGCATTTTATTGTGATACACAAATCCCCGTGAAACCACTGGCTCAGTCCAGCTGACACATCCATCACCTCACATAGTTACCCCCTTTTTTTGAATGGTGGGAACATTTAAGATCTCCTCTCTTAGCAAGCTTCAAGTATCCGATACATATTAATTATTAACTGTGGTCCCCACACTGTACAGGAATCTGAATTTTAGCAAGCACCCTGATGGTTCTGATCTGACAGTGCAGAGAGCTCCGAGAAACGCTGCCTTGGTGGGTGAAGACACGCCCGCAAAGCCACCTGAGATGCCTTATTTATCATCTATGCCAGAACCGCCTCCTAGATTCCGGGGTCAGGCTAAAGTTTGTGTTCCTTTAAAAATGACTAGACCAGGGGTGGGCAAACTATTTGACTCGAGGGCCACAATGGGTTCTTAAACTGGACCGGAGGGCCGGAACAAAAGCATGGATGGAGTGTTTGTGTGAACTAATATAAATTCAAAGTAAACATCATTACATAAAAGGGTACGGTCTTTTTTTTTTTTTTTTAGTTTTATTCATTTTAAACGGGCCAGATCCGGCCCGCGGGCCGTAGTTTGCCCACAGCTGGACTAGACTCATAACCTACTTTTGCTGTTGACATTGTCTGTGAGAAAGGTGAGAGCTAAGATTTCTCTTCTTTGACAGTGGGTTCCCTCAGCCTGGGCTTTCTGCACGCACCTCCCCCTGACTCATTCTTGCCCTTTGACCCTGGTTTTGGTAGTTTTGTTGTATTGTGTCTCTTATTGGAGTCTTTCTGGAAGCAAGAGTGATATGACTTATTAAAAATCACTCAGTCCATGGACCAAACAGATAAAAAGACTTCATCTCATGGGTCAATTTGTGACTAATAGTATCTGAGGTCATGTTCATTGAGAAAAAAATGCCCCGATTGATCAGCAAGGATTGTCAGGAGGCAGGTGATAGAAGTGTTCTGCCATCCACAGCCAGGTGTGGCCTAGAGGCTCGGGACCAGCTGGGACAGAAGGATTTATGACCTTGCTGAAAAGGTGGGTGGGGCACACACTTCTGTGTGGGCTCCCTGTGCTATGGGGGACATCTGTCTCTGATGAGGCTGGTGGCTATGAGGGGTTGAGTAGCACGGAAATGGCCCATAAAACATTTTTTGCAACCTCATACTTTTGTGCATGACACCCTGTATAGTAGAAATGAAAATATTGCTCCTACAATGAGCCTTCCAGAACCTTAGTGATTTGGGGCTGTTGCTGGGGGATCGGGAGGCAGGTTCATGTTACAGAGGCAGAAACAGAGGGCAGTAACCTGCCGCAGTCCAGGGCTAAGAGCTCTGGGCCGAGGTTAAGAGGCTTGTGGACTAGACCTGGCTGTGCCACATACAATTGAGTGATCTTGCACAAGTCATGTCACTTTTCTATTTTGCCTCAGTTTCCCCATCTGTCAATGGGCACAATAATATCTGCCTGGACAACTTCTGTGGGTTGTTTTGAGGACTAAAAGCTGAAGGTGGCTTTTATTATTTTATTTTATTTTGTGAATCCTAACCCGGGGATATTCTTTCCATTGATTTTTAGAAAGAGTGGAAGGGAGGGGGAGAGACAGAGAGAGAAAGAAACATCAATGTGAGAGAGGCACATCGATCGGTTGCATCCGGCACACACCCCTACCAGGGCCGGGGATTGAGCCGAGGTACATGGCCTTGACTGGAATCGAACTCAAGACCTGAAGGTGGCTTTAAATTATAAAATGCTAAACACATGTGTCATCCTGGCCACAATTCTTATTCACAGTCGCATAGTAAGTGCTGATGGGGTAGGAGTGGGGGCTCACTCTGTCTCCTGACCCACCTCCAGCTCCCTTCTTGTAGGATGAAGAGAAAGGATACATAAGATTTCCTGTGCACAAATATAGCGCTATGCTTGCCAAGCCAAAATTTACTGTGAATTTTTGTTGAGGGTGTGAATTTCAAGTATTTGAGTTGGGAGGGGGAACAGAATGTCTTTGGTTGCTGGTGACATTTTGCTATATATAATCCTCACAAGAATCCTAGTGTAACTCCACAATTGGCCTGGAGCTAAATGCTGAAAAGGTCAGACAGCAAAAGAATGTGATACATGGTCTCCTTTCTCCCTCTCTGTCTCTCTCTTACACACACACACACACACACACACACACACACACACACACACACACTTGACCTTTAAATAGCACCACTTGGAGGTAAAAATAAGGCGAGAGTTATAAATAAGCGCTTTTGTTATTACTCTTTCATGTTACATTCAGTTTTATATAAGAGAACCTCTCAGGGAGCAATATGCTGAGATATTGAGTAAACCTTCATTAATTCAGGATGCTTTAACCCTAACTCGGGACTGCACAAAGGCTATGTGAATCGCCCATCCAATAACCTAGACGGGATTCCTAGACCTGCTTGGACTTCACAACCCTATTCATCTCGGACACCCCTCCCCATGGCTGCTCCATGACCTTTCCTCACCAGAAACCAGTCCTGCTCTAGCATCTCACACTGCCCATCTCAGTCTCTGAACTCAGCCTCTCTTTCCACCTCCCTCACTTCCACTACACCTGTTCTTTGTCTCCACGGAGACCTTTGGCCCTTCACTAATGTCCCCCAGCCTCTTGCCCCCTCCTTTACAGCTTTTCATTAGGCCAGACCACTCACTAGTCTGAATCAAGGGTGGTTGTTTCAATTGCACTCTTAGCATCATCCAGCTATCCACGTGTACATCTGTCCATCCATCCATCCATGCATTCAAAAGCATCTATTGATGCTTTAGAAAAGGGTATACATAAAGAAGCTGGTAAAAATTTAGTGTTGTGAGTTTGCCTGCCAACTTGTGAAACTAACTAAAAGCCAATTAAGACCAGAAACACAATTTCAAAGTGAAAATATAAATGGCTTCAGTGAAAAAAAAACACAAAAAAACTTTTCTCAATTCATCCATGGACATCCAAATACAGGTAATGAGCTTTCAGCATAATGCCAATTTAAATGTTAATTATAATTGACTTACATGGACTCATTAACTTGTCACTACTGACAACAATAGTAACAAAAATAGCTAAACTTCCCTGAGTGTTGATTACCTGGGGGGCATCTCCCTGAACTCTTTGCATGTTATCTCAGTTAACCCTCACGTGACCTTATGAAGTAGCCATTATTTTGGAGGAGTCCTGAGCTGTTGCCCAGGGGTTACTGATTCCATTGCAGTTGGAAAGTGGTGGGGCTGGAATCTGAAGCTGGCTCTAGCCCAGTGTAGAACTCACCTTAGTTTAGTTTTAACCCTTTGAGTACCAACCAATATCCTAGGAACTATGCTAAAATTGCCAAGGCATTTTTGCTGATTTGACAGCAGTTTAGGGAAAAAATTATGAACTGCAAGTAAATGAAGTTACATATTCAAAAACTTAAGGAAACCTTTACTACATTGACATATTTAGCAATATCATCATCACTAATAAAAGCAGACTTAGAACTGGATGCCATTTCGAAGCTTTGATAGTGCTCCTGGCACTTTTGGCGAAAGACAGGAGGAGCACGATCATGCTCCCCGGCACTCTAGGGGTTAATGGCGCTGTAAATTTGTAAAAGATGTAGATTAGCACCTCCCCAGAGGACAGAAGTTTTCCCACTGCAGACACAGCTGACTCTCACAGCCACTTGGCCTGGAGGTCAAATCCCCCCAGTATTAACTACAACAATCAAGGCTTAACTACAACAAGACTGTGCACAAAGACCACTAGGGGGTGCACCAAAAAAGCATAAAAAAATGCGGAGACAAAGAAACAGGACAAAATTGTCAATGGAAGATATAGAGTTCAGAACCACACTTTTAAGGTCTCTCAAGAACTGTCTAGAAGCCACCGATAAACTTAATGAGATCTATAAGAAATCTAATGAGACCCTCGATGTTATGATAAAGAACCAACTAGAAATTAAGCATACACTGACTGAAATAACAAATACTATACAGACTCCCAACAGCAGACCAGAGGAGCACAAGAATCAAGTCAAAGATTTGAAATGCGAAGACGCAAAAAACACCCAACCGGAAAAGCAAAATGAAAAAAGAATCCGAAAATACAAAGATAGTGTAAGGAGCCTCTGGGACAGCTTCAAGCATACCAACATCCGAATTATAGGGGTACCAGAAGAAGAGTGAGAGCAAGATATTGAAAACCTATTTAAAGAAATAATGACAGAAAACTTCCCCTACCTGGTGAAAGAAATAGACTTACAAGTCCAGGAAGTGCAGAGAACCCCAAACAAAAGGAATCCAAACAGGACCACACCAAGACACATCATAATTAAAATGCCAAGAGCAAAAGACAAAGAGAGAATCTTAAAAGCAGCAAGAGAAAGAAACTCAGAATACCCATACGACTGTCAGCTGATTTCTCAACTGAAACTTTGCAGGCCAGAAGGGAGTGGCAAGAAATATTCAAAGTGATGAATGCCAAGAACCTACAACCAAGATTACTTTATCCAGCAAAGCTATCATTCAGAATTGAAGGTCAGATAAAGAGCTTCACAGATAAGGAAAAGCTAAAGGAGTTCATCACCACCAAACCAGGATTATATGAAATGCTGAAAGGTATCCTTTAAGAAGAGGAGGAAGAAGAAAAAGGTAAAGATACAAATTATGAACAACAAATATGCATCTATTGACAAGTGAATCTAAGAATCAAGTGAATAAATAATCTGATGAACAGAATGAACTGGTGATTATAATAGAATCAGGGACATAGAAAGGGAATGGACTGATTATTCTTGGGGGGGAAAGGGGTGTGGGAGAGGCGGGAAGAGACTGGACAAAAATCGTGCACCTATGGATGAGGACAGTGGGTGGGGAGTGAGGGCGGAGGGTGGGGTGGGAACTGGAAGGGGGGGAGTTATGGGGGGAATAAAAGAGGAACAAATGTAATAATCTGAACAATAAAGATTTAATTAAAAAAAAATTTGTAAAAGATAAGGAAGTGCCATGTGATGAAGAAAACACTGTCCTGGGAGAGAGGACAACTGCGTTTTCCCTCTGGTCCCTGACATAAGCGCGGAGTCCCCTCTCTCTGGGTCTTAGTTTCCTGCTCTGATAGTGTTGGTGGAGCAGCGTGGGCTACTTCGGACAGGGTTGGAGTAGGTATACTAGGAGCTTCACGCAGACATTTCTACAAGTCCAAAGTAGGGATTGCTGATGGTCCTGAGTAAGAGCAGCACGTGACAGGGAAAGCCTGCGTCAGTACTGTAGAGTCCTTTCTGAGCTGAGACTCACCAGACTGGCTGAATGCCCTGGCCCGGCCAAGGCAGCCACCCTCCCGGTGGTGCAGCTGCAGCTGCAGCGGCAGGAGCCCCTCGGAAGGGACCCTGTGTAGGCCCCTCCTCAGGGCTGTGGGCAGTTTCCCGATTTTAGTGCTGGCAGCTACTGCTGACATCCTTGCTGGCCCAAGGCCAAAGGAGGCTCCTGCTTATCTGTCCCCTTCTGCACTTTTGAACTCTTCACTCTGAGCCTGGCAGGGGCTCAGGAACATCTGATGTGTCTGCAGGGGAGGATTCCTGCGACAGAGAAAGAGGCACCTCCCAGCCACACACTGAGCTGACCGGATTTCTCCACCCTGGGGACTCGGCTGGGAAATGGCCTTGGCGCTGCCAGGGAAAGCAGTCCGAGGCCAGGGCTCACTTAGAGACTCCAGGCTGTCGCGTGGGTGGATGTTTTCCCCCAGCACCGTGCCTGGGAGCCCTGGTGAGCTGTGTGTGACACTGTGACAAGGCCTCCTGGGCACCTGCCACCTGGGTGAGGAGACTCTGAGGTGGCTGCCCTGTCCTTCCTCCCAGCCAGCCAACCGGAGGCTGCGTGAGGGATGGGTGAGAGCAAAGCATTCCAGAGACTGCTGACCTGGTTTCTCTTTCCATAGGTCAGGACCCGCCATTCTTTCCAACACCTGGGCCCGACCTCTTTCAGGCCTGGACAAACACAAGGGACCTGAGAGGAGCCTGTGTCCAAACAGAATGACTAAAAAGTACCACTCGGATTTCCATGGGAGCCCACTCTGTCCCCCCAACGAAAAACACGCATCCACGACTCCCAGGGCAGAGTGCTCAGTGAGAGTATCAGTCGTCACCCGATGCAAAGCGATTGCATTTATTTACGCTTTCCTTCCAGGAACTGGAGCTGACAGAATCATGCAGCTCTGGTCTTTGTTTCTATTTTACACAGTCCATTAAACACAAGTCTCTTTTCAGTGGTTCTCAACCTGTGGGTCGCGACCCCTTTGGCGGTCAAACGACCCTTTCACAGGGGTCGCCTAAGACCATCCTGCACATCAGATATTTACATTACGATTCATAACAGTAGCCGCATTACAGTTATGAAGTAGCAACAAAAATAATTTTATGGTTGGGTCACAACATGAGGAACTGTATTGAAGGGGCCAGAAGGCTGAGAACCACTGCTTTAGATGCTCTCAGAAAGCGTTTCCGTGGCTAACTCCATTAGGGAAACTCTGAATGTTACATACAGTATATGCAATGCATATTAAAGGCTCTGAAAAGTCCTGCATTAAGAAACCAGTTAACCCAGCATTTTCTAAGCTGGAGTGAACTTGGAGAGACACGACCCTCTGCAGAAAGGACTTTACCAGGTGGGGTGGGGTGGATCCAGGGCAAGGCCACCTCTCCCAGGGAACACTGCAATCGCCGCTCTGGCCAGGATTTTGTAATAACTGATTTCACCTCCTCCAGGTTTATTCCCCTCCCCCAATCCATCCTCCCTGTCTTTCTAAACACAAACTTGTTCAGGCCACTTAATTCCTCACAGTCCTTACACGGCTCTCACTTCCTCTCGGATTATGCCCAAACTCCTCAGGTGGTGTTCACTTTGGCTCCAACCTCAATGCCCACCCCCTGCCCATGCCTTCCAACATCCTTGGCTTATGCTGCTGCTCCCCCACCACTGTGGGCCCTTGCACAGCTCCACGGTTTCCTCAAGTGCCTCGAAGGCCTCCTTTCACCAGGCCAACTCCTCCTCCAACTGTAAGTCCAAGCTGAAGTGTCACCTCTTCTAGGAAGGTTTCTCTGACCCATCACTCTCTCTACCCTCAGGGTAGCAGCAATTCTCTCCTCTGGGCTGCCATGCTACTCATGGGCACATCTCTATAATCGCCCAACATCACAATTATTTATGACATTTCTGTTTTAAGTATTAAAGAAATTTGTACGGCAGGGGATCCTCTTTGTATCGGGAACTATCTTAGGCGCGACATAAAACATCAGTTCAGCAAGCATTCCTAAGTGTCCACTGTGAATGAGGGACTGTCTTACCGGCGGGATTACAAAGGCAAACACAAGAATCTCACAGTCTGATGGGGGCACAAGAAAATGCAAAAGCAGCTGCAACATACTGTGGCAAGGGTCATAACAAGGTATGTGCTAGGTGTGGGGAGGCCTCAAAGGCAGCAGGCAGGTCTGCTGCAGGGGAGGCAGTGAGGGCTTCACAGCCCAGGAGACCCAAGTGCGGCTTGAAAAGAGCAGAGGCTCCTGGGCAGACTGTGTGCGGCAGGGAGGGAGGGGGGCGCAGGTGCAGGGGGGGAGGGTGAGGAGAAGGGCATCTCAGGCACAGGGAACAGCAAATGCATGTGGAATGAGACCAGGGGGCCTTCCTGGAGCTGCAAGAAAATCAATAGAGTCAGGGCTGGGAGAGGAGTGTGAAGAAGGGGAAGGAAGTGGGGAGAGATGAGGCTGGTGGAGCCTGGGGCCATCCTGTGTAAAGAGCCTAGATCAGCAGTTCTCAACCTGTGGGCCGCGACCCCTTTGGGGGTCGGACGACCCTTTCACAGGGGTCGCCTAAGACCATCAGAAAACACATATATAATTACATACTGTTTTTGTGATTAATCACTATGCTTTAATTATGTTCAATTTGTATCAATGAAATTGGGGGTCACTACAACATGAGGAACTGTATGAAAGGGCTGCGGCATTAGGAAGGTTGAGAACCTCTGGCCTAGATAGTCTGGAGGGCAATGGGGACCCCCTGAGGGGCTTTAGGCAGGAAAGTGGCATGTGTTTTAGGAAGTTCACTCGGGCAGCAGAGTGGCTGATGGGATGGACAGTGGGCAGGACATGCTGGAGACGAGGAGGCGGGTGTGCCACCCCAGTGAGAGATCATGAGATCTGGTATGAGGCAATGGGCACGGAGCGGGAGAGGCGGGGCTGGGAAAGATGTGAGGGAGGAATGGCAGCGTGTGGAGAGCTTTGGGCTCCAGAGGGTCTGGCTCCCTCACTTACTAAATGAACCCACATTTCAGTTTTCTCTGATAAGAGAATAGGAGAATAGTACCTTGCAGTCCTGTTGTGAGAATAAAATGAGATGCTGTCTATAAAAGCCTGGCACCGTAGGCGCTGAGTCCACGGAGCAATGGTTATCAAGGACAGGCTTTCATAATGGCCAGTGGAAGATGGAGGAGGAGGAGGAGGAGGAGCCCAGGATGAGGGATGGTGTATCCACTGCTCGGTGAGCTTGAGGATGGGAAAGGCAGGCAAGCTTACTTGGTAAGACAGGTTTGGCGTGTGCTGAGCCTGAGGAGCCGAGATGCCCGAGGGATGTGCTCATGAGCAGCAGACTCCACGGGGTTCACCAAAAAGGAACGGGGAGTTCAGGGCACTGGGAGCCGCCCGTCATGGGCCTGAATGAGGGTCTCAGGCTGCACATGTGCAGTGAGCTGGGAGCAGGGCCAAGGACAGAACCCTGGGGAGCAGGGAGCAGGGCCAAGGACAGAACACCTGCGTCCAAAGAGCAGAGGGGGCGGAGGAAGGGAGTCCAGCAAGGGAAAGCGAGCAGGACTGGCCAGGTGGAAGGTGGGCGGGCAGGGCAGGCGTGTCAGGTGCTGCTGAGATGTCCTGAGAAACAGGGATCTCGAGTTGTCTATGGGCGTTGGCATTTAGAAGTGGAGTGGTGGGGAGGGAGTTATTCTGCAGGGGCTTAAAGGGTGACTGGAAGGGGAGGAAATGCCATTGAATTTCAAGAAGCTTTGCTATGAAGTAGAGGGAGGGTGACAGCCACTGGGAGATGTGGGACTGAAGGATGGATTGATTCATTTTTGAGATGGGAAGCGTGCATATGAGATAATGGAGCCCGTATGGATCGAGATGAATAAGGATGGGGTGAGCCTAAGGAGATGGGAGGAGGTGGGAGCCAGAGTCCAGTTAGAACGTGAAGAAGACATGGTCCCTCTCGCTAGGACCTCCCAGGCTGGTGGAGGGAAGGAAGTGGAGCCCTCAGGCCCCAGCTCTACCGGACAAGTATGAGGGAGGGAGTCAGGCTGCTGGGGGCGGGGCTTGGAGATGATCCACAGAGATGACAGGGAAACTGTTCTGTAGGTGAAGAAACCGGAAACCATGGATTTGAGACAGTGGGAATATTGAGACCGAAAAAGATAACATCAAGTGGAATGAAGTATAATCATAGCTTCAAAAAGTTGATGGACTGCTCTGTTTATTGGCCTGGGAAACAGCAGAGCCAACAGGTGGACGTCAGGAGGACACACCTCTCGGTGCCACATAAGGCAGAGATTTCAGACACTGGATGGGAAGGGGCTGCCAGGCCCTGGAAGTGATGCTGTGGTCCCTGAGGCTCCACTTGGCAAAGAAGTGGAGGAAGGGATTCCTGCAGGAGATGGGGAGTGAGGGTGGACCCTTGAGGCCCTTCCTTCCCAGGCCCCTCACTGGGAGATTCCCCTGTGAGCACAGCTCCTGCAGCCAGACTGGCGGGCTCCTGTGACTGGCATTCTGGCCCAATGGGGAAAACTCCCATCACGTAATGAGATATTGACAGGAAGCAGCAACTTCTAAGCAAAAGCCCCAGAATAATGTGGCCATTCCTCAGTCACTGTTCTAACTCAATCCCCGGCGAGACAGAAACCACTTCAGGAACAATTTGGATTTCCTCCTCAATCTCCCTGTTTGTCTGAGTTCCTGGGCAAGCACGCAAATGGCGCCAGAAATCCCAGTGCTGGGAAGAGGATGGTGGCTGACATGCTGACCCCTGACCTCTCAAAGGTCAGAGGCCGGTGCTGAGTTTTTCCTCTAGGGCACGGCAAACTCACTCCTCAACGTTGTGCTCATAAAGCCTGTGCATGTTTCCCAGCCACCAGCCCACCAGCTGGTTTGGGAGCGCCAGCATTTGGCATGTCATGAGGCCCCTGGTGTCTTCCGTGAAGCTTCTCTGATTAGCTTGGTCCATTCTGACCTCTCTATTCAGCTGAACTACCCTAGCATTTGCATCATACAGCCTGTCATACAGTCATGCCTCAACCTCCCCCGAGAGTCTAGCCTGCCCCTCGCTCACAGAATGGGCTAAATCCCACCTTGAATGATGACAGTGAGTCTAGGGGTGGAAGACAATAAAGTCGGAAAACCCAGTCTGTGTTTGTGGGCTTTTGGGACCAAAGTGAGCCCAAGTCACGATGGAGAAGAAAGGGGAAGAGTGAGTCAGGTTGGGTGACAGACTAGATCAAAGCAGGCAGGACGCATGTCTTGGAGGGCGGGGGAGTGTCTCACTCACCACGGGTGGCAGGACAACTGAAGAAGGAGCTTTACCGGGCCCCTTTCCTGCCCTCTGGGCAAGTCAGCTTCAGACACCCACGTTAAAACACCAAGCAGACAGGCTGCCCTATGCCCAGGCCCTACCCTCGCCTGGCTCCCTAGATATTGAACATAGGAATGAATGAATGAATGAATGAATGAATGAATGAATGAATGGCAGAGAATAGTCGCACCAGAGGAGTGCCTGGTGGTGCACATCCCGTAGGACTTCACCCGTTGGAGCTGCACTCTCTTTTCCAGAGGCCACAATGCCAGAGCATCTTTGTTTCACAACCACTTGGGTCATTTCCTTTACCCTCAAGGATTCAAGCTATTACAGATGAGCCACTGTGGGGAGGGCCGGGTGGAAGAGCAGGCAGCAGAGGGTCCGTGGTAAACAACCTCAGGCTCTGGAGTCAGATGGGTTTCTGGTGAGTCCCAATCTTCCAATCTCTAGCTGGGTGATTTTGGACAAGTTGCTTAGCCTTTCTGAGCCTCAGTGCTTGATCTCTGAGGGCTGCTGTGATAATTAGATGTAAAGCACCCAGCACGGAGTAGGGCCTCTGTAAAAGTGAGTTGCTAGCTCTTTCCTGGGCAGACGACCATGACTTTTAAACACAACCAAATGCCCCAGTCCCTTTGACCACCTTCCACCCTCACCAGCCTTGATTGACACCACAGGAAGAGCAGTTAACTAGGTGAGTGTTCAATCTACACAGACCCAGCAGTAAATCTTTGAGCAAGTCTCTTTTTCTCCTGGTCGATTGTAAGCTCCTGGAGAACAAAGTCTGTTTCTGACTTATCCCTATGCTCAGCAAACATCTATCCATTGGATGAATGAATGGATGATGAATACAAGAAGAAATTGATAACTCGATGCTGCCTTGAACCAATTTCTGATTATTTCCTGTGTTCATATCACCATTTCAGGGAGAATCGAATTCTTTAGGACAGATCTTTTCTTTTTACTGGACACACTCTGGTTGTACAGAGAAAGCACAGGATAAATACAGACAAAGGTTCCATGAATTTTGTGAAGGAGAGCAAACAACTGGACAGGTTCCCTTAATTCCCCAGTGCTTTTCTCACCTGACGGTGGGGAAATAATTTTCTCTGTCGCAGTTTCCTTACCTCTAAAGTGAGGGAGTTGGATCAAATGAATAGGGGTTTCTTGCTCAGGTATTTTAAAACTGTGATATCTGAGTCCTAGGGAGGACCAGGTGGGGAATGAGGTAAGATATTCCTGAAGTTCAAAAATACTGACCAGTGACCGTCTCTGCTGAGAAGGACTCAGAATGTGAACGCTCCCTTGAAATTTACAATCAAGGCTTAGAGTAAAATTTTGAAACTTTCTTTGTAGTCTGGATGCCATAGGTTGGGGGTTTTCCTTTGTTTATATCATTTTAAATGCAACAGAAGAAACTTGGAGCCAAAGAGCCTCTCAGCTACACCCCCTCACCCTCCTGGGAGTGGGTTATACAGGGAGGGGTGGGCGTGTTGTAGTTTGTGGAGAGGCCTGCAGGGGGTGCCTCACTCTGGTGAATGGAGGGTCAAGGGGACCACTGACCTTGGTGATTAGGAAGGAAGAACCATGCCTGGCTGGTGTGGCTCAGTGGTTGAGCATTGACCTCTGAACTGGGAGGTTATGGTTTGAATCCCCATCAGGGCACATGCCCAGGTTTCAGACTCAATCCCCAGGAGGGGGCGTGCAAGAGGCAGCTGATCAATGATTCTCTCTCATCACTGATGTTTCTATCCCTCTTTCCCTCTCCCTTCCTCTCTGAAATCAATACAAATATATATATTTTTTAAAAAGGAGGAGCCAGGAGTGCCAGCCAACTGACCAAGATGCTGGCGACTTTTTCCACCACAAAAAAGAAATTATAATTATGTGACATGATAGAGGTGTTAGCTAATGTTATGGTGGCACTCATATGGCAATATGTTAATGTATCAAATTAACATGTGTATACCTTAAACTTACACAAAGTCATATGTCTATTATATCTTAAAAATACAAAGTAAAAAAGAAGATGCTTTCCTCACGACCAGTAGCTAGAGTTTTAAAAATGGGAGTTGATGGCTGGTCCCCCCAGAGCCCCTTTTATGGAGAAGCAGGCGGGGCACTGAGCCTGCCCCAGAGCAAACTGGAGAGAGAAAACAGGAGTGTGCTGAGTAGGACAGTTTCCACAGACCTTCTCACTCATCTTCCTTGTATCAAGAAGGTGTCTAGAATATGTTGAACTTTGCTTTCATGTTAAAAGAGCAGAAAGAGAGAGTATAGAAGGTGGTTTCTGGAGTTAGACCACCTGGGCTCACAGCTTGGCTCCATCATTTGCTACAGGTGTGACCTTGGACAAGTTCCCTAATCTCTCTGTACCTCACTTTCCTCATCTGTAAAGTGTTCATTCATTCATTCATTCATTCATTCATTCATTGTTTGTGGAGAATCCACATTGCACTAGGCATTTTTCTGGGTGCTTGAGATGAAACAGCAGTGAATAGTAGACAAAGATCCCTTTCTGGAACTTCTATTTTGTGAGATAGAACAATTATTGCATCTACTTAATAGGATTATTGTGTTAAATGAGTCCCTGCCTGTGAGTTGCTTTGTTGTCTGTAGGACCCCAGGTCAGCTCAGCACTCAATCACCAGAGAGTGAAGGGTGAAATGCTTGCTTATTTTTTAATTATTATTTTTTAATGCAAGGCACAATTGTCTTTAGTAAAGAATTGCTGCTTAAGTCATGATAAAAAATCCATTTTTTTTTTTAATTACAAAAGAAATGCCTGCTCACCAACAATCATACATTATAGAAATGAATGGCTTGGCAAACAAAACCCCCTGACAATCTCACGCCTCAACTGTAATCACTGTGAACAGTTGGGTGTATTTCTTTCTTTACATAACTTATCTTGATGGAATCATTTGTTTTCAGGAATTTTTTTCTAGTTACCCAACTTTATTAAAAACCAATGTGGTTGCCCTAGCCGGTTTGGCTCAGTGGATAGAGCATTGGCTGCGGACTGAAGGGTCCCAGGTTCAGTTCCGGCCAAGGGCACATGCCCGGGTTGTGGGCTCGATCCCCAGTAGGGGGCATTCAGGAGGCAGCCAATCAATGATTCTCTCTCATCATTGATGTTTCTCTCTCTCTCTCCCTCTCCCTCCCTCTCTGAAGTCAATAAAGAAATATATTTTAAAAAAACCCAATGTGGTTAAGCCTACTAAAATGAATGCTGAATAAGATGAGACTGCGGATGCGTGTGTTTCAATGCGCAGGATACGGAGAAACGGAGAAACGGAGGAAATGAGCGTGACTATACCAGGCCCTGGACTGTCCGGCATTGGGTGATCATGCTGGGATGTGGGGATTCCAGTCTTACCCAACCTCTCTTTCCCTCAAGTAATGCTGTTGCGTCAACAGCAGCTCAGAAGGCTCTTTCTTAGTGAAACATCTTGGTGTCCCAGTTCCTTTCTGGATAATCAGGAGCAGGAACGGAGGGTGTCCCGGGAACACCTGCAGGCGGGAATTCGGGAGGTTTTGGGTTTTCTGAGGGTGTCTTGCCCTCCCACTCCTGCACCCCGCTGGGTCTCCATGCCCATGCCTCACTTTAGAAGTTTCCGTTGGTTCTTTTTAAAGTCTGCCTGACATTTTCTTTCCACAGTGTTGGGTGCTTTCCTTATTACTTACTTCCTAGAAAAACATCTCTTTCACGCATTGAAGTATAGCTGCTTTGTAATCTTTCTCAGAGTATTTCTTTTTCTTGGGGTCCTAATTGTTCTATTAGCTGTGTATCTGCTTTTCCCACCGTGTGAACTGTTTCCGTGAATCATGACTTTATTTTCCTTGGAGCACTGTTTTTCCCCTCCAGGAATTGCACACAGCACGGGTGTGGGGGCGCCTCCACGGGGGAGTTATGCTTTTCCTTCTGCCCGGTTCTTCAGCCATCGCACTGGGAGGGGACAATAGTTCATACGCATTTCTTAACTTGGGATTTTTTGCACCAGGTGTGTATGGGAAATGTGGACTTTAAATTTACATGTGGTGAAGGTTTGGTTTTAGTTTTGTCCAAGAAACATTTCCCTCCACAAGTTCCTAGTCGTTTCCCTATGTTGGGGAGCAGAGCCTATTTCTTCTTCATGGGAGGGCAACCGTCTGAAGCTCCAAGATTTCTGCAAGAACCTCAATCCCAATGCCCTGCCTTGTAGAGGCCTCAACACTAGACCCCCTACCAGAACCCTGAAACAGAAAGCAAGTAAAAAACAAGAAAATGTTTCTCAAGCAGTTTCAATCTTATATGGCAGGTGGGAAAGACTTCATTTGTAGTCCCCCCGACGCACCTCTGTAAATGCCTGGTGCTCGCAGAAGCTTGGTTTACAAACCCCTGGGTTAGATGGCTGGAGCCCTTTCTACTTTTGAGCTCTGATAATTAGGGCCAGTCTCCTAGCGTCTTCTGCATAATCCTTGCCTTTCCTGGGTTCTTGCTTTTCCCACGGTGTATCATCTGTATGGAATGTGTTTTTTCTCCTGTTGCTTATTCATATTCGAGCCAAAATATGTGAGTACTCTGACTTGCAATTGTCCATAGCGCATGGTTAAGCAAACGGTGGGGAGCCACAAGTCTCTTCGTGCTCTACTCTCTCTCCCTAGCCAAACTCGCCATTGCCTTCACCCTAAATATCATCTATGCTGGCAAATCCCAACTATATATTTCCATCCTAGAACTTGTCTTGAGCTCCTGACTTATGTAGAGACGCAGAGGCTATGAAAGCTTAGAGGTCAGTTCTCAGCTCCACTAGATACATAACAACATCTTGAAATGAAAAGCTTGAGGGCGGGACTGTTTATTTCTTCGTGGATTGCTGACTATGCCTGGCACAGTGTCTTGTATACAACAGATGCTTGGTAATGTCCATTTTGATTTTTTAAAATATTTTTTTAGAGAGAGGAAAGGAGAGAGAAAGAGAGATAGAAACATTGATGGGAGAGAAACCCTACTAGGAATTGAATCAGCAACCTCTTGCTGATTGAACAATACTCAATCCACTGACACACACCAGCTGGGCTCATTTTGATTTAAAAAAATTGACAGTAATATGTCTTTGTTATGGATTAAACAAGCTTTTGAAATAGCTATTTGTAATCTTTAAAACAATGCATTGAAAATAAGTCTTAATTTCAGAGTTTTATTATATTGCATTAAAGGAACGGCAGGATGGTTATACAATGTTCTCTCTCATTTAGTTCTTAAGTACTTGCAAGTTCTTAAGAAAGCCTTTACCACCAGATGATAAAAATAAACGTAACAAGCAATTTCTTAATAAGTAATATCTTACAAATTACAGCACATTTAAAATAGCTTTAAATGTATTCTTCATAAGTAATTCAGCATATGTGTTTTTTTTATCATGTTCATTTATGCTTAAGAATTAAAGCAATTATATTACTCTGATGGAAATATGGGAAATCTCTCCTTCATGCAAAATACAGGGATATATGCAAGTTGAAGGGAAAAAATCCTACTCTTCTCCCTCATGATCACTGCACAGTAGAGATAATTTATCCAGAGGTAGAAAGATGAAGAGACTCAAAAAGAAGAAATTTTCCTGGAGTTAAAAAGCAGATGACTTAAGAAGTCAGTTTTTAAAAAAACTATCATTTCCCTTCTTCTTTATCACTTTTATCTCAGCAGCTTAGCAATTTCTTTCTTTAGGGTTTGGGGTGCTAGAGAGAAAGGGGGTGGTTTCCTTTCTGGTCTACTGAAAGGCTGAAGCTGCTGCTGACATCAAATTTCAGTCCAACCCAGGCCCAGTAACAGACAGGCCTGAGCTCTAGGAGCACATCCAACAGACCATGCCCATCCATTCTACTGTAAGTAACAGAAATGAACAATGTACGTGGGAACCATGGCGGGAAACTTGTCCCTCAGGTGCAGTGCTCCAGGTCCCACCACATAGCAGAGAAAGAGCAGGAAGAATGGGACAACTAGTCTTTGCCACAGAAACATCAAGCATTGTCTCAGCTGTGAGCAGGACACTCACAGTTACCCACTGCTGCGGTTCACAGCTTTAGATGGAGACGCCCCTGCCCCGGTGGGTCCTCCCCAGTGGCCAAACTCCAGGATCGTAACTGAACCATACTGACGCTTGGTTGTTGTTGTTAATCCTCACCCAAGGATATTTCTTCCATTGATTTTTTAGAGAGAGTGGAAAGGAGGGAGGGAGGGTGTGTGTGGGGGAGAGAGAGAGAGAAACATTGATGTGAGAGAGACACATAGATTGGTTGCCTCCTGCACATACCCCAACTGGTGCCAGGGATCAAACCTGCAACGCAGATACATGCCCTTGAACATGAATAGAAACTGAGACCCTTTGGTTCGAGGCCTGACACTCTAAACTAGTGGTTCTCAACCTTCTGGCCCTTTAAATACAGTTCTTCATGTTGTGACCCAACCATAAAATTATTGTCGTTGCTACTTCATAACTGTCATGTTGCTACCGTTATGAATCGTAATGTAAATATCTGATATGCAGGATGGTCTTAGGCGACCCCTGTGAAAGGGTCGTTCAACAGCCAAAGGGGCCGCGACCCACAGGTTGAGAACTGCTGTGAGTCCAAACACTCAGCCACACCAGCCAGGGCCATACTGACTCTTTTTCAGCACCACCGCCCCCCCGCCCCCCTTCCCCCCAAATCTTATAACACATCCGCAAGAAGAGGAGCTTTTTATTAGCAGGATGTTTGGAGAGAGGCAAGGATGTTGAAGGTAGGAGTCAATGTTTCCTAAGGTTCTTTCTTAAAATACATTGTATTTGGCTTTGGGGCTGCTGACTCACGCAAGGCCGGGCATTCCATCTTGGGGCTACTATATTCCCCAGAGTGCCTGGAGAGACCAGCTCCTTCCCCACCTACAGTATCCACAAACATCTGCGTTAGCTTATTAGAGACTCAAAACAACCCGCTGTCAAGGACACATTCTTCTTGGCTGACTCATGGCTCTCCCCAAGGGTTGACCCCTGGACTGCTTGTGTGTCTGTGAGACCATAAGCTGACTTTAATGATAATTTGAAGGGCCTCTTACATCCTAATTTATGTAACCTTCTCACACGAATAACAAGGCTTCCCTGTGGGGAATCATGGAATGAGTAGTTACTCATTAGATAAGCAGTGATCCCTGGAAACAGGAAGCAGAAGAGAGGCTCTCACAGCCCATGCCATTCCCTTCTCTTGTCATCCACAGGAACTCAGCATTGTAGAAAGCAGTCTGGCCTCGGAGTCAGCAGACCCAGGTTCAATTTGCTGCCCTGCCAGATGCTGTGTGACCTGATACAGTTCCTTGGCCTCTCAGGGCCTTGGTTTCCTATTCTATAAAGTGGCAATAATAATACCTATCCTGCCAGCCAGGGATCTTAAGCAGTCCTAATAGAATGCTGGGGTGGGAAGGCATCTTAAAGAGTATCTGAAGCTTAAATTTCCTCTTATAAGAGCACTAGAAACCTATTCTTGAACTCTTTCTGGGACAGGGAACTCATTCTCACAGAAGGCCCAGTGCTTTGAGCTGAAAACTGCCTCCTTTGGCATTTTACCAATTGGTCTTTCTCCATGTGAGGATACAGAAACAAGTCCAGTCCTCTTCTGGAAGAACAGCTTTCAGATATCTGGAGGAAGTACCATGCTGTTGATATAGACAGAGCAGCCCTAAGTCTTCTCCCACCAGGCTAAGCCTTTAACTTCCTTCACCATCAGGCTTGCTGTTCTCCAAAGGCACTTTAGGGAATTTATGATCTTCAAAGTATCTTGTCCAGAACCAAATGTGGTATTCAGGATGGTCTGAAAGGGCGGGGGGGGGGGGGGGCGGGGAATTAAGTGGATGTTCACCTACCTTGTTCTAGATGCTATGCCTCTATTGATAGATGTAGCTGACCCTTAAATTAGCTGCTTTGGTGGCCACATCTCATTAGCAGCACTTCCCCCATAATCTCAGCTTCAAATACCCAATGCTCTGATTACTATATCCTTTCTTTCCAGCTCATTCCATCTAGTACCCTGCTGGGGCTGACCAGCAGGCCCTGAGCGACTGATGAATAATGACTCTGACATATGTTTCTGTGAAAGAGAGGCCTAAGGGACTGCCTGGCTAGAGAAACAAAACAGACTCATTTACCTGTCTTCTTAGGTCTTTATTATAACAACTAGAGGCCCAGTGCATGTTATTCATGCACTGGTAGGGTCCCTAGCAGCTGCTTGCTGCCGGTCAGGTACTCCCTCCCTTCCCTAGGCTGGCCCCACCCCTGGTTGAACTTCTGGATAAACTCCTGGTGGACGGGACAATTTGCATACTAGGCTTTTATTATATAGGCTAGCTTGAACTAAAATTAACTATTAGTTATTATCAGCAGGGTAAGCATTCTTGAGAAGACATATGCAACTGCAGTGCCCTTTAAGCAAGGATGTCTAAAGACTAAGCATAAAGATTCCAGTAAACACCTGGGGACTCAGACTTGTTTGGAAAAGTCAAAGCAGGGGAGGGGCAGTTGCCTTCAGCCAATTCCCCTGGAGGTTCAGACCTTTTGGAATTTCCTCCTTACAGGCTTTCCAACCAAGGCCCATGCTTCCCAACAGTACCCAAGTCAATAGTTCTTCGGCCTCACCAGGACTTCCCATCCATTGACCATAGTGCTGTCCCTGACCTTTCTCCTCCACCATGTCCTCATGTCCCTTCTTACCCAGTCTAGACCTCACGACACATTGCTATAATCACACCCTTGAATACACTCCCAATTCCTTTCTCTCTCTTTTCCTTTCTTGTGTAGCAAAATCCCAGCACTGATTAAATCCTACTCTCTGTCTACTTCTACACAGCACCCAGACAGTTGAAACTGGCTAGAGAAAAACACAGAAATAGGTTAACTGGCCCCAGTTAACTTCATGAAGAGTAACCTCAAGGGGGCCCATGGAGCTGCCCAGTAATCATCCTCTAGTTCCCGAGTCTGGGCATTCCAGGTCATACCGCCTCCATCCTTAAGCCTCCACCACCTCCGTTCCCATCTTTACTCTCAGCAGATGATCCTGCCTTCACCCAATAGGGATTCCACAGGCTCTGGATCCCACTGCTCTGCCCTCCCTCTGTCCCGCGGATGGGCGTCTGTACTCCCAGCTAAGACTAAGAACTAGAACTTTGCCCTCTTGCTTCATAAGGAACTTTGCCCCCACATCCCATACTCTATTGCTATCTTCCTTTTTTTTTTCTACAGGTCATTCCCATCCTATATAACGACAATATCATTTTCTCTCATTTTAGGAAACAAAAAAACCACACAAAACAACAAAATGTTGCTGTTCAGTAACCTGCCCAAGGTCACAAACCTAGAAGCGGTGTGTGTGTGTGTGTGTGTGTGGTGTGTGTGTGTGTGTGTGTCAGTCTTCCCACCCCAAAAGCCCACCCAAATGTGACTTCATGGGCTGCAGACGATGGAGCAGCTCTCCAGCCAGTGCTTGGTTTGAATGGCTGAACTCGGTAAGAGACCACTTCGCCAAAGACATCCAGGCCAGCTGTGTCATGCCTGGGCACTCCAGGGTCAGCAAGCAAAGCTGTAGGCTTTCAAGTGAGAAGGGGACCTGCCGGGACTGCGGGGACCTGCTGAGCTGCTGAAACTCTATCTTGACTGACTTGCCTGTCAGACTAAGTGTGGGTGTGCAGGGTGCTATTTCTAGAACTCCCTCCCAGCAGCACGCCAGCCTCGGCAGGGTGAGCCAGTAGCCATGATGGCAGACAGATGGGGCAGGAAAGAGTGGGTGGAAGCGCCAATATCGTGCACCCCCATGCAGAGATGACACCTCATAAATCTCACAGGCTTAGCCCATGGTGGCTTATTAATGCTGCCTGGTCCCCACTTAGAGGTAGAAAGTGACAACCACTCACAACATCCCTAATTATGCCGAGAACCCAGAAAAACTCAGGCTAAGAAGGTTTTCCTCCTGAAACACCAGATACTTAACTATCTCCAGATCATAGGCCTTCAACCATCACCCCTCTCCTATCCCCTCTCTGCTCCCAAACCTTCTTCCAGACAATGAGCCCATCTGGCGTTGAGGCTTCCAAGTACATGGGTCCAGTTGGACTTTTCAGACCACCTGGAAAAGCACACGCCTATCGCCTCTTTTTTGTGTATCTGCCAAAACCAATGTTGACTTTAGTCATGCTATCTCCTGAGAGCCCTCTTTCAAAAGGGACAGATGAGCCACTTACTTGTCTGTCACAGCCTGCATGAACTCGTCCAGCAGCTCATCGTACTTCTCCCCACGCACACGCGGGTGCTTCAGGCCGATGTACAGGGGGTCTCTGAGCAGCTCCTGGAACAGACAGCATCCATATCCTCAAGTGTCCTGGTTTAGTGGGAAGGATCAGGGGGTGAGAGGGGAAGAGGGAGGAGGAAGCCAGATGAGCCCCAGGTATTACCTCCAAAAGGTCTGAAGGCTAAGCCCCTGACTGAGGGTGGACTCCCAGGTGGTCCCATTTCAGAAACCAAGGCTGCTTTGAACAGGTGAGCCTCTCCCTGAAGCAGTCTTCCCACCTCTGGCTGTGGCTTTGGGTGTATTTCAGAGCTTCTCAGCAGTGGTGCTGTTGACATTTTGTCTTGGATAATTCTTTGATGTGAGGGCTGAATGCATACTGCAGGATATTTAGCACTGGTCTCTGATCTCTAGCCACTATAAGTCAGTAGCACTCTCAGCTGTGACAATAAAAACGTGTCTGTAGATACTGCCAAATGTCTTTTTTGGGGGGGCAAAATGCCACTGGTTGAGAACTGCCATAGACAGCATCTGGACTGGAGTATTGGATCTGGTCCAAAGCCACTGATCTGGACTCAAATTAGAAAAACTCCTTCCCTCCTTTCCTCCCTCCAAAGTCTTACTGAATACCTACCATGTGCCTGGTTGTATGCTAGGCCCTGAGGATACAAGAATAGAATGATACAACCTGAAATTCTAGTTCAAGAAAGATGCCTACCTTAATGCTAGCCTGTGTTAGGTGAATCCCCCCCACCCCTGCCCACTCCACCTCTTGTAGCTCTTTGTCAGAGCATTCACACACTGTTTGGACACCTTCTGTGTCTGCACTGGTGTGATGACCATGCCCACTGGCTGACTTCCCACCTCTTCTATACTGCCCAGCCCGCCTCATAGAATCAGGGGACTCACTTGTGTATGACATGGTTACTGAGCATCTGTTACTGACATTGGGCCTCGCAGGGTTTGTAGATGAGTGAGGAATGGTTGCTGCCTTTAAGCTGCTCAGTCTCTGGCAGGTGGCTGATGAGTGAACTCACAAACTGCTGAGGGTGGGTAGTTGGTGGACAGCTTCCAGCCACCACATTCTCTCCAGGCTGCTACCAGCCTGTGACTGAGCATGGTGGGTGCTACAGTGGGCCAGTCCTGCACAGCTGGCACTCCTAATCTTTGCTCAGGGATTCCTATTGGCCTGAGACTTTCTCTCAGGGCTGGGTTGCAGACAGAGCTCTTCTTACTGTTTCCTTCCTTCCTTCTCTCCTTTCACCGATGCCATACCTGCATCATCATCTAAGGCCCTGCCCACCTACAACAACTTCTGCTTCCTCCTTTTCTTCTTTCTACACACCTTTGTCACCTGTTTCCTGGAGAACCTGAATGAAAAAAATGGGGCAACAAGCCACAGAGAGACTAAACAACCTGCCCAGACCTTGGGCTAGTAAGCACAAAAGCCAGGATTCAAACTCAGCTGCCTGGCTCCAGATTTCATGAGTGTAACCACCAAGCTCTTAGTCGCTCTTCTGCACATTAACCAGAATTGACTTATTTTTTGTTAAAGACCCTGCTCTAGTTCCATACTGTCTTGATGGTGCTATGGGAGGTGGTTGGGCAAAGGTGCAGGGGACAGGAAAGAACAGGAATGCCTGCCTTCCCAGCCCCTCACCCCCAATCCTGAGTCCATAGAATCTTGAGGTGGGTTTAATGCATTTTCCAAGGCACCAAGGTCTAACTTAGAAAGAGGATGGGTCCTTACCTTTTCTTAACGTCCTCACCCCCTGGATGACACATCCTTGAGATTGTTTAGGATTCTGGCAGGGGTGTGTGTGTGTGTGTGTGTGTGTGTGTGACTAAAGGATGATAGTGGCATACATATGGTGCCTACCATTGCACATGTCACTTTCAAAGTGACCATGTAAAAGCCACTGAAGGCAGCAAACAATCAGGTAAGAGTGCACAATAAAGTAAATGATGGTATAACTACTTGATGGACAGCTAGACATTCATTAAAATGGATGGTTTATAAAAAATATTTTTATTTTTATTGACTTCAGAGAAGAAGGGAGAGAGAGAGAGAGAGAGATAGAAACATCAGTGATGAGAGAGGATCATTGATTGGCTGCCTCCTGCATGCCCCCTACAGAAGATTGAGCCCGCAACCCAGGCATGTGCCCTCGATCGGAATCGAACCTGGGACCCTTCAGTCTGCAGTACGATGTTCTATCCACTGAGCCAAACCAGCTAGAGCAAATGGGTGGTTTTTTAGACTATGCAGCTGCCTGGACAAATGCAGGTGAGATTATTTAAAGTGAAAAAAGCAGGATACAGAATTGCTATCCTAATATCAATCGTTTGAAACACACACATATAGCCTGGAAGGGCATACAAAAATACTGATAAAAATAGTAAAACTCTTGGCATTTGCAGAAAATATTCACTTTTTTAGTTCTTATAGAGATGAAAGGGTCCATGTTAAGTTACACTTTGTAATGTTGCCAAGCCACAGATGTGACTGGTGGTGGGTCAGGCAGCAGAGTGAATTTCTTAGTGCTGCATATGCGGTTTCTGGGGTGAGCCAAATTCTCTAGTGGTACTGAAGAATTTTAGGAGTTTCCAAACATTTCTCAGCATATCTGCATTTAACACAAACGGTCAATCATAATGAGGTACCATTGACCTATAAGGGTGACAATACAAAGCTTTAAAAGGTCCTTATATTTAATTTTATAAGATGTTTTATGCCTGAAATGCTTCAAAGGTTAGCATACAAAAATATTGTAAAGAAAGTTTCTATATGGAGATGACATTAAAAATAGCTTCTTATATTCGTATAGAACTTTCGAGTAATCTCACTCCTTCGGAATCAAAAGTCATTTGATCCTTTGGTCTTACACATTCTCATCCCCGTTTGACAGATGAGGAAGGTGGAGCTCCAGGGCTTGAATACATTGCCCAAGCTGACACAGCCGGAAAGTCGTCGAGCTGAAACCGAGTCTTGCTTTGCCTGGGTCTCATGACAGTGCCCTTTTGGCCCCATCATTTGATGGCGTGGTGACCAGGGAGCCTGAGGTGGCTCCTCCCCTTCCGCCTGGTCTCCCTGAAAGAGTTCAGCAGTGGCTGGGAAGGCCCAGGCTGTCACCCTGCAGACCAGGCTGGGGAGCACGGGAGCCAGAATGGACACAGTCCATGTCCACATCTCCGCCAGCTGGGTCTCCTTTGGCAGGAGGGGTGGAGCTCCCTCAGCTGTCTTAGCACCACGTGGAACAAGAAGTCCACATTCTGCCCCGCATCCCACTGAGCAATGTGTCTCTAAGAATGACTGCCCGCAAGGGGCTGGACCCTGTCTCCTTGCAGCCCTCCTCCATCCTGGACTTCCTCACATAATTGTTAAGAAGTTTCTAGCAGGCAGTATTGCCAGATGAAATACAGGAGGGCCAGTTAGATTTGAACTTCAGATGGACAATAATTTTTTAGTATAAATTTGCCCCAAGTACTGCATGGAATGTACTTATGCTAACAAATGTTAGCTATTTACCTAACATTTAAATTCAACTGCTGTTCTATATTTCTCTTTGCTAAATCCAGTAACCCTATCAAGAGAGGCAGAGGGAATCTTAAAGTTGGCAGGCAGGGCACTGCAGTGGAGAAGGCACTGCTGGGTCTGCTGGCCCTGGTCAGGATGGCCCCATGAGCACCCTCAGTGTGGCCCCCACGAGCACCCTCAGTATGGCCCCCATGAGCACCCTCAATATGGCCTGGCTTTAGAATCAGAAAGGGCTCTGGGCTTTGGAATAGGTGGGGTATGAATTTAGGCTCTGTCACTTAACTAGCTCTGTGACTTTGGACAAGGTATTTAACTTCACCCTGGTTCATTTTTCTTCTGTGAAATCAGGATAATAATGATCTCTATTGCATAACGCAAGCTCTTTGAGGGAAAGGTCCTGTATTCATCTGCATCTTCTCAGTGATTTTGCACATAGCAGGCCCTTGAAAGGTGCTTACTGATTGAGTGGCATGAATTCTAGAACTGGACTAAGGAGATGCTGGATTAAGGACTACGAAGGTCTTAGAAATCACTTGGGTCAGCTTCCTGTAAATGGGTTTTTAAGGCCCGAAAAGGTTAGGTGAGCTGCCCAAGGTCACAAAGCAAATTAGGTGGGATCAGCAGGGTGGAAAGGACAGCTTCCAGATCAGGGGTCTTCCCAGGAGGGACTAACTAACTCAAGCCTGGCTGCTTCCCCTTATTAGGTAGTTACTAAGGTTCAGAACTAAATAAACCTGTAACTTTAGGTTAAGGCCTTTCTCCTAAGCAGGCGAGCCAGAACTTCCTCCTCTGCCATGGGAGTTGAAGGTGCCCTCTGTGGCTGTCTGCCCAGGTCTGACTCCTAAGGGTTTTCTTGCAGCTGAAATGCAAGGAAAATAGAATGGCTTCCCCCTCCTCACTGCCATGTACTAGATTGAAGCTGGAAAAGAGATGAACCTCTGGTCTGGGAAAATCTTCATCTTGCATAGCGACAGGCACACAGTGTTACTCAGAGGGCATCTGGAGGCCTGGGGAGGCCATGGCATTGGGTTCCCACTGCGGACACAGTTCATTGTCTCCCCTCCCCCCCTACCTGGGAGACAGTCATGCCCACCGCACATTTCTCTGGAAGCTCATTAAGCCCAAGGGTGAGCTGTACAGATCCTGGGAGGGGCCCCTCATTGGCCACAGGTGTGCAGACAGTGAGCGCCTCCACTGGCACCGCATGGTGATTGCTGATGATTTATTAGCTGCAAAAGGAGCATCTCCAGAGGTGGGGGTTTGGCGATCCCAGCTATTCAGTAACACCTAAGCACCGTTTACCAGGCTCTGTTGATAATCTGTTTCCATGTGTGTTTCCCCATAAGCCGACAGGCCTGCTCCCCCTTCCCACCCTCCCCTCCCCCCAACAGTCAGTTCCACAGAGATTCACGCAGCATCTTGTTGGGAGGTGGATCCATCAAAATTCAAGACTTCTGCCAGGAGAAGTCCTCTAGGGCTCAGGGGCCATTTTAAAGTCACTGCCCCCCCCCCCACCCCAGATTGCCCCATAGAACCCTTAGCTCAGAGTGGGATGAGGACTGGGGGCTTGGACTCAAATACAGTGGAAGCCATTTCTGCTCGGGGACCTCTTTTCCCGTATGAAATGATGGGGTTGAATTAGAAGTATGTCAGGTCTCTTCTAACACGGACAGTCTGTGGCCCTGCTGTGTGTGGTTGAAGCAAAATGTACACCCCAGTCTGCACACAGCCATGCCGGAGAGCCGAGAGCAGGTGCACCGCCTGACTGGGGTTCCCTCCCCCCACCCGGTTGGACGGTAGTCACATGTCCCTTCTCACTGCCTCACATATTTGTTTTTCCAAACCTTCTGGATGTGTCAGGTAAAAGTGACTCAGAGTTTCAGGGCTGCGGACCCAGATGTTTTCCTTCAACAGGAAGCCCGGGGGTGTTTTCTCTGACTCGAGAGCTCCTGTGGCCCCAGGAGGTTTTACAGAGACACACACACAGATGGTCCAGTTGTTCCGACACTACACACCGTCACGCAGCACCCTCCCCGCACTGACATATTGCTCCGGCTTGCTCTGCGGGAGGGATGTGCCCCAAGACTTCTGGGTGGGAAAATCTTGCAAATGGATTCATTTCCTAAATAAGAACTGTAGTGTGAGAGATCACACAATACATCCATTTGGTGGTCACTTGGTGATTCTGGATTTTTGTGTCCTGAGTTTATCGAAGAAGGTTTGATGGGGGTTCACCTTTTTTTGGGGGGGGGAGGAGACCATGGGAATAGCATGAGTCATCCTGACTTGATCCTGAGGGTCTATGGACCCCCTACTATGTGAAATACCTACCCTCCCAGTCTTCTCTTCCTAGCCTGTAACCTGGCTTCTCTGAGAAGCATGCCATGGCAGACAAGGCTGCTCTGCAGCCAGAGACCTGGGTTCAAATCCCAGCTCTGACATTAGGAGCTGTGAGACCTGGGGTGAGTAGTTAACAGGTTTGTCTCAGTTTTCTCATCTGTAAAACAGGGAGAACCGTATCTCCTGTAGCTGTTGTAAAAATGAAAAGAGATGAAGATACATAATCCCTAGAACTATGCCTGGCGCACCGCAGGTGCTGGTGTTGGTCCCTGTGGCCTGGGTGGGAACAGCTCTTTCTCACTAGGTGTTGCAAGGGCGGGCCAGGCTGTGCTCCTCCTCTCAGCTGGGGAACACTCTGGTTCCTTCCGACAGGAGGGAGCAGGCCTGGAGGAGCTCTCTCCCTTCACAACCAGGAAGAGGTGATTCAGAGGCCTGAAGCCGCAGGGGGAGAAGCAGACACTTTGAGCAGATGTGGCACATTAGCTATGAAAATGATCAATTAGGTGCCAATGTTGAAACACTGACAAGGAGGTATTCCACCCACGCCTGGCTCTCATCCGTCTCCCTCATGCCCAGCAGACTGCCTGACACCGACTAAACACTCAATAAATACATTTAATAGATAAATAAATGTCAAAGTCAATAAATAAATTTAACTTGTTCAGTAAAGAGAAGGTATTCACAGAATAATCTTCATTGAAAAATCTAGGACAAAATCATGGGCACATTATGATTACAATCAGGTAATAACTACATCTGTGTACAGTACAGTGGGGCCTTGACTTACGAGTTTTTTGAGATACCAGCTGTCTCTGGGCCGATTTTTTGCATTGAGTTGACAGAGTAATTTGAGTTAACGAGCTCCTTAACGAGCCCGGTCTCAGAACGAATTAAACTCGTAAGTCAAGGCCCCACTGTATATGCATAGACAAAGATTAGATGGAGCGTTGTGGGAGAAATGCCATTTCCCTTTTCTTTTTTTTTAAATAAAGATTTTAAAGCAACTTTAGTAATAAAAACTCTAAAAATAAAAAAAAAATGACCTTTAGTTACAAAGCAACAGAAACCCAGGCAGGTGGTGTGGTGGGGACGAGGATCCCAGCCTGGCTGCTTTTAGCCGAGCTTCTCTGGGCCTCAGTTTCCCCTACTGTGTAAAAAGAGGGCAATAATGGATGTTCTACTCACAGGGTTATTGTCAGGCTTAAGTGGGGTGGTCTGTGCACACGGCACGGCCACGGTTACTCATGGGGTCCTGCTATCTCTTCTGCTGAGTTTGTTACAGGTTGGGGCCCGCTCTAAACTTCAGCACATCATTGCTGGGAGCTGGACCTTCAACGCCAAAAGATTTTTTTTTAAAATATGTTTTTACGGATTTGAGAGAGAGAGAGAAAGGAAGAGGGATAGAGGAATAGAAACATCAATGAGAGAGAACCATTGGCTGCCTTCTGCATGTTCCCTCCTGGGGATAGAGCCTGCAACCCGGGCCTGTGCTTTGACCTGGAATCGAACCAGTGACCTTTTGGTTCATGGGTCGACGCTCAAGCATTGAGCCAAACCGGCCGGGTAATGACAAAGGATCTTAATGCATCTGCTAGAGGCCACCAATACGCTTCTGGGGAATGCAATGGTCCTTTTTTTTTTTTTTTTTTTTGCCAAGAGCTAGCTTTTAGGAAACAGAGAGTGAAGGTCTATATTAAACCCAGCTGAAGCACAGCAGGAGGTGTCAGATGCGAATAGTCACTGAAACAAAGTGTGTTACATGCATGCATGGTTTCACACATGTTCCTTGTGGCTGAGGGACAATTTCAGTAAAACCCAGGCATCTGGCTCCGGGGAGGGAACCACAGTGCAGAGCCAACCTTGAAGGCTGTTGTTGACGAGCAACTCTAAATCTTGCACCACCATCCGCCTCCTGTCTCCTAGGCTGGTGGGGAGACATATGGAGAGGAGCTTTAGGGGTGGAAGAACACACAGAAACCTCCTGGTCCTGTTCCTTCTTGTACCAGAAGGGGAATCAAGTCTAGATTTGAACAGGGACTCACCCAGCTGCCAGGGGTACTGAGCCCAGCATCCCTGCCTCCCAGTTCAGTACTTCTCCCCCTCCCCTTGTCCTGCCTCCTGCTCCCATGATTTCCCAGCTCTGAAGCAACGTCTGCCCCTGTCCACTCATGGATGATATCTGTGGATGAAGCCTGAATAAGCATCATTCCTCATGAGCTACAGCGCTCATTCTGTTCGGAAGCAGGGACGTGTAGTGTCCAGGGAGGAGGAGGCCATGCAAAGTCAAGGCAAGTTTTCTTGAGAGAGGTCATCGCAGAATGCATATAAATAAAACCTATTTGACAATATGAGTCAAGAATCTAAAAAGTGACCATTCCCTTTGCTTCAATATTTCCATTTCCAGGAATTTGTCTTTAGGAGAAACTCAGAGATGGAAACAGACTGAGCTGCAAAAATGGGTATCGGAGCACAATTACATCAGCAAGAAGATCAGAAACCATCTAAGCATCCCACCGGGGAGGGTTTCCTATGCAAATGATGGGATAGCTGGCAGCTCTGCCAATGACCTTGTGGAAGAATGGCTAATGACCTCGGAGAAAGCTGATGAATGACATTACATTTTAAAAAGCGGGATATAGACCTGTCTGTGTGACAAAATCCCAAATTTGCTTTTACAAATGTCTTGAGGAGAAAAGGTTAGAAGGAAATTACCAAACTGTAAGCAATGATTGGTGTTGGCTGCGTGACTGATATTTTACTTTAATACTTCTTTGGGTTTTCTCAATTTAAAAAATATGAACATGCCCTCATTTTAAACTCAGAGATAAATGTCCTTAGGAAGGAATTCTTGGATATTTCTTCATGTTCACTGACAGAGACACAGAGCTGAGACCACAGGCATGCACAAAGCCCATATCCCAGGGTGGTGGTACTCCCGGGGTGGTGGTATTCCCAGCTGCTTAAATCCTAAACCACCTGGGGCCCAGTAGGTGGCTCTCACCCACACGCTGGGTCAGTTTCTCCCCCCTGGGTTTACAGGACCCTTAGTTATCTGGTCCAGGCCTTGGCCCTGAAGTGTTGAGTTTTAACCCTTTCACTGAGGAAGCTCGCCTCTAAAATGCTGAAAACACCCAGCCTGCAGCCACTTCCATCAGTGGCCTCTTCACTAATGGACCAGAGAGAAGCCTGAGGGTGTGGAGGCTGCCTGGGATCATGGAGAAAGGAAGCAGGGGAAGCCCAAACAGGGGTCACCATGGAGGGTCTCAGGAGGCAGAGGAGCAGGAAGACCCAGCCGTGGCTGAGGGAAGAAGGGCTGGGAGGGTGGGGCGGGCAAGCCGGGAGGAGGATGGTTTCCACTCCACAGCTGTGTAGAGACAGAGCCCTGGCAAAGGGGACCCAGCAAAGAAATGGCCTGATGCTTCGTAGATACAACTGCCCCACGAAGGTGCTCCCCACCCCATCCCAGCTGCCGCCTTCTGGCCCCCGATCTCCTGCCCACGTAGCATGTTACCTCGTTGTTGGTGCCGACGTCCAGCAGGACAGGGAGGCACTGCTGTGGGTTGACCCCTCCGCACGCCGTGTACAGGGCCAGCTTGCCCACAGGGATGCCCATGCCGTAGCAGCCCAGGTCTCCTAAGCCCAGGATGCGCTCCCCATCAGTCACCACCACGGCCTGAGAAACAAAGCAGGACACCATCAATCACCGGCAGCGCCTCCTGTGACCAAGTGCTGGTCTTGACAGCTCTGGCATGTCAGGCTGACAGCTGATGCCCGCTGCCTCTGCTGGGGATGAAACAGCTTGTCTGGGGTGAGGCCAAAGCTCCCTTCAGCTGCAGGTGGCAGGCTGGTGAGGAACCCCACTGAGAAGATGACAGAAAGACACCTGTCTTGCATTCAGAGGTTGGGGTGGGGGCTGCAGAAACAGCTGGAGGGAAAACACATCTAGTCACTCTCTCCCTCAAAGAAACCAGGCAGACAGGCTCAGCTTGAGATTTGAGGGGCAGGGAGGGAAGGACATGAGCAAAGGAGATAATGAAAAACAAGTGTTCATGCTGCTGCTACAACCCTAGGGCAGTGGTTGCCAAACTCATTAGTCAACAGAGCCAAATATCAACAGTACAACGATTGAAATTTCTTTTGAGAGCCAAATTTTTTAAACTTAAACTATATAGGTAGGTACATTGTTATTAACTCTATTAGGGTACTCCTAAGGCTTAGGAAGAGCCACACTCAAGGGGCCAAAGAGCAGCATGTGGCTTGTGAGCTGCAGTTTGCCGACCACGGCCCTAGGGTTTAGAGACCCTGCTCTTGGCCCTGCTCTGGAGTGTGATAAATCCAGTGTGCAAAGGACAGAGCTCCCGTGACATCTGCTGGGCTCACTATTTCACAGGAAACCAGGATGGTTCTCAAGCTGTACTGGGATTTGCCTTTGTGTTTAGGCAAATAATCACTGAAGGGATAACAGGTCGTAGACATAGTGCTAGTTCAAGGCCTACCTACTGTGAATGAACAGATGCTGATGAAGCAGAGGATGGAAATCATTATATTATGATGATGGATATTTATTTATTCATCCCTTTAATACATATTTATGAAGCACCTACTTTGCATAAGACACAGTGCCAGATCCTGGGGGAAGGAGCTTTAGTTGCTCATCTGTGAAAACAAGTTTGCATGAGTCCAGCCCTGACGAACGAAGGGGCCCAAAGAAAGATGGAACATGTACATTTATAATTATGACTCTGGGAGGAAAGTGTGAGCACAGCAGAACAGGACAAAGGCAGCAGAGATGAGGGGACACATGTACCAGACACTGAACAGGTGGAGATTGTCCATCAAGGGTGTGGTTGGGAGAAAGGCATTTGATATAAAAGGAAATTAAGATCCAGGGTAGAGGTGGGGGGATGTAGGCTGTGTGTGTAGGGGTGCAGGGCATGAAAAGAAAGAATGGAAAGTCAGGCAAGAATCAAACAGTGCAGGGCCTTGAATGTCAGGCCAAGGAGAGCCCTTCCAAGTGACAATGAAGTTGTTTATAAGTCATCCCAACCTCCTCACTGTCACTGGTTCCCTCCTTCTCTAAATGAGTTAAGTTTAGGGGCTACCCATCCTTTCATTGGAACTGGTTTTGGGCCAGACATAGGACCAGCTCTGAGCTATGGGTATCCTGGCTGGCCCCAAGTATGATACTCATAGGCACTACCCTATCTAATAAAGACAGAATATGCAAATTGACCATCACACCATCACAAAGATGGCGGCGCCCATAGCCACAAGATGGTGGCACCCAGTCCCCTCAGCCCCACCAGAGTCCCCGAGTCCTATCAGCCCCACTGGGGATGGCAGGCCTGCGGTGTGACCATACCCGCCTGAGGGCAGGTCCAGCCGCTCCTCGCGCCTACCACCAGAGTCCCACAGTCTTTTCAGCCCAGCCCAGCCGGGGGGGGGTGGGGGGGGTGCGGCAGGTGCACGGTGTGGCTGGACCCGCCCTCAGCCCCTCAGCTGCCCAAGGCTGGCCCGAGGTGTAGGTAAGCCTTGGAAGTTGGCTGCCCAGCCAATGCCCAAGGCACGGGCAAGCCTCAGATGGTGGCTGCCCAGCCTCCCAGGGCCGCCCGAGAATCAGGTAACCAGGCTGGCTGAGGCTTGCGCTGCCAGCAGTGGTAGCAGCAGAGGTGTGATGGGGGTGTTGCCTTCCCCTGATGGCCCAGTAGCCTCCCGCCCCTGAGGGCCCCCGGACTGTGAGCAGGCTGGGCTGAGGGATGCTCCTTCCAGTGCATGAATGTTCATGCACCGGGTACAATGAAAGTACAATGCTAAGCACTGGGGATAAAAAGATGAAGACCCATCGTTGTCCTGTAAGAACTTATGATCCATATCAAAAGGGTCCATGGCATCTCCTCACTTATTTTCTCTATGTCTCCAGGGGTGAGCACAGACAAGGGCTGTGCTACCTTTTTTGTAGAAATTGCTGTAGAGATTCTTAAAAACACTCTTCCACTTCTGAAAAGGGGTCTCTGGAGAGTGCAACAGACCCACAAAGATGACCATCCCCCTTAGATTGCTCTGCTGCCTCTATGAAAAGTGCTCACAACCCACAACTCACCTGACCCTCCCATGGCCCTCATTGGTAGGCAGGTCTGAGATTGTTATCTTCATTTCACAGGTGAGCAAACAGAAGCTCATAGACCTTCATATTCTATACAAGGCACTGGACTTGGTGTTTCCACATTAGTTATCTCAGAAAGATTAGATGACTTACCAAGAGCACCTTGCTTATATAGGTGGAAGGCTGTGATTTTAATCAGGCTTTGGGTTCCTGGCTCAGGGCTCCTTCTACCATCCCCTTCAACTGGGTTAAGCACCTGTGCTCTTGGCAAAGCTCTGCCCTGCCTCAGGGCCACCCTCTCCACAGTCTCCCTCTGACCTCCCCCTGGCAACTCCCTCTGGTGGAACCTGTGCTCTCATGCTGCCCCAGGGTACCCAAACTCTGGTTAATTCTCTACCATCTCTTCTAATTAAAGCTTCCTTACTCTGGTTCCCATTCCCTTAGAATTTCTCTCTGCTGAGGGCCAGTGAGTGACATGGAGTTAAATCAACTACTACTCCATGGCGTTAACTCTAGGACTCTGGGGCCTTTTAAGATGGTACCAGAGATGCCATGATGTGCTCCCAGTATGGAAGGTCCCAGGACACTTGACTGCATCCCTGCTCCTCAGAGGGAGTGGCTCACCTCGATCTGTCATCTCTCTCACTCCTACCATACCAATGGTTAGGTTATTGCAACAGCTTCACAACCAGAGTCATCTTTCTGCCAATCTCTCCTGCCAACTAATGCCAAAATCACTGTCTCAGAAGCCCATTTTCCTTATGCCATTCCAAAGCTCAAAGACCTCTAGTGACTTCTAACTGTCCATAAAATAGTGTTCAAAATGCTTAACTCTTTAATGACTTAAATCCAATATACCTTCTGAAACATATCTCCTGCTACTCATCCGCACACAATTGTCTACTCCAGCCAAACTGGCCTTCTCACTCACTGCTAGACACACTATGAATTCACCAATAATCTCTGACCTCTCAGTCTCTAAATCCCCCTGTCCTAGAAGGCCCTTCTCCTTTCCCAGCCGTGCAAATCCTGCCCATTGCAATTGAATATGCTTTCTCCCAGCACTTGTTATATCTACCCCATCCCTGGCCTCTTCACTCTTCCTGCCTGCCTGCCTTCCACAAATATTTATTAAGTACCTACTGCTTGCCAAGCCCCACATTTACTATTTAAACATTCGATGGTGATAGCATTTGGGTTCTTATTTAATAATTTTAAAAATGCAGATTTTATCTCACCACATAGCCTAAAGATGAATGGCCAGGAATGTTGGAGTCTGATAACTATTATTTGAATTTAGGCCCTTTGATGAGTTGCCACATGTAATCTTGGGTTAACAGGTAACTTTTATGAGTTTCAATTTTGCATAAAATGGGAGTAATAACAATACCCAACTCATCAGGTTGTGGTAAAGATGAAATGAAATAATATATCTTATTTTAACCCGGTGGCTTGTATAAAGCAAGTGATTAGTAAATGGTGCTGAGCTTAGAATTATAATACTGATTATTGGGGCAAAGATCATATACTAGAATTCTAAATTGTTTCATTTCTCTCTAGTTTGGTATTACTACAGAAAAAACATGCAATATCTGTGAAACGAGTAAATGAAAGAGAAATGAGAGGGAGAGCTTGGCAAACGCAGCTTTGCCTAAGTCTGGCCATGTGAAGCTCAACAGCATTCTTATCGTGACTCTGCACCCATTCCGGTGGCTTCTACTTGTCATCTCTAAGCAAACAGTCTGCTGCCACTGACACCGGGATGTCCAATAGTCCCCCACACTCCCCAAATCCTTAATCAAAGGAATTCGCTTTCCCTTTTATGTCTTTAAAACCTTTTACTTCTGCTGTCCTCACCCCATCTGTTACCCTCTATCTCCCAGGCTCAAAAACGGCTCAGTCTGCTCTGATTCCTCTCTGTCATTAGTTAACCACCGCTAATTGGTCACCAACTTCTGCTGCTTTGACCTGCTCTATACTTTTCTCATCTGGTCCATGATCTTCATCCACACTGCTCCTGCCTTGGGTCAGTCCATCCATCCCTCACCTCACTTGTGATCTCCAGACTGGTGTCAATATTCTTAGAGTCTCCCTATTCCCTTTCATTCCATCTTTCCAAAGCACAGCCAGGTTTGTCACTTCCTTGCCCCCAAAGCTCCAGTGGCTCCAGATGCCTATAAAATACAACTCAAACGTCTTAGACTTGCATTTAAGGCTTTCCATGGTCTACATCCAATCTGCTTTTTGAATTTTCCCTTTACCCACTCCATGCTTTATCCACACTAAAATATTTCCTACCTTTTATTGGGTTTGTACTCTCTTGAATACATGCCATTTTACTTCTCAATCCCTGTATCTCCTGGATCCAAATCCTACCATCCTTTATGTTTCAAGGCACCTCCCTCCACGAAGCTTTCCTTCTGGAAGTTGTCACTCCCTCCTCTGAATTCCCATAGCATTTTACTTCCCGTCACCGCCCCCCCCCCCCCCACACACACACCTGCTGCTATCTTGTGTTGCTTCCTAGTCTTTCTTAGCAGCTCTAAGCTCTTTGAGCAAGTACCAGGCCTTGTCATCTTTGATTCTGCAGCACTTGACTTGGTCCCTGCAAAGTGCTATGCATTCAATAAACAGTGGACAATGTGATAGATCTACCAGAGACAGCAAAAGGTCTTCTCTGTGGGACTGAACTCAGACCTGGTGTAGATGAAAAGTTCAGAGAGAAGAGGCTGCATCGTATTTTTCATGCTGTGGAGGTCAAAAGGCTGAGGGCAAACCCAAGTAGCATGGTGGCGTTTTAGAGCCCAGCAATGACCATCAGTAAAGTACAGGACCACAGTTTTCTTGTTTGGATGGCTTCAACAACTCACAATTCCTCTGTATTTCAGATGACTAGGGGCATGGTGTGCCACATTCTTCCTCTGTCCACCCAGCTTGGACCTCCACTCAAAGGGGCTAACCCCAGACTAACCTGGGGATCAAGACTCCTTTCACTGGCTCTGGTTTCCTCGGACATTATGGTCACGGGCTGCCCACAGCACTGTGTGTGCGTCCCTCTCCTTCTCATTCTTCCTTTTCTCCTTCTCTTCTTTTCTCTCCATGGCATAGTTTCAAATCTTGGTTCCATTCCTCACAAGCAAAAAATCTAACCTCCCAGCTTCCTTGTCTACCAGTTATACCAGTTAATAATGCAGATTTTGTAATCAAAGAAAACACAATAATTTCAAGAGAAACATCAAAAGTGCTCTACTCAAAGTAATGTCCATCACTAGGTACACATTTCCCCCATCTTTCAGGTAATTTGTGGATACTGTCCCAATAGAAATTTTCTTGTTTTGAGGCAAACCATTCAGAGACCTAATTTTCCACTTCTTCGTACGTTTTGAAGTGCTGCTCAGAAAGTGCGTGTGCCATCGATTGGAACAAGTGGTCATCTGAAGGAACAAGGTCTGGAGAATATGGCAGGTGGGTTAATATTTCCCACGCAAAATCTTTCAATGTGTCTTTAACTGGTTTTGAAGTGTGTGATGGTGTGTTATCATGAAGCAAAATTACTTTGCCGTGTCTTTTGGCCCATTCTGGTCGTTTTACGATCAAAGTGTGGTCCAAATGGATTATTTGCTGTTGATAGTGATCAGTATTAACAGTTTCACCTGGTTTTAGAAGCTCATAATACACCACATCTTCCTGATCCCATCAAACGCAGAGCATTGTCCTTTTTCCGAAGCAATTTGGCCTTGCAGTTGATGTTGATGGTTGACCTGGTTCAACCCATGATTTTGTGCGTTTAAGATCCTCAAAATAAATTCACTTTTCATCGCCAGTCACAAGTCAATGCAAAAAAGACTTTCATGCCATTGAAGCAACATTTTACTGATGACTTTTTGGTTTTCCATTAGTCTTTTGTTCAGTTGATGTGGCACCCATTTTCCTTCCTTTAAAATCTTTCCCATTGCTTGTAAACAATCAGAAATTGTTTGCTGAGCAACGTTTAATCTTTCTGCAAGTTTTTTTTGAGCTTGACACACATCTTCATCCAATAATGCTTGTAATTGTTGATCTTCGAACTTTTTCAGTTGACCTGGACTTTCTTTGTCTTTCACATCGAAATCATCACTTTTAAAGCGTTTATATCAGCCTTCACAAGTATCTTGAGAAGGGACATGTTCACCATAAGTTTCCCGCAGTATATGATAACTTTCAGCAGCACTTTTCTTCAAAATAAAGTAATGAATTAAAACTTCCTGCAAATGCTCCTTTTTTTGTCACGAGAGTCGACATTTTTAAGTGTAAAAATATCTATGATGGTAACACCTTCAGAAAATTTCACATATGAAGTTTTGAAGCTTGTTGTCAATACAACAAAATAGCACACATATCAAGTTGCATATATGTCAACATATGTGTAAGTCCATCTATTGAAAAAAAATACTCATTAACCGGTACACCTGGTATAAAATGAGGATGATAATAATCCTTACCTCTGAGAGTGTTATTAGAAGAAGTCAGTGAGTTAATCTATGTACAGCCTTGAGCAGAATGCCCTATATGATGGGTATGGTGATGTGTTATAGACAGCCCCTTTCAGAAATAAATGGGTTATTCTCCCTACTGTACCCTTAGCCGACGTTGGGATTTTCCTGAAGAGAGCCACCTTGACCAAAGTCATACCTCCTTCCAAGAGCAGCAACTAATGACTGATGAATGCAAGAGATAAAGGCCCCAACTCAGGGTGACTTTGAAGAGCCATCAAGCTTCAGAGCCTCCTCGTGGGCTTAGCTGAGTCTTCAACACCTCACTCAGCGCACCTTCTCTTTCTGCTCTACCCTGCCTCCTGCCTTTCTAGAGGTGTCGATCCTGTAAGTATTTCCTAATATGCTCCCAATATGCCAGCAGCTCTCAACTTGTGGGTCGCTACCCCTTTGGGGGTCAAATGACCCTTTCACGGGGTTGCCTAAGACCATCGGAAAACACATATATAATTACATATTGTTTCTGTGATTAATCACTATGCTTTAATTATGTTCAATTTGTAACAATGAAAATACATCCTGCATATCAGATATTTACATTATGATTCATAACAGTAGCAAAATTACAGTTATGAAGTAGCAATGAAAATAATTTTATGGTTGGGGGTCACCACAACATGAGGAACTGTATTAAAAGGTCGCGGCATTAGGAAGGTTGAGAACCACTGCAATATGCTAATTTCCATCTCAAACTGTTCCCCAGAAAATGCAACTTCTGATAGTGAGTAGAGTGGGGTTTAGCACGTGGTCGGCCCATACAGGATAGGCAGGCACTTGGTACCTGTATCTGGTCCAAGTTTAAATGTCTCAGAGGCTGGTGTCCAGTGGAAAGGATGCTCCCTTGGCTCCACTATCCAGCACCTCCTTCCAGAAGCTGCTGGGACCAGGAGGAGGGAGAGATGTGGGGCCTTGGGAAAGCTGTTGGGGAGGAGGGCTCTTCTCAGCTCAGCCTTCGTCCAGCTCGGGCAATGGCTGCTATGGGAAAGAGTCAGAAGAGCAGTTCTCACCCCCCTTTGTGATTTATGCTGGGCAGCTCTGGGCGGTCAGGCATGCCTCCTCCTCCTCCTTGAACAAGAGAGGCCTAAAGAACTTCATGTCCCCTGCCTTGGGCTGTGGCCTCACTTCCCTCGCAGCTTACTTCTCTTACATCCCAGCCTGCAGCTCTGCTTTCTGGCTGGGAAACCACTGAAAATCGTCTTTTATCTTCCGAGCCAGTTCAGAAGCTCCTCTGAATCACCCCTTCCTCCAGCCAAGTAGCCAGTAACACCAGGGTCCAGGGATACCTGTGCCTTGAAAACCTCTGTTGAACAGCAGGGCTCTGGGACTGCAGGAACCCCTGGACCTCAGCTTGCTCCTCTGAGCAGACTTTAGGAACTTGCCATGCTTTAGGACCCCATGAGGGGTTTTCAGAAGCACTCCTTGCTCCACAGTGACTGTGGGAATAAAATGAAATAACGAAGGCGGAGTTGGCGTCAGATCCAAAGTACCATGAAAGGGATGACGAGTAGAGATTCCCTAGTAAGTAAGAGAAACCTTCATTTCCTCTTTTTGAGGCAACTGGAGAAAACACACCAATTAACAAGAAAGACGGCAGCTCAGAACAGTCTGAACCTTTGAAAGAGCAGCCCTGGGTGAGGAGGAAGGATCCACCAGTAATGGCTGGTGGAAAGGGCAGGGCAGGGATTGGGATAAGCTAGGAGCAGCCCAATCAGCCTTAATTAACTTGTTCACATGCCAAACTGTAGGCCCAATATTCAGAGTTCCTGGCTTATCCAGAGAAGCAAAAAGTACAAGTGTTTTGTTTTTGAAATGAAGTCTCCTGGTTTTAGAATGTGGCCTATAAGGTCAAAATTTTAAAAAACCACTGAGGGCCAAGTCAAACTTGTCTGGGGCCAAATTTGGACGTCTGTCTGTCTGTGGCCTGTGATTCCCAGGTAAGGGGCCCCACCATGGCTGTGCTTAAGCCTCTGGTCTCTTCCCTGCACTGCTGTGTGGGCCAAAGCCACCTCCTCCTCCTCCAGCGATGACACCATCCACTCACATGCCCTTCAGTCTCGTACAGACTTTATTGTAGTTAATCCTCCCAACACATAAAACAAAGACCGGAGAGGTTCTCTCACCCACAGCAGGTAGCTGGAAGGTAGATGAGAACCCAGGTCTGATTGCAAGGGCAGAGCTGAGTCTTCAACCTAGTTACTGGGACTGACCTGGAAATTCCTCCAAAGTGAGATGGGAATAGAGGATGGAGGGGAGGAGGGGCCCCCTAGCATTCACTCATCTACTCGGGTACCACAGGGCCAGTGGTCAGTCAGCCACGCCACCTGCTCCTCGTCCCCAGGCTCCTCTCTTAGGTAGCATAGACACAGTTCACTGTAATTGTTTCCAGTTCTCTCTCCCTAGATTGGCTCCTTGAGGCTGGGCTTGTACATCTTCATCCCCGAACCCCCTGGGAACTCTTACGGAGTAGAAATTTACTAAATGGTTGTTGACTGCAACTGAATAAATTGCACTGGCCCAGATGTGCTCATGTAACTTACACTTTCCTTAGAGACTCTGAGTGTCTCTCTTTATTTGAGGCCTGTTCGAGTCCCACCTCTTCCAAAGTGACTCCAGAGCCCCAGTTTCTCTTTGCCTAAAAAATCACAGCAGGTGCTGTCTCCATCCCTCTAGTAGTTAGCGCTCAGAACTTACAAGGTTCTCAAAATATGTCTGTTGAAGCCAACAAATATTTAGCAGCGGAGGTTCTGCTTTGAGTTTATGTCTTGACTTCTTAACTGGAGTGAACGAACTTGGGGCCAGAGTCTGTGTTTTTCTCATTCTTCATCCTCACCGCAGGGCCCTGGCTGCAGTTCTGGAGCTTGTGCCCTGACAGGAGGAACAATTGGAACCTGGAGGCAGGAGCGCCTTTTTCTTACTGGTTGAGGGGAGATGTCTTTTTGTCATTCCTTCTAATTCCTTGTAACTGGCACAAAGGCACTGTGTGTGTTAGTAGAGACTGTGCCTCTCCTGGCACAGTGCCTGGCACTGTGTTCATTCAACTGAGTTCATTCAACTCAGCAAGCACCTACTGAGTGCCCGCTATGCCCAACTGGTGGGCTGTCCAGGAAGGCGGAAAGATTATTTGCAGGACCTCAGCAGCATGTCTCTGTAGGGCAAGCTGGAGTTACCTTTCCATCGAGTGAGCTGCCTTCCCTCAATGTCCTCAAGACTTTGTTATAGATTCACCTTGGGCACACCCTGGAAACTGCTTCTTCTGGGACTGGGACCAAAACCTGCAGGGCCAAGGCCTGCGTGTAACTGGAATCTAAGCAGATAAGCAGGAAGGAGGGGCATAGGTTGAGATCACAGCCAGACGGAGGGGATGAAATGAGCTCTTCATGGGGGTGGGACTGAAGTTTAAGGTCCTGCTCTACTTGCTCTGGTATTCATGCCACCAGTCCTCCAAGAGGGCCAAAGAGGGTGGGACACAAAGAGAGGTAGGGAGAGGGAAGCTCTACTAGTATGGGGTCTGGTGGAGAGAGGTGGGGTGGCTCAGGGAACTGGCAGGGACGGAGGGAGGGAGGTGCTGGCGAGGGAGCACTGGAGTGTCCCAGCTTCCCAATGGAGGCAGGATGGTGCCAGCATTGGCCCTGAGAGGTGCTCACACTGGGCTCGTTCAGTCAGCTCCAGCCTCTCTCCAGCTCCTGTGCCAGAAACGCCCTCACCAAGCAGCCAGCAGATGTTTTGCATTTTTGCTTTACCCATTTTTTTTTGTAAAAGTGACAATGACCTTAGATGCCAGAGCCCCTCAACAGGAGGCTACAAAGCTGCAAGTTTCATATTTTTAAATTAACACAAATTTTGCATTCTATATTATATCCTGTTTATCATATACATTTTTTGAGTAAAATTGATATTCCAGGAAGAAGTGGCAGGTTATGTTGTTACTCTGCATATATATGTCCTCTCCCCGGCCCACTGCTGTTTGCAACCAGGTGTGAAGTTTTGTTCATCATAAGGTTTTTCCTTTTGTTGCAAAATATCCTCACCCCACATCCTACTCTCTCCAGTGACTAACTGTGCAAATGCTATCCCTCAATTCAAGACCCCGCTCTAATGTCACCTCTCCCATGAAGTCTTTCTAGATTCCCCTCAAGCTAAAAGTAATCTCTGCCTCTTTGAACACCACCAGCTCTTTCTGTGTGTCTTGTTTGCTTCTAATCAAATCCACCTTGTTAGTGTTTTTGCATCTCTGTTTTATTTTCCTCATGAAAAGTCAGCTACTTGAGAAGAGGGTCTATGTCTGATTTTCTAATTGGCACTGTGTGTTCACTAGGTATTCCATACATGCCGAGCACATCTTCTGACTACTGCTACTACTAATATTAATAATTATAACATATTAATAATACACTAAAATAATAATAAAAGGCCGTTTCACATGGGTGCCTGGTCAATGCAAGCCTCTGCTCTGTGTGCATTGTGCTGAGCTGTGCCAGTTCTGTTGTCTGGGCCTGGGAAAGGCGTGCAGTGTCTTGCCTTCAGTGTTGCAATGGCTCATTTTGTAGCCAGGAAGGACTCTGGTCCAGGCTGAAAGGATTCACCCAACAATAGAGCAACAGCAAAGAAAGCAGAACCATACCTTAATATTGTCTTCTGGCCAAGAGTTCAGCATTGTTGCAAGGTGGCCCTTGTCATGAATGGTGATAAACAGCCCACTAGGAGAAACACAACACGGACACACAGAGAAGCCAGGCAGTCAGACTGGGAACATAGCAAAGACTGCAAGTACTGTGGATCATTATCACTTAATTTTGCCCATAGGGCTGGGCAAGAGGGCGCCCTGCCCAAAGCCCCAACAGTTTAGCGGGCTCTGCTCCAGTCCTCTTCCAGTTTCTCCACTCTGCAGGGCAAGGAGTCCATTGGGCTGAGGGATGTGCCCACCGGAGCTGTGCCCAACAGAGCCTGTACCCCCCATCCTCCCCGAGGCATACAGCACCCCAGAATTCTCTGCCCAAATGGCCCCAGTGCTGCTTTCAGGGACTGTGTGGGGCTCTTCTCTGGGTCCCTCCTTCTGAGTACAGACTATATTTCAGTGGGTGGACCCCTAGGCCTGGGCTGTGACCTTGGACACGTGTGTTGGGGTGTCCAGACACATGTGCATGAGGTCCCTTGCAGTGGGAGATGGCACTGGGGATGGGAAGAGGCATGGGCTGCCAGCTGTGAGCCCGTTTTCTCTGCACCACTAGAGTCCGAGAATTCTAAACTTAAACTTGGTCTTCCAGACCATCATGAAGGTATATTTGTAAAGGCAGGAGGCTGGGACATATTTTACTTAACAGTTTATTAGCTTGACTTAGAACTTTTAATGTTTAGATCATGTATGTGGACCCGAGTCTTCTTCCCTGGGATTAGAGATGGGGAGGGGGAGTGGTGCAGAGGATGGCAAGTAGTTTGTGCCTTCTTGCAGGCACTTCAAACGTAACCCGTCTGAAACCAAATTCATGATCTAATCTTCTACCATAATGACTCAAAGACAAGACAAAACAAAGACCCAAGACAACCTGAGCCTATTTCCTTTCTCAGTGAATATTACCTGCATACATCTAGTGTAACAATTCCAAACCCTTCTTGTCTTTTATACAACCCATTGCTCAGTCCTTCAATTCTACTTCCTAAGTAGCTCCTCGTTCATACACTTCCTTCATCCAGAACACCTTCCTAGTCCTAGATCTCTTGCCAAAGTCCTGAACATGGCCTACCTACAAGGCGCTGTGTGGTCTGGTCTTTGTCAACTTCTTCACTCATCCTTACTTCATTCTCAATCATCAGCCGTCCTGGCCTGCTTCCCATTCTTCCACGTGCCATGGTTTTCTTACCCCAGGGCCACTCCACATACTGTTCCCTCTGCCTGGCACACCCTGCCTTTCCTCACTCTTTGGTTAATTCATACTCATTCTTCTGATGACTTAAGCTAAAGCTCCCTGTTACATATTCTTAAAGTACCCCCCCCCCCCTACACACGCAAACTGACTACATTTATTTGTCTGGCTCTTAGGTCAATATCTAGTCCCCCACCCCTTATTATACTGTAAACTTCATGGGGCAAGGTCTGCATGCTGCTGTTGTTCACCACTGAATACCCAGGATTAGTCAATAATAGATGCTCAATACCTAATTTTTGAGTGAGTGGAGAAGTGAATAAGTGAACTATGATACTAATGGTTGAGGGTGAGGGTTGAGGGATGAGGGCGGAAAGTGTTGGATAAAGTTGGAGGGAAGGCACTTTAACGTGTGCTCTGCAGTATCATGCCCAAGGGATCATGGTGTTGGGCTGGGTGGTGCTGGGCTGGGCTGCGGCCATGGCTTAGAATGGGGAAATGAAGGCAGGTGGGACAGGCCAGGGAGGAGGAAAACCTCAGAGCTTTAGCCTTGGGGGTTGTGGGCCTCTCTCCCTCACACTGAAGGAGGCAATGTGGGGTCTGAATGAACTTACTCATACTGTTTGCGAGCAGGCTCCAGGCATTTGCCACGCCATTTGGGAACGACTGTGGGGCATTCAGTTGTATCAACCAAGACAAAAGCTAAGCATTGCATTGGTTTCTTGGAACTTGTTTCTAAGGATCATCGCCAGGCAGTTTGAATTGGGAAAATCACACTGTGTCAGTAATCATGAACTTCAAGGACTGCCTTGGATGAGAAAAGCAGGCATGTGAGCTTCCTGAAGTTTAGATAAGGGTACTTGCCTTGGTGGCAGCAGAAGGGTAGTTGGCCAATGGAGCCTAATAAGCCTTTTAAAGAACCACCTTCTCTACCTCCACACCAGCTGCTGCTCTGAGGCACAGCCTGTGGAGCTCTTGATGGGGGCCTACTTCTCTAGTTTCTATTTCCTACAGCTGTAGCACTAATACCCACAAGCAATTCCCCCAGGTCGTCCTGAGCTAGTCACATGGAACAACAATGCTAACAAGGAAGCCAACTCTTTTGAACTGGAGGAAGAGGTGCCCAGTCCCAGGCTCACTGATGACCCGAGTGACCTTGGGGAAGTCATTTACCCACACTAATTAATCCCAATGACACATTCCCAGCCTCCTGAACCCCTTTCCGGTAACACTGCCCTGTTCTGGGAATGCCCCTCACCTAAACAGCTCCGGTCCTCAACATTCCCCTTACCAGACAGAGGCTTAGTGGCACTTAGCAAAAAGCTCACAGGTTAAAGGGTAAGATCCAGGCACTATTTAGAAGCAAAGTTCCGCTGAGGTTAATTCTAAACACAGGAAAAATGTGATTACAGAAATTATCTGGTACATTAAAATAGGCCCTCTTTGTCAAAGATAAGGAGAGGGAGGAGGGATGCTTAAGATAAATTTTTTTTATATTTAATTTGAGCTACTAAATTTCAAAAGACCCTTTTCCTCTTTTTTGCATATATAATTTTATGCTTTGCAGAGATCATGCTGCAAAAACAACATCTTTTGAAATGTATTTAAAATTTTAATCACTTCTCAAAGTGCTTTTCCATCTATTGTCTAAATTGCAGCTACAAATGATCCCAAAAGGATTGCCCTGGGTGGGGATGTTGAGAAATCTAGTCCAAAGACCTCATTTCATAAATGAGGACATTGAAGTCCAGAGAGGTGAAGTGATCTGTCCAAGGTCACACAGCTCATAAGCAGCAGAATCTGCCTGACCCAAGGTCCTGAGTCCAGTGCTCTCTCCACTGACCCAGACTGCCTGTTCTCTCTGGGGATCTAGTGCCCCACAAACAAGCTAGAGGGAGTGAAATGTACCGAACAGATGCATTTTTGATGCGTGTTGGGGAGGAAGTAAAATGTGCCGAGTGAGGGATTATGATGATAAACACATGGATTACAGGTTCCAGCAGGATTCTCTTGTCTAGCTGCCCATTTCCTGGCAGAACTGCATCTGGACCAGCTCAGAAAGAAGATATCAGGAAAGACAACCTCTTAAATGCCCCGAGCAACCTGTTTTCAGGGTTAGCCACTTTTCACTCAGGGGACACTGTTTTGGGGGCTCTTATCTCTGCTTCCATGAGGTTCTGGTCCAGTGAGACATGCTGACATTCTTCTGCACCCCTTTTTAGTGGCTTCAGGAAGAACTCTAGGTGCTCAGGGAGGTGCTCCTACCTACACCTGCTCAGTCTCGCCCTGGGACTTCCTGACCTATGGGAATTCCTGAGGCTGGAATGGGATTGTCCAGTGATTTCCAACAATACAAAGCACTGAAAGCGATGAGGCTATGAGGGACTCACATGAAGCTTTAGAGAAAAAGCAGATGGAAGGTAGCACAGACGTGGGGTGAAATGTCTGTGTTTTGCAATCACAGACCTGGGCTCAAAGCCTGCCCCTGCTTCTCCCAAGCTGTGTAGCTATGGACCAGTCATTCCCCGTCTGAAAGTTTCGGGTCCTCATTTGTAAAATGAAGGACATGGCACCTTTGTTATAAGAATTAACTAAAACGATGCATATGTAAGGAGTTGATTATGGTGCCTATTGGCACTCGGTGATTGGCAGCTTTTAGTGTTGCTGAGTTGGTGTAGTGGTTAAGGGTGCAGGTTCTGGAGTCTTACCACCAGGCAAAATGCTGGCAAAATGCCCAGCGAGGTACCTGGCTCATGATAAGTGCTCAGTAAATGTTAGTAGCTAATTATTAATTCCTATTTTAACTAGAATTATAGCAGGTCTATGTGCATGTTTGTCAGGAGCCATTGTTGACAGTTACATGTGCTTTCTGTGAAACAGGAAGGCAGTCAAAGTTTGGTAGAAAATCTTCCATTATGTGGGTCACTGAGTGCTCAGCGGCAACTTTGGTGATGCAGAGCTGGGATTAAAACTTTTCCATGTTCCCTGAAAGTGCTAATATTCAATGCAGGTAAGACCAAGGGCAACCTGAGAGGGAAAGTAAGTCACAAAAGGGCAATATTCATTCATTACCTAAATTACTTTTTTATTCATTTAGTCATTCACCCACTCTCCCAGTCAATCACCTATCCATCCACAGATCCACCAATCCACCCACAAACCCAATAGGCAGCTTTGAGTGTCTGTTTTGGGGACCCTTTGTGTACATTCCCTCGCTATCAGGCGGGCATCACTATCATTCTATAGATGAGATTAAGTGGTGGAGATGTGAAGGTAGAGGTGAGATTCAAACACAGGTCTCTTGGATCCCAGAAACGTGGCCTCTTTAGGTATGTGATTTGGGGCAAGACACTTCACCTCTCCATGCCCTGGTTTCTCGTCAGTGGAATGGGAACAATGGCTCCTTCTCCGCTATGGAGCAACTCTGAGGATCAATCAGGGCAGAGTCATGAAAACTCTGTACCCTGTAAAGTTCAGTAGACGTGGGAATCTTAACATTCGCGTGACCTGGCCCAAAGCTGTATGTCGGAGAGGAGGTGTTACAGTGAGGCTCTCTGAGAGGCTGCCCCTCCGTCTGGTTTCCTGGCGGCCCTTTCTGGATGCATGGGGGAGTATTTTAGGTGTCAAGGAGCTCTCTGTAGTCCACAGCTGGGTCTGTTTCAATCTTCTCTCCTTGAGAAGGTGCCAACCCCCCAGCATGAATGATGCCCTGTGAGGCAAAGCCTCAGACAGCTGGTATGATGCTATCCTCTCTGGGGCCTAGGGAGGCAGGAAGGTGGGAAGCTCCAGGAAGTCCTGGGCTTGGCTCCACTGAGGCGGAGAAACACTTCCAGCTTTGGAGTGAATTCCAGGCTGCCCCCGGGGACCCCAGAGCGCTGAGCATCCTGCAGTGAGCTAAAGCAACCTGAGCATCCGTCAGGGCTAATGACTCCTCTGAGTGTTTAGAACAGAGCGTCCCTCACTGTCACTGCTCCTGGTGCTGTGAAGATGGGCATCTGGGATAGGGGCACTCGTGGGATAAGTCTCTCGCTCTTAATAGCTATTAAGTGGAACAGGAAAAAGGCAAAAATAATTTTAGCTACTGATGACTTCCCCTAAGTTTTTCCTGTTTACTTCAGGGAAACAATTTTAGAACTTGATGGAAGAAGAAGAGTATATATAATGAACATGGTAAGCTGCCACTCCGTGGAATCCAGAGCTTAGATGAATACACGCCCTGCTTTCAACAACACACAGCATATTCCTGAAAAGTTATGAGTAAATAAAATGTCCAAACCTAAAATTATATTGTATGTATACCTGGGAGGTTGCTGTTCAAAGAGAACCTACAGAGAAATTTTTTTTGGAACATAAATCTCTCACCTGATTTATGGCTTTCTCAAGTTTGGACTTTCCTACTTGAGTTTCGAGAAACAGAACACAGGTCTTTCTGAGCTGATGCACAGTCATTGGGGCCCACGGACCACAGCAGAGGAGTGGTCAGGTTGTGGGGCGGCTCCTCCTGCACGGAGCTCTGGGGTGAGTGCAGGAGAGAGAAGGCACAGATTCATGCTTCACAGCAACCACGCTGAGCACCTACCCTCTTCTTTCATGTACTTAACTCGCTTGGCCAGAAAGTCATGTTTTTTTTATGACTTTCCCCCTGGAACAGGTTGATGTGACACTTTGGGTGGAAGCATTTAAGGGCCACCATGTGATTCACCATCTTTTCTTTCTCCCTTGCCATAGTAACCTGTACAGTTCCAGATAAGGCAACTTCTTTAGCCGGGATCCAGAGTGAGGAAGACACAAAGAACAGCCCCCCGCTGACCTCCCAAGGGGCAGGATGCGGAAGCACAGAATAACCTTTGTTCTAAGCATTGAGATTTTAGGGTTGTTTCTCAGCATAACCTCATCACTCTGTTCAACAAAATCTTCCTGAGATGCCATAGATATAAAACAAAATGTTGAAGCTCTGGTTAAAGCAGAGGGGAGGACCCTGGCCGGTGTTGCTCAGTGGTTGAGCATCGTCCCATGTACCGAGAGGTTGCCAGTTTGATACCCAGGCAGGGCACATGCAGGCTTATTCCCCAGTAGGGGGCATGTGGGAGGCAGACGACTGATGCTTCTCATCAATGTTTCTCTCTCTCTCTCTCTCTCAAAAGAAAAAAAAATCAATAAAAACATATTTGAAAAAGGAAAGTAGAAGGGAGGACCCTCCTTTGAGGGTATTCTCAGTACTTTTTGTCTCAGCAGTCATTACTCCTACAACAGATTTTGGGCAATGGCAGCAGAGGAAAGGAACCTCTGAGTGGAAACGGAGCTATGGTATTGCAAGTTAACAATTGGCACTTAGGAAACTGTGTCTTTAATGCATATCTCCTCCCACTAGACTTGATCTCTGAGGGCAGGACAGCTGTCTTATTCACTGCAGTAGCCCCAGGGCCTAGCATAAGGCCAAGCACACAACAGGCACTCCCTATATGTGTTGGGTATGCCGAGTGGTTCAGAACATGGGTGCTGAAATCAGACAGACCTAGGCCTTCCTTTTCTGTTATAAACTGGGCATATCAAGGTGCGTCTGGGAGGGTGGAATGAAATAATATGTATCAGGTACATGGAGTAGTGCTTGGCATGAGGTAAGTGCTCCCTAAGTGGTAGCTCATATTGGTGACTTATGCTAGGCAGTGATAGCGTATCCGTATATTTTCTGGGTGAAAGAAAAATTCCAAGCCAACTGTGATGGATTGAATTGTGTCCTCCCAAAAAGGTATATTAAAATCCTAAAGCCACGTGCCTGTGACTATTTGGAAATAGGGTCTTTGCAGACGTAATGGAGTCAAGATGAGGTCATTGGGAAGGGCCCTAATCCAATATGATTGGTGTCCTTATAAGAAGAGGGGAAGATGGAAACACCCAGGGAGAAGATGCTCTGACGATGGAGGCAGAGGCTGGAGCAATGCATCTACAAGCCAAGGAGCGCCAAGGACTGCCGGCAAACGGATGCTAGAAGAGGGAAGGAGGGATTCTCTGCTACAGATTTCACCCGCTTTGGGATATTTTGTTTCAGCAGCCCTAGGAAGCTAATATACCAGCTATCCGATGGTTCTGCAGTAGCTATGGGCAGTGGCGATCACAATTCCTTCTCTGTCCATTTCTGAAATCTCTGCCTGTTGGAATTTCATAAGGGCAAGCGCAGGTGACGTTCCCTCCATCTAACAAAGGCCCATAAATTACATTGCTATCTCCGGTTTCCATCAGCAGCCAGAAAAATCCTCTTGAATTTTAGACTTCAGTTACATGGGGGAGAAAGACAAACAGAGATAATGTTCACTTAGGAGAATGTTATTTCTTGAGAAAAAGACTCTTAACCCTTATCTCGGCCTGCAGAGGAGTGACCCTTAGACGTTTCCTAAAATAGACCTGCAAAAAAACACCCCTCTCTCAAACAGACAACATTCATTTAGGCTTCTTGGCACCAAGTCCAACCGAAAGGAGGACTTAATTAAAACGGGGTCAGTGACATTAGGCAAGCCACCGAGGCCGGGCGCAGAGGGAGCAACGTGCACTTTCAACTCTGAAACAAAGACTCATTGTGGCTGCGAAACCACCATTCCACACATTTTTGGCAGAAAGGGAACCTGTCCTCTGAAAACCCACAAGAGGCTATTTTTAAAGCCCCGATGAGATAGCACAGCAGGAGAGAGTAGGTGTGAGAAGTCCAGGGCCTCCACAGCTGGCACCTGGTGAGGCAGAGCCAGGCCGAAGACAGGTAACTGTCCAGGCCTTGGAGGAACTTAAAAATCACCTTCTTCCCCGGTTCTGTGAAAAGTCCTCAGGGGAGTGTGACTGAAGTGGGGGACCTGTGAGTGGCAGGTGGCTCACAATCCTTCTTTGGTATAGCTTTCTGTCTTGAGGAACCTTCGATTACTTGAACCCACTGAATAACTACAGTTAATTTCCTGGACCTCGGATGGACAGCCCATCCTGTTTCCACTCTGTCTCTCTCTGAGGTGCAATGTTACAAAAGAAGGGGGATGTGCCCCTCCATGCCTCCTTGGAGGCCCCTTTCCTTCTGACCCTCCCACATAACAAGTGCTGAATTCTCCAGGCTTTGGAGTGAGATGTAATGGTGCAGACAGTGATGTCTGCCCATGTGACTATGGGTGGACCTCTGAGTGGGCTGGGCGTCCTGGATTTCTCATGTTTGAGGTGAACAACTGCCCTGCAGCCTGCACAGGCTTCTTGCACTCTGCTTTGTGCCAGGCGCTGTGCTGGGCATGGGAAACAATGGCCAAGACTTTACCTCTGATCCAGCATGGTTTTCTGATCTAGGCAGAGCAGGAAAAAATACAGCACAGCTGGGCATAAAGGAGACATTATTGGAAGACGGGGAGAACCACAGAACAAGCAGGCTCAGGATGGATAATGGCAGAGCAGGAGAGTACAAGCTGGGAAGGAAATGCCTATTCCAGGGTTTTGGGGCCCTCCCTTCCTACTTTCCCGCCCTCTTGCTGCTGTGGGATGGTTTCCCCCACGTAGACTTGAAGCATCAGATAGGCAGTGACCATATCCTCTACTTCCATTGATTTCCCTGGATTCCCTAATACAGCCCTATAAACCTCATATCCACTTCAGAAAAAGATTTCAGAATAAATGGTCTATTCCTTCCTCTCCCTCCCTGAATGTGGGAATAGAGCAGTGAGGCCAGGGCAGTAGGAGTCTTACCATACTATACCTAGCTTTGTGATTTGGGAAGGTTACCAGACCTCTCTGGGCCTGTTTCCTCATCAGAAAAATATAGACAGATAGCCTTTAAAAATCTATGATTCTATGACACAATCTAGCAAGACCCATAGGTATCTGTGGAATAGCTGCAAGAGCATGAATATATATAAGAGCATGAATCTAGAACCAGACAGACTTGGGTTAAAATCCCAGGTCTAACCCTTATTCACTGTGCAACTGTGGCAAATTACTTAACCTCACTGAGTCTCAGTTGCTTAATACTAAAGTGGAGCTTTAATAATTAATTTAATGATTAAATCCATCTCACTAAGTTGGTATGAACATTAAATAAAGTAATACAATGTCAGTCACCAAGAGGCCTCCTATATATCTTAAGTTGGAACCTAAGAAATGTTTGTCACAGGAATGGATGCTAGATTCCCTCCATGAGACACAGAATTTCATGCCATGGTTCACAGGTAGGGTGACTACATATTCAGGTTCACCTCTATCTTGACAAAATTATTTGTTTTCCTTTTCACTCTGAAAAATTCTCTGATCTTCAGGGCCACTCCATTAAATTCAATCCTGCAAACATTTATTGGGTGTCTACATGAAAAGTCAAGCTCATCTTTTTGGTGGCATCATTTCCCTGTTGTGGTCATTAATTTTAATCCTGCTAATGACACAAAGCATCTGTGAAGTGGCTCCTATCACCCATAGTCTTTTGCTCTCCATGACTTTTTACAACAGTCTACTACCACTCTGAGCCAAACTCTGCAGAACTGGTGTTGAACCCAGACAAGGAATGGAGCCTTCCGGGTGTGAGGCCACAGACCTCAGGCCTGGTCTTGGCTCCTTGAGGGCCTGATCTTTGGCTTCAGGTTAAGTCATGTTGTTGTTATCTTAGTTGTCATATATAAAAAAGTAAGTAAGAAAGAAGCTAACATTTATTTAGCTCCTGCTATAGTTTGAATGTATCCCTTACTACGCCCCTGCCCCCAACTCAGACATTGAAATCCTAATGCCCAGTATGATAGTATTTGGTGGTAGGGCCTTTGGGAAGTAATTAGGTCATGAGGGTGCCTGTATATAAGAGTTCCTTCTGTCATGTGAAGATGCAGCAAGAAGTCTTCCATCCAGAAGAGAGTCCTCACCAAACCATACCAGTGCCCTGACCTCAGACTGCCAGCCTCCAGAACTGTGAGAAATAAATTTCTGTTGTTTATAAGCCATCTAGTCTGCAGTATTTTTTATAGCAGCCCAAACGGACTAACAGCTCCCATTGGGAAAATTACACCATTCACTCATGACCATGTGTCTGGGAGGCAAGGATCCTTCTCACTTATACCTGAGAGTACTAAGTCTTGGTGAGATGAAACAATGCCATTGAGATGGGAAGTAACAAAAGTAGTGTAGGCGGCAGGTCAGAAGCCAGTGTCCTCCTGTCTCTCTTGTGGATGTTTTAGGTCGGAGATGTTTGTAAAACACGAATCCCTTTAGAAGACAGGCTTCCATTAACATAGAGGAAAATTGGAATAGGTTTCTAATTGTCTTTAGTATTTTTTTTTTTCTTCCTGGAATTTGTGAATCTCATATATTGCTCTAGTGTCTTTGATTATGAGATACTTTTTGGCAGGAGAAAATTGTTCGAGTCAAATTCCAAGGATTAGGGGAATGTTTCCATCTGTTCTCCTTGGGTAAGAATCCCGATAAGGTGTACAAATAGCTGAAGAAGAAAGTGCAGTTTTCGTGAAAAAAGTGTCCTTATGTGGAAGGGCTGACCAAGGGTACCCTGTGTCTCTATCACATCATTAGCTGACTGAACAATCTATAATCACACGAAAAGAAAAAAAAGACCCCATGGAGGGAAATTTCAGCTGAAACTGACACCCCTGTCCAAACAGCAAATCGCTCCAGAATCTGAAATTTCTAATTTTGCAACTCCCAGATGCTTCCCATTAGCCCAGGGTTTCAGCTGTTACTTGAACATACTAAAATGTGCCAAGAAAACTCAGAGAGAGTTGGTACAAAAGGAGTTTCTTTTTCTACTGAACTATTTACTCCTCCAAAAATAATAATCACCAAGGCTTTCGGCCCCCTTTTCCCCGAGAAGTCACACTTCACACTCTTCTTTTATGGCTGTGAACACGGCCCAGACCCACACATGCCTCCACTTTATAAAATAAACAAACACCTTCCTGCTGTCTAGAGTGCCTCTTGTTAATCTGGGTCTCTGGGCAATAAGGATTTTGGAACGTGGCTCTGTTCTAACACGAACTTCTGAAACATCCAAAGCAAATAATCATCAAACCTGAAGTCACTACCCCCCTGGCTCAGAGGCCCAGCCACCACGTGGCTTGTTTACAGGTACACGCAAGATAGGGAGAGAAACACATCCTGTTTGTTTTTCCAAAGCAGGTTTGAGAAGTAGTCACACCTACTTTTCCCCACTGACTCATAAATCTCATAGCGTCATTTTGAGAAATAGGCTGAAGCTCAGAACCGGATCAAGAGTCCCTGAAACAATAGGCCCCTACGCCAAGGCCACGCTGAAATGGTAGAAGCTTGCTTGCATTTTATACTAACATTTATGAGACAGTTCGTCACGCAGGCCTCTGAGTCCTATCTTGAAGCAATTTGTAAGCGGAAAGCTCTGCCCACTTTAATTTATCATATAAACATTTCTGGAGCTTATCACTGCCTATTAGTCACAAAAGCTGGAATTTAATAAAGGAGATCAGAATGCAGTTTTCAAAGAGGACAAAAGTTCACGGGGAAAACATGTGTGCAAACTTTAGGGACCCTGATCCCTGGGAGCAAACGTAAGAAAGAGACAGCTAAGTGCCTAGAACCAAATGTCCGAAAGGGCCACTCATTAGGTGCAGTTAAGCAAGGGGGTGTGGGGCACATTTGACTTAGTCCTTTCGACTGGGTTTAGGTCTAAACTATATAGCTCTTTAAAGGGAGAAATCTGAGAAAACTCAAGATCAAGACTGTTCAAGGCTAAGAAAGTATTTGCTTTGAAGTGACTGGGGAAAGATGTGTGCTTCTCTGATCAGTAATAAGTCCCAATGGACCCATTCAATTAAAAACACCAGTGTTATTGTGAAGCTCCAGAGCAGGGACTCAGACAGCTTAGTCTCAGACCTCAGGTCTCCTGGTTGAGTGACCTTCGCAAATGACTACATTTAAACATCAGTTTCTTCATCTGTAAGATAAGAACAGTAAAACGTTTCTAATGAAGTTGTATGTGACAAGAGATAATATATGGAAAGCAGTTAATAGAATGCCTGGCACATTTAGTGAGTGCTCAATAAACGGAAGCTATTTTTCCATGTAAACTACCGTAAAGAATCCTTCACGTCCCAGACTCGCCATTAGAATGTGATGAGTAAAGCTAAAAAGTAAGTTGACTTGATCTGTTCAGGAGATTGACATAATTTGGGTGCTACCATGAAAAACTTTTTATTGTTATGCTGAGAAACATAGTAGGTCTGGTATTTCTTTTCTATGAGCTTATGTATAGAAAACACTCATTCATAAATTATTTCAACAATTGTCTATTAGACCAAGGGCACATATCTAGGCACTTGGGATATTTATTTCAGTGAACAGACAAAAATCCCCACTCTTATGGAGCTGATATTCATTCATTCATTCATTCTGGTATTTGGCAAATGCCATACCAATAAAGAAAGGGAAAGGGCCCTAGCCAGTTTGGCTCAGTGGATAGAGCGTTGGTCCTTGGACTGAAGCATCCCAGGTTTGATTACAGTCAAGGGCATGTACCTGGTTGGGGTGCGTATGGGAGGCAACCAATCAATGTGTCTCTCTCACATTGATATTCCTCTCTCTGTCTCTACCCCCTTCTACTCTTTCTAAAAATCAATTGGAAAAATATCCTCAGGTGAGGATTAACAAAACAAAACAAAACAAAAAAATAAAGAAGAAAGAAAGAAAGAAAGAGAAAGGACAAAGATACAAAGATGAAAAGACACGCTGTCTGATAAGCTCCCAGTCCATTAAGGCAGAGTGTGACTACTGGATTATTATGCAGTAAATCCTTTCCGAGTATTAGCAGAGGCTACCGAGGACAGGCATCAACGAGGGAGCAAAATACTCTGCAAGTAGGGGAGGGAGGACAGAGACTGAGGAGGTGGCACGAGATGAAGACCTTTGGGTTGGATTTGAAGGGGGAAATGGGAGTTTGTCATGTGGGTAAGTGGAGAAAGGCCAGCAAGCAAAGCGAACAACTGCTGGTTTCTGTCAATTAGTAAGGCATTTGGTAGAATGTAAGATGAAAAGAAAGTACAATGTATGAACTAAAGTAACATGTTTTGGAAACTCAACTGTTATCAATCACTAACTAATTAAACTCTGTTTTTTTTATTTGTTTTGTTTTTTAAACTAGGACTCAGTAGAAGACGGCCTTTATTTCCCCTAAGTTTTTCCGTTAAGTGAGAATAGTTGAGTCAGCTCCAGCTTGAGTTTGATTTCTGGTGCTCTGTGCTTACTGGAGTAGAGTTTATGAAAATATGGTCCATGTGCGATCAGTGTAGTTCATAAACTTCTCATGGGAAAATAAGTTGTGGGTAGTTTTAAAATGGAGACTCTTGAGCCCCACTCCTGACCCAACAAATCCAAATCTTGGGAAAGGGAACTGGAGTTAGTACTTTTTAAAAAGTGGACTCTTAGGAAAGTTTAAAACCACTGGCCTAGGTAGAGGTTTACTCTCAAACACTGACCTCCCAATTTGATCATCAGAATAATTTAATTACCTATTTATCTTAATTATTCTATGCAACGCCTTACCTGATTTTGTTTGACTATTATTTGAATCCAAATTTCCTGTACTGTCTTTGTCTAGAGAGAGAATTTCTCTATTCCTCACTATTGGTTACCCCCACACCTCCCCATACAATTCAAGGAGGTTCATTCTAGCTTCATTTATTCTTCCAATCAGTAAAAAGGTTACCATGGCAACTTCACATCTATGTCCCTCCCCTTGGCTGCACATGAGAAGCATCGAGTGTCTCACACAGGGTCCATCCTGCACCAGCAGGCAAAAGCAACCTATTCAACCTTATTTGTGATGAGGACCCAACATTGTTCTTAATGCTCTGGAAGCAAGGATTCTGGAAATGCAGGTCATGATCTCATTCCACTCCAGCTATTGAGTTCTTCCCAACTGACAGGACTGGAATTGGGGATAAAGTTATTTTGCAAATAATGGATGAAGTCTGTTCTTTAATTATTGCAGTAAGGTGGAAACTCTTTGCTATCACTTATATCTCTCTAGCCTAGCTTTTAAATACAATTACATTCCAGAAACACATTTGAAGTGCCTACTGTGTTCCAGGTCCTATCAAGTCTTCCTGCTGAAGAGTCTTAAAGGGATCAAACCACTTTTACATTACCATTTGAAAATTTTAAGACAATGCATTTTAAACAAAGTTACAGAGTTAAAGCTCTTTGTCTTTAAGTAAGTGGCCATTAATGATAGATGCTCACTCCTCTAAGATTCTATTAGAAGTCATCAGGAAAAAAAGTCTCCAAGTTTCCCCTATCCATTGATCCTATTCTTTTATCTACCAATCCTTCCAACCATCTTCCTTCCATCCATCTCATAAGAACCATACATACGCCAGGTTCTGTGCTGGGTGCTAGGTATCCAATAGTGAGCTAAACAAATATGGTTCCTGCCCATCAGAGGTTCCCAGTCCAGCAGTGGAAAGATCGTCCTGGATAGCAAATAGAAAGTTCCAAACTCTAGGTCCCATTCTAATTTTTACTCTTTGTACAACCTCAGGGAGTCACTTAACCTCTGGGACCCGCATTTCCTCATGCAAAAGGGGCTGCCCTGTGTGTTTCACAGAGCTATTGGCAGGTTTGCATTTGAATTCACTCTAAAACTTCAAAGTGCAATATAAATAAACATAAGTAATAATTATGAATTAAGTTAGATTAAAAGGAGATTTGAACTGTGTCGAGCTAATTAATTCCATCTCTTTATAGACAGGGTTTCACCTAAGGGGCCTGTGGCTGTTCTCAAAGTTCTCTAAGGTGGGAAAGGCCTCAGCCTGCCTTGGAGCTCAGCGTGGGAAGCTGTCTGGGAGTTTTGGGTAGCGAGCTGTAGGGGGCATACAGGTAACATCTGTGTTGGCCTCATAGGGTGCTTTTAAAATGAGAGGACATGAAATATCCAGACACCAAATCAAGGGCGTATCATGGGAGCAGGAGCCATGAAGTGCTTGGCATGTCATTGCTACATGCCTAAAGAGCTCTGTCTGTGCAGGTGCGAAGGACCTGCCAAGGGCAAGCCCTGGCTCTCTTCCTGAGACTCTAACCGGGCACTGCCACTTGGCACTGCAAATCACAGCCCCGCCTCACCCCGTGTGCCCGCAGGGGACTGCAGCTGAGACTGAGGCACAGGGGACTCTGGCTGGTATCTGTTGCCACTTTCACTAAGGACCGTGTTTGCCTTGTTGTTGCCGTTTTGGAGGACATATTTGTGGACACACGACTCAGAAACGATGCTGAGTTTGAGCACTGCAGGACAAGAGGGAGTTCCACTGTGGAAGGAGGGAGAGGCCTTGGAGTAGGACAGACTTGGGTTTGAACCTGCCACTTGGCTCCAGGCAAGTTTCCCGTCACCCTGAACTGCTCCTCTGTGACATGGGGACAACAATACATTCTGATTTCTCAAAGATACTAAAGGTCCCATGACTATCATGGTACTGGCCACTCAACGACAGGAGGTGGTCCTAGTTATTATAATCCACCTCATTTCTGGAGTCCACACTCAGTGTTCTAGGACTGTCATCATACCACGACAGTTCAAATCTCACGATTCTGCCTCTTACTTTCACCGTCACATCCAAGCAGTGACCGTGTGCTGTCTACACCTCTTTGTCAGCACCCTGCGTTTACACCCTTCACCTCCACACCAATCAGGCTCTTCCCTCCTCCTGCTTCAGTTAATACAGCAGGTTCCAGTGAGTTCTCCTCTGCAGTCTTCTGAGAATTATCCTCTTTAAGAAATGCTTTGAGACAACCCCCCTCTCCAAAGTGAGCCATGATCCCTGACTCATGTAAGCCAAACGCCTCACTCGGTCTTATCAGCCTTCCCTTCCCACCTCGTCAGCAGAGTTATCTCCTCACACACACTCTATGTGCCTGGGGCCGTCGGGGTGGGGAGTCCTCTGTCTGGACCAGGAAGGACATGGCAGGCAGCAACGGGGTGTGTGTTGTGGAGCCTGGGTTTGACTTGTGGCTCTATCGGGCGCTAGATATGTAACCCTTTTCAGGCTACTTTAACCTCAGCTTCCTCTTCATGACCAGGGCCTAGAGTACTACATACCACGAGAGATGCTGAGGGGCCTCAGAGAGCCAAACACCTAAAGACAGCCTGGCGCACTGGAAGCTCTGAATAAATAAACGTTTGCTATTGTTATATGACAGAGTGATTCAGGAAGGGGAACTGCTTTCAGCTGTAGGTAACAGAAAACTGTGACTCAACTGGCCGGAAAGAGGAAATTTACTTCAGAAAACAAGAAGTCCAGGGGAAGGTGGCTCCAGGAATTGTTTATTGAGTGGGTCAACAATGCCACCAAGGATGCAGGCTCCCAGCACTGCCATCCTTGGCATTACAGGCCTGTTCCCAGGGCTGTTTCCCTCATGACTGCAGGAGGGCATCCCCGTTCCAGCGTCCCAGGCAGACAGGAAAACGTCGGGCAAGAAGAAGCTCTCGTGTGATAAGAAAAACCTTCCCAGAAGTCCTCTGGCAAATCACCCTCTCATCTCTGTGGCCAGAATTGTCACTTGCAAGGGGACACTATCATTGGCTGGGATTTACTAGTACCAACTGCTTAGTGCTGGGAAGGGCCAAGTCTTCCTTGGGCATATGGCCATTTAGGGAAAGGAAGAGAACTGGAAAAACCCCCACATACAGCTGGGGTTTTGTTAAAAAGGAGGAAGGGGCAATTAGCATTGTCTTCTACAGCCCCAGTCCTGAGAGTCTGTGATTCCTGGCTTGTTCCACCCACACGTGTTGCTTATGCAGTCCCTCCCACTTGGAACCCATCCGATAAAACTTTGGATGCCAGGGACTGTGCTGGGCCACCTTCCCAATGCAATTCAAAGTCTTTCTCTCAAGATTTTGATCAAGAACCAACAATTCAGCGGAGAGATTTCTTACTGTATTGAATTACCTCAATCGTTTCAAAGTAAACTAGACGATGCACACCACACTTTACTGACTGGCTTATGGCACCTTCACGCTGGGCTGTAAACTCCTCAAGGACAAGCAGCAAGAATAAACGATTCCATTTGGATCTTTCATGCACTAATGGGGGCCAATCATAAAGATGGTGCTTAGTCAGTGCTTGTTGAACCTAATCAGAAGAAAGTCTTTAAGTGCTTCCTCTGGTAGATGCCTGAAGGTACTGTGCTTGGCACCATGGGAGATCCAGGGGAGAGCAAGATAGCTCATTACCCCCTGAAGCTTGTGATCCAGAGAGGACCACCTATGATAAACCATGAGAAGTTGGAGAAGTCCATCTTCCACCACTTACATTACCTTTTTTCCTTTCAGCTTTTCCACTTGCTCCCCTCCAGTCACCTTCTGGACCATGTGGACACCACATTGGAAGCCCTACCTGAGCTTGTTTCCATCGCAAGTACCTAAGACAGGATCTTCGTGATCCATTCCTCTCATCCCTCATCCGTTCAAACAAAAAGCCTATCCTTCCTAAGCCCCAATCCCTATGGTCTCAGGAAATGCTGGTTTAAGATGAGTCTCTAAGAAATCAGTTCATGCATGAAGTTTGCAATGCTACCCGTCCAGGGCACCTGGGAAATCTGAAGGGATTCCTGTAGGTGCAATGGACTAACACAAGGACATGAATCTAATAATGGAATTTAGGGGTTGGCCAGCTGGTGGGGTTCTTTTCTGACAAGATGGTCTTTGCTTTTCTTTAAGAAATTCCACAACAATGATCTTTTATTCATCCTCTACCTTTATTCGTCCAGAACCTTTCAAAAACATTTGCACTGTTTGCAGCATCTCTTAAGAAGCAACTTTTTCTGGACTAAACTTAGTGGGAGCAAACACAAGCTCTCATGCACTGTACAGGTTAACGGGAGAGCGAGGTCACTTGAGGAGAGGTCTTCCCAAAGCCTGCCTGTATGGGTGTATTTTCTTCTCAGTAAGGAAATTCTCCCACACAGATTCCTTTGATCACCATGACTGGGACTGCCAGGGACAAAGGAGGAAAAGTTCAGTCAGATAAAAAAGAAACAAAAATCAGTTTTCTTGCCTTAATCGGTTTGGCTCAGTGGATAGAGCATCAGCCTGTGGACTCAAGAGTCCCAGGTTCGATTCCAGTCAAGGGCATGTACCTTGGTTGCGGGCACATCCCCAGTAAGGAGTGTGCAGGAGGCAGCTGATTGAAGTTTCTCTCTCATCGATGTTTCTAACTCTCTATCCTTCTCCCTTCCTCTCTGTAAAAAATCAATAAAATATATTTTTTAAAAATCAGTTTGCTTAAATTGTCAGGGAAATCTGCTTTTGGCTAAAGGAAGTCAAACCCAGAACAGTCTAGTCTAGTTAATAAATAACGAGCAGGAAAAGATAATCCTTGCATCTGTGTGGGGCTGCTCAACCATTCTCACCTTCACTCTCAGCCTCCAATCCATGGATGGCGAGGTGTGTCCTTGGACCTTCCCACAAAGCAAGCTGCTCCTGCTGGAAGCTCAAGTCCCAGGCAGGGCACATGTATTACATAAAAAATCACTCATGCTTTTTTTTTTTTTTGTATGTCAATCTCAAAACTCCCTCTAAAAAAGAATAAACCAATTCCTTCAGTGATTGAAACCCATGTAATTCAGCCACAAAAACAAATGATCCTTTTCTCCTTCATCTCTCTGTCCCAAAGTGTTTCAGTGATGTGGGATCCAGATACAATTTAATTTATTCCACACGGCATGGTGACATTGGGGTCAAAGAGCCGAACAACCTCACACTTTGGAAGGACTCCTCGTGCCACCTTCCTCAGATACATTCCAGCATCACTTCCCAAGCCATGGCACCGAGCAGTCCTAGACAGACCCTGGACTGCCCAGCTGGTCTGCCTGGGCAGGTGCCATGTGTGAGTCAGAGTTCTCAGCAAAAGTGACACTTCTGCAGATAAGCCTGCAAGCTTATTCTTGGCAGAAAATGAAAAGTACATGTCTTCATCTACTTCTGAATTTTCCCTCCCTTAAATGTCAGAAACCTTAGAGGCAAATTTACAGCACAGTTCTCTAATCTGCTAAAAAATTAAAGACTGTAAGGGTTGCAAGGAGCCCCTGAGCTCACCTAGCAAAATCCTTTCTTTTTATAAATGAGAAAATTGAGGCCCAGAAAGCGGGGGGTGGGGGGGTGGGGGGGGGTGGGGATTGACTGAAGGTCACCCTGATAAGGCCTCTATCTCATGACCCTAGCTCTTTCTACTCATGCACGGTGAAGCCTGGAAGTTTCTACTCCTTCTGCTTCAGTCAGATGGGCTCTATTCATTTTTCTTTTTAAAAAAATATTTTTTATTGATTTCAGAGAGGAAGGGAGAGGGAGAGACAGATAGAAACATCAATGATGAGAGAGAATCATTGATTGGCTACCTCTTGCACGCCTCCTACTGGGGATTGAGCCTGCAACCCGGGCTTGTGCCCTGACAGGGAATTGAACTGTGACCTCCTGGTTCATAGGTCGACCTTAACCATTGAGCCATGCCAGCTGGGCTCGATTCATTTTTCAGTGAACAACTTTTCACCAGCTTTTAATCTAATGGTTTTCAAAGTGTTTGTGCACCAGCAGCATCAGTATCATGGGGAACTTGCTGGATATGTCAGTCCTCTGGCCCCATCCCAGACTTGCTGAATCTGTGTTCACCAGCCCCTCAGGGGATTTTAATGCATACTGCAGTTTGAGATGCCCTACTTTAATGTTAGCCCCACCTACCCGGTTAGCAAAGGGATCAGATCCATCTAGTTTCACAACTTTTTCAGTTTGGCTCTTCTGGAGACCTAAGGCAGAAGTTCCCTTAGTTACCTGCGAAGGAGGAGAGCTTATTGCAAATTTGTGGACAGGCGCTGGAGTGAAGGCTACCATGAACCGAGGCAGCACTAGGGACTGTCACTGCTCTGCCTGTTTCCCCCTCATTCTCTCCCACCTGTGCTGGGCTCCTCTCCCCCACAGATCCATTCCTTTCCTTCCTACTCTTTTGTTCCTCCATAGCTGGTATTTGCCTTTGATCTACCATGACCCGACTATGAGGTCTGAACCATTGCATCCTTTTGCTTTTCCCCTTCCTAACTGGAACATTTTTTCCATATAGCTTTTCCTATGGCTCAGTTCACATTCCCGCAAAGGGTGCCATCTGGCCCCATGGGTCAGATGCTCATCCAAATGACCGCCTACCTTTGGTCTGATGCTTTTTCCCGTCTAACCAACCACTGGCAGGATGAGTGAGCCACTTGGGAGAGGGGGGACTTCTGTGCCTGCTCCCAGTGATATGGGTTTCAGGAGGAAATTGGGGGAGGGAGGATGAAACCACACGTGAGACTCCCCCGCCACTACCCTGTGAATGAGACATGAGGGAACTCGACAGTGGGGTGCACCAGCTTGTCTTACTGAGGGCTGAGTTGGAGGTGAAGGTTGTGTTATATTACATGACCCTACTCTTCACTATACTGCCAGGCTGGGGTGACCTGGGAAATATGGGCTTCAGGTTATCAAATCCCTAAAAGTCACAGAATATCTGTGTCTGGGAGGCACTTCAGCCACCACCCAGCTCAGCGGTTCTCAGCCCTGGCTGCTCATGAGAATCCCTGGGGAGTTTCATTTATTCATTTTTTGTTAATCTTCACCTGAGGATATTTTGTCCATTGATTTTTACAGAGAGTGGAAGGAAGGGGGAGAGACAGAGAGACACATTGATTGGTTGCCTCCTGCACATGCTCCGACCAGGGCCAGGGGTCAAGCCTGCAACCTAGGAACGTTCCCTTGACCAGAATCAAACCTGGGACCCTTCAGTCTGTGGGCTGACACTGTATCCACTGAGCCAAACAGGCTAGGGACCTGGGGAGCTTTTAAAATGAATACTGCCTGGGCCCCACCTCAGGGATTCTGACTTAAAGCCCCCCTCCCCTGAGTGTTTTTAATACACACCTGTAACCTAGACCCACTGCTCTAGCTTGACCCTCCTAATTTTACAGGTGGGGAAACTTAGGCTCAGTTACATGAGGTGACTGCGGCTCCCTGAAGTATCTCATTTCTAACTTGGCTCTAGAGTTTGGGTTATTAATCATAAAGGGAGCTGGAAGAGATCACCGAGGCCTGGACTCCCACCCTATCATTGTTACTGAGACTAAAGAGCTAAGTGACTTGCCTACGGAGTCACAGTCAGAAAGGGGGATGCAGGGGCTCGAACCCATGTCGCCTGACTCCTAGCCCAGTGCTCTGTCCATCACACCTCAGCTGGAGGACAGAAGGGGCCAGATGAGGAGCTAAGCAGGCCCAGCTGCAGACCTCGTGCTCGCTCTGCTCGGGAAGCCCTGCCAGCGCACAGCTGGAACAGTTTGGCAGAGGAGCCTGGGCGTAATTGGACGTGGCGCAGGCTCGGCCAAAGGAATCAGCACTTTCGGGTCCTGAGGATGGGGAGGAGGCGGCTGGTCTGACAGGCTAATCTTTGTTTTCTGCCTGCCTCCCAGTTATGCCGAGTGTGTGTGTGTGGTGTTCCTGATGGGCTGACAGCTGTGTTGGAGTCCAGACTGGGAACTGTGCCCTATGTCAGGGGTCTTCTGGCATTTGCTGAGATAAGGTTGCCTTCATTTTCCAGAATAGCTTTGGTTAAGGTGTTGGCACCCGTTTGTGATGTAAGTGGCTAGAAATGGCTTTCGTGGGCATTTAGGAAGCATGGGCCTGTGCCCAGGAGCCCCTTTGTGGGAGAGGGGGTAGTGGTGGAGGTGGTTGAAGATATAAGGGTTCCCATGTAGAAACAGAAACAAACAAACAAACAAACAAACAAACAAACAAACAAACAAACATGAGGCAAGGGCTCACCAGACATAGTGAGTGGGAGCCTTATCCCACCTTTTGAGGAGGTTACGGCGAGGGAGAGGAGATAAGAGAAGTAATGCCCCTTTAAGCCTGTGAGGAACTTTTCAAGTGATGAAGCATGTTCGCACACATTTAGCTCATCTGACCTTCACAACAACTGCACAAGGTAGGCAGTTCCTGTGATCCAGGCTTGGGGAGGTGGGGCAGCCGGGCTCCACGGCCACATGGCTATTAAAGCGGGAGCTGGCCCGCTCCCTCCGATTCCAGCCCCAGGGCTCTGTCTACCATAGCATGCTGTGTTTGTGTGTGTGTGTGTGTGTGCATGCACGCCCCCCTCAAACGCACAGACAGGTCACACAAGGGAGTTTATGTGAAGGCAAGAATGCAGATGTTGATTTTTGAGGTGTCATGGTGACCAGGGCCACAAGAAGCTGGACCGTGAATGCAGTAAACACAGGGCTCTGGGTCAGCTGCAAAGTCTCAGATAAATTCGCCTTAGTTTTCATCTGGGTAAGATTGTTGTAGGGCTCAGAGATAAATATGTGAAGTAGGCAGCCTAGGGCCCACCATGAGCATCATACATGTTCACTAAATGGCAGCTGTTAATATCCTGTGTGCATGTTACTGGCCTGTGTGCAGCAAGCCACCTGTCTGCATGTGACAGACAGCAGCCTGGCTCAGGGCCATCGGCTGCTGGCTTTGTCCAAATCCAAATATGCCTTCAGGTAGCAGCCCCACAGAGCCTCTGACTGGTGAAACCAGGTCCCAGGTCCTATCCTCACCTTCCTCACTCTCCTCAGCTAAGTCCTCACAGGTACCTAGGATTTGCTAGTTAAGCACAAGTACTGATCACATAAGGTATGAAGCAAACAACAGAGTTTGGAGGCATTTCAGAGGACTGAGTTGCCCTGTTGGTTTATAGTTTAGATCAGTGGTTCTCAACCGTGGCTGCACATTAGAATCACCTGGGAATCTTTTTAAAATCCTGATTTCTGGGCCTCATTCTCCGGAATTTCTGTTTCTCTGTTATGGGGTGGGGCCACAACATTAGTAACAAAGAAACAGAATTTCCGGAGGATGAGGCCCAGAAATCAGGATTTTAAAAAGATTCCCAGGTGATTCTAATGTGCAGCCAAGGTTGAGAACCACTGGTTTAGATTCTTGGGTGGGGTGACTGTGTCAGATGGCAGCTCTTGGGGGTGCCGGGTCAGGCAGATCACAGCTGCTAAGCACCTAGATGGGCTGGGTCCTTTTCACGTGGAATCTCACAGAATCCTCACAGGCAGCCACTTGAATGGGCGTTATTCCCATTTTTCACGTGAGGAGACTGAGGAGGTGCTAAGTTAATTATCAGACGTCACCAGGAGCTGGGATTCAAGGCCAAGCCTGCTGGGTTCAAAATCTGTGCTCTTTCCACCACTTGCAACCCAGCCCTCGTCACCCATGAAGGTTGGGCTCCACACAGAGGCTGGGAAATGTCCCAGGTGTGTGCCTATTGCTGGGAGCCTCAGAGGACAAGGAGGGTGAAGTCAGAACTGGTCTAGAGGGAGGCGGCCTGGGACGGGGACAGTGTTTGCTCACCCTGGACAGCAAACTACAGTGCATTGGCTTCCTCCTTGCAAACCTGCCTGTTCCGTCCTGGCTTCCCACCCAGCCTCACCTCTGGCTTTCATCTCTTCCAAGTCACACACCAGGGGCATTCCTTCCCGCTAGTCTAGCCAGGCTCCCTGGCCCATGCAGAGGGTCTGCCAGGGAAGAAGCAGGATGGGCAGGGGAGGCTCCACAGAGCCCAGGGCCTTCTGCTATGTCTCCTCTGCAGGGATACTAGGTGCCCCAGAGACACTCCGCTATCACCCTCGTGAGGCGATGCAGAGCCCCAGGCTGGTTGGAGGTTCTATTTTAGCACCAGCTGGACCTAATTAGCGTGGGGGTAGAGGGGCAGTCCCTTTCACAGAGGACTCCATTGTTGCTGGGAAGCTGGCAGGCATGTCTATCATTTCAGAAGGAGCTGGCTCTCTCCATCTTGGCCTCAGAGCTGTCCTCCCTTTAGATGCTAATCCTCTGTAAAGCCATTCCCAGCCAGGCCTCAGATGAAGCTCAAGGCTGGGGTGGGGCCCAAACTCTCATTTCCCTCAGGAGCAAGGCAGGTGTGGAATCAACACCTGGAAAGCGGCCAAGTGGAAACCTGGAGCAGCTCAAAATGTCACATGTCATATGGCTTAATTGGGTACATCGCCTGAAGAAGGGTTCGCAAAACACATGAGGGAAGTCTGTACCAAGAGTGACGAATTCAAGAGGATGGCTCCTTTTGCCTGAGCCTGCTTCAGCCCCACCCAGCCTGGGCCCAGGACCTGGCTGCAGCCTTCCCTCCCAGGAGAGGCTCTGGAAACGGCATCTAGCAATCCTCACCTTAGACCCCTGGGCAGCCAAATATTCCTGGGGCTGCAAGGACACCCTTTCCCCAATGCCCACCAAAGGTGCCCATTCCCAAATGACAGGAGGCAGCTAACTGGAGTGGTTACCTGTCCCACTCTGGCTCAGACTGCATGGGTTTGAGTCCTGGCTTTGCAGCTTATGAGCTCTGTGACTTTGGGCAAATTATTTCTCTGTGACTCAGTTTTCTCATCTACAAATGGGATGATTATAGCACCAACTACTTATGGGGCTTGTAGTAATTAAATGAGTTAATACATTAATGGTTTTAGGATAGAACCTGGCCTTTAGCAAGCAGTTATCAGTATGCTTTTTTTTTGTTCTGGTTCCAGTTCAATTTTGGGTTCCATGTGGGTTTGCACCCTTGTTTTTCATACTATGTGCCCAGCTCTTGCAGCATCCCCTCTACACCTACACAAGGCTAACCAGATTCTCTGAGCTCAAGTGGTTGGCAAGGCTCCATTTCTACCCACATGGACCCCCATTCTGCCATGTTCCTTTTCATCTCTGATCCACTGAGAACCACCAGTGGGGCCTGCACCTGAGTCTGAAACAGCTCCCCATTAATCCACCCCCAAGTGGATGGGCAGAATCCTTGGTCAGTTCTCCTACCCAGCCCCTCTACTCTCCTATTTCACCCACCATGAGGTCCCGGAAGCCATGCATTTTAGCAAGAGAGAGGTAAGGTACTTGGATTCACTTTTCATGACCCAGATATAACATCGCCTCTTTGGTGTGGCTTTCCCTGATTCAGTCCAAATTCTGATTTCACCAATTGCCTGCCAATGGTGATCTTGGACAAGTTCCTCTTCTCTGGCCACCTCAATACCCTCATCTGTAAAATGGAGATACTGTTACTGAACTAACCTTACAGGACATTGGAAGGTTCCATTATAAGCCAATGGGTGTGGAGACCTAGCTCCCCTCCCCTAACCCTCCTTTTCAGGTGCAGAAGATGGGAAGATACCCAAGTGAGCTGACTACCCTGGTGTCTACACAGCCTATAAAACCAAGCCTTTCCCTGGAATGGCTGTTCCCTCCTTCTCTACACATGGAATTCCTAGTCAACCTTCAAGGACCAACCCAAATATTATCTCTTCTGTGAAGCATTCCTGCTGCCTAGAGGGAAAATAAATTTTCCTCTCCCTTGTATTCCTGTAATTCTTTGTCCCTGTTATATACTCTATTGCCTTATAATTCTTATTACATTTAACTTATATTATTATTACCTCCCCCCTGCCCACACTCTGCTAGTAAATAGCTTGAGGTCAAAAACAGATTTCGTTCATTGGGATAACTTTACAGTGTCTACACGATGCCCAGCACCTACTAGTTGCTCCATAAGTGTTCATTAATTCAAATTTAGTCTGGTGTGTTCCCTGGATTGTGGAGTGGGCTCTGGAGGCAAATTCTACCTTCATGGGACTGTTGCCTCTTCAGGTTTCTGACCCTTAGACTGGTTTTTCCTGGGACCAACAACATGCTATGTGCCCAGCTCTTGCAGCATCCCCTCTACCCACTCAAGGCTAACCAGATCCTCTGAGCTTAAGTGGTTGGCAAGGTCCCATTTCTACCCACATGGACCCCCATTCTGCCATGTTCCTCTTCATCTCTGATCCACTGAGAACCACCAGTGGGGCCTGCACCTGAACCTGAAACAGCTCCCCATTAATCCACCAGGTCAATGACTCTGCTTTCTTTCTACGCAAACATCGATCTCACCATCTATGGAATGTGAAGAGTATTATCTGTCTTATGGTGCTTGTTACTATACATGGTGTAGGTCCTGTCCTAAGTACTTTACATTAATTCATTTAAAACTTCCAACGACTTGTGAGGTAGGTACTGCCATGGGTGCTATTTGAGAGACAAAGGAGACCAAGGCACTTTGTCTCCAGAGAAATGAAATGATTCACCAAGTGGCAGAGTCGGGATTTGAACCTAAGCAATCTGAGCACAAGTTCTCAAAAATGAGAACTGGCCTCTCCTATCACACAGAGCTGGTTCCTGTCACAGCAGAGTTCACAAGTGGCCAAGGACCAACTGATCTCAATCAGAATCCACAATCTAGTGCATGGAGTCTGTGGAAGGAGGGCTTCCACACAGGCTGGGAGTGGGAGGTGGAAGTGGGACGGCCTCACAGTTCCATAAGGTCTCAGCTGTAAGCCAGAGGAGGCAGTGATCTATGCCTTAAGGGCTAAAGGACCTTTCTAGGTAACACTGGGTTTTGAAAGAGCCAAATCATGTCTGTAGTTAAATGTGTTAGTTCATTATATGGTCAATGACTCTGATTTGTTTCTACAAATTTAGAAGTGCATATGCATAACATGACTCTACATTTATTAATCCTTCCTTCTTTAATAATTACTGAAGGAAACAGACACATACATTTATGCCAGGCACCTTATCCATGATCACATCTTACCCCAAGAATGATCATTTGAGGTGGGTGGTATTATTAGCTCTATTTCAGAAATGTGGAAATTAAGGCTGAGAGAGGATAAGAAACTTGCCCAAGGTCAAGGAGATACAACTCCCAGCCATCACACAAGGCTATTTCCCCATCTGCGAGGCAATTACCTGCCAAGCACTGGTCTCGAATACACAATGGATCTGACATGTTTCCTACCCCTCAAGAAATGAGTGTTCCGGGAAAGGAGACTGATATGCAGATAATTAAAAACACAAGGTGCAAAAATAAAACTATGGACTAGAAGTACGTGTAAGAGCTCGTGGGAGAGGCTGAGAAGGCAGTGATCAGCTCAGCGTGAGGTGACCAAGGAAAGCTCCACAGAGAAGCTGACTCCTGGGCCTTGAGGGATCACCTGAATTTTGATGGGTAGAGAATGAGGACAGGAGAGAATGCAGGAGTTTGAGGCAGAGGGGACCACATCTGCAAAGGTGTGCAGGAGGAAAACACCAGGTGTTCTGGGCATGGAGAATATAGATCAGTGTAGCTAGAACATAGGATTTCTGACTATGAGCTGGGCTACGACAGGCTTAATTTTGTCAAAGTGTTGCACTTGTTTCTTGAATGCCTAGGGGGCTGCTGATGGCCTTGGAGGAGAGAATGACTGGAACTGAGCTGCACTGTGCAGGAGGGAGGACCTGGAAGCACTGTTTCTGAGTAGGAACTGGGAGGTAAATAGAGTCCTGCATCCTTTAGAAATGTACCACGAGCTCCCCATGTCTCTTTCCTGTTGAAGGAGGCAGATTAAACACCACGACTGCTCCGGGACCATGGTTCAGTGTCTCACCCCAATAGAACTGCAGAAGCATGGCTGCTCTGAGTGGTGAGGACATGTCTGCTTCAACAGCTGGACACCCCCATCAAGATGAGGCCTGATACGATGTCTCTGCCAGTGGTAACAGTGGGACCAGGAAAAGATGAGAACGGGCATCAGGGGTGCCAGGGATCGGTGTTCAGTGCTCATCCCAAATGTTGGCTTTAGCACTGGAGGACTGCTTTTCCAAATTAACAAGATGTTCTAGATCAGTGGTTCTCAACCTTCTGGCCCTTTAAATACAGTTCCTAATGTTGTGACCCAACCATAAAATTATTTTCGTTGCTACTTCATAACTGTAATGTTGCTACTGTTATGAATCATAATGTAAATATCTGATATGCAGGATGGTCTTAGGTGACCCCTGTGAAAGGGTTGTTCGACCGCCAAAGGGGTCGCGACCCACAGGTTGAGGACTGCTGTTCTAGATCCATACTTGCATGTGCCTCACATGGCACATAATTTATAAATGGATTTATAAATTCTCTATGAATGTGAATTACACATCTGTGCACAGTACATTGTATATGTACATATTCCACCACAGACTAAAACTGTGTTCCATTATGTACGATAAACCCTGGTGGCTCTTATATCATTAGTGCTAGAATTATATATATATTGGTAATTACCAGGCACCTTGCACTGAAGACCTTTTGAAAATTCTCCCATGAAAAACAAAAACACCCAAGCAATCTCTTTGGAAAATTGCTCCCAAATTCTTTGGCTCTAAAAGAAAACGTAGTGCCAATTCCTTTTTTGCCTAACAAAATGACATTTTATGTGGAATCTGAGTCAATCCCAAAGGAAGGAATACTGGTCCTTTGAGTCAGCAAAAGAATTCATTCTTTGCTGTCTGACACTCCGTTATTCATTGGTGCGGACTGGCAATAGAGCTGTTGGTACTTTGGAGAGGACCAGAAAAACAGGGGTAGTGGGGGAGATATCAGGTTGATAATGAGAGAAAAAAACTGAAATGCCTCTCAGGCCAACTCTGGACAACACATCGGGCATTTATTCTGAGGTGCAGAAGCTCTGCTATCCTCTTGCTAGATACTCTCTCAGCTCATATCTCCGTTCACGGGGTCATTTTCCTGAGCAAGGGCTTAAAATCAAATGCCTCCTTGTTGGGCTGCTTGCCCAATCAGGATGTAGCCTCCTGAGTCCCAATAACCAAGGGCAGCAGAAAGAACTGATTCCTCTCTAGCAGACATTCCCTCCCTGCGCCCTGGCCCCGAGGTGGCTCACCGGGGCCTGCGGAAGGTCAGGCCGTAGTGCTGACAGGCCAGCCCCACGGTAGGCGTGTACACAATGGGCATGAATTTCTCCACGTCCGACGTCAGCACGCGGTAGAAGAGCTTCTCATTCCGATCTTGGAGTGTCATGAGAATGATGTACCTTGTAAAGGGAGACAAGAAACCACACTGTTCACATGAGCAGCCTGTGTGGCAGCAGGGGAGGCCGCTCATGCAAAGACCCAGGGCTCCCACTCAGCTACCTTCACAGGCAAGTCACCCATCTCCCCAAACATCGATCTCACCATCTATGGAATGTGAAGAGTATTATCTGTCTTATGGTGCTTGTTACTATACATGGTGTAGGTCCTGTCCTAAGTACTTTACATTAATTCATTTAAAACTTCCAGTGACTTGTGAGGTAGGTACTGCCATGGTTGCTATTTGAGAGACAAAGGAGACCAAGGCACAGAGAAATGAAATGATTCGCCAAGTGGCAGAGTCGGGATTTGAACCTAAGCAATCTGACTCCAAAGTCTGTGCTCTCAACCACTGTGCCAGAGGGTTAGTTATGTTACTATTATGTGAATAAAACAGAACAGTAACATTCTGAGGGTGGAGTAGGGTGGAGTAGGGCACACCGGTGCTATGAGAACTGGCCTCTCCTATCACACAGGGCTGGTTCCTGTCACACCAGAGTTCACAAGTGGCCAAGGACCAACTGATCTCAAGAAGCATGTTCCTCCAAAATCTCTCTCTTGTCTAGTCCTTGAAAACTGAAATCAATAAGCCCAGGAAAAGAGCCTTTCATTCACACGCCTAAAAATGAAAAGCCTCTGGGAGAAACAAAAACACTCAGGGCTTAGAATTCACAACGAGGTGTGAGTGATTGCTGATACCACAACCTTTCTGCACTGACCACAGTTTGGGAGAGAGTATGGAGGCACTTGAGATCCTAGACTAGAAGCGGGTGAGATCCTGCAATAGGGGAATGACTTCTAGGTGTGAAGTCAGGGTCCTGGGTTTGAATCCCAGCTCTGCTGTTTACTAACTATGTGACTTTGGGGAAGTCTTGTAATATCGTGGGGCCCCAGACCCAAGGCACTGGTCCAGAATGAAAAATTGTGTTTTAGAAGATATTTTGAGGAAGGGAGGATTTATGCTTAGAATAGTGAGGATCTCAACTCATTTCTAGTGTAAGAATTTCTTATGCAGTAGCCATTTGTACACATCTCTTCCAAGTTCTGTATTCAGTAATATCAAATTGATAACTTAATCTCAGTCATGGTGATATTATTCACACCATGAAAATGGGCAAATACTAGAAACCAGGGCTTCCCCACCTCCACCCCAGAACAAGTTATTAAACATTTACCAGCACACCACTGCCCTTATCCAAAAGAAGCTGGGAGCCTCCTTAGTATTTCCTCAAGCACCTGCTGGAATGAGGGGGCCCCTGGGAACGAGGGGGGGCGGTCAGAATAGTCAACAGAGCATGTGCAATAAGCCCTCTGGAGCTCCCAGGATCAGACATATCTCCTACCCCCAGCCTGGCGTGTCTTCCCAGGCATATAAATGATGCCCGTCCCGCTGACTTTAATTCTTAGAGTTGAATATCTTTAGGAGAGAGGATATCACTTTGGGATTTACAAATTCTTCTTTGTAAATTTAACAAAAGAAGGAGGTTCAGATTGTTCAAAGTTAGGACACATCTCAGGTTGTTAGTTGGATTCATTGTGTACTTTCTGGTTTGCTCTCCAGGGTGATATGGCTAGACCCAGTCTGAGTGGGATGAACAGAGGAAGAGAATATCTGGCCTGTGCTGGAGTGTATAGCCTTGGAGTTAATGTGAATAATACACATAGAGGTTAGTGCTTCAGCAGTCGGGGGATTATCCACTGCTGCTTAGAAGCAATGGATGCCATGGTAGGGTTGGGGGGGACATAGGCAGATGGGTGTGATGACCCTGACAAGCGGCTGAGCTCTGCCCCTAGGGGGACAGCCACACTCTTAACGATTCAAAGTCTTGGCCATTGAGCTCTATAGATACGTAGGGGGAACCCTCCCTGCTTCCTACACTTCAGCAAGGTGACATGTTTATTTAACACATTCTTACATAGTATGTACTATATGCAAGGCACTGTTCTAAGCACATCACAAATACTAATGTGTTTAATCCTCATTACAGCCTTCTGAGTTAGGAGTGACCCAGAGAGGCTAAGTAACTTTCACTACTAAAGGTAAAATGATGGTTTGAATTCATTCTAGCACTAGAATTGAGACTCTTAGCTGTGGGGTAGCAGAGACGTCGTCAACAGCACAGATTCTGGAGCCAGCTACTTGTGGTCAAGTCCTGGCTTTTCCATGTGACTTGTGGTCACGATGTGGTCACAACCTTCTTTAGTAAAGCTGACCCTGTCATTCCCATTTGCCTCCTCATGTCTATGATCCCACTGGTGAGAACCCAGGAGGGTGGCAGGATTATTAACTGCTCCCCATAAGCCGCCAACATATGACATACCAGGTCCTTCCCAAGGTGTCCCTGTCCATTTCTCCTCTTTTCTACCATGTTCCTCTTGTTCCAGAAAGCTGGGCCATGTACCACTTACTTAACACACCTGTCCCTATAGCTTTACTCTACTTGTTCTCCTATGAAATGCCATCCGTGAACCCACTGCTGTCTGCTGTAGTCCTGTCGGTGCTTCTGGGGCTGACTCAGGTCCCACCTCTTCCCAGTGGCCCTCCCAAATTCCACTGGTTGGAATTCAGTTTCTCTTCCCAGTCCTCCCAGGACATGCCTCCATCATAACAATCCCTGTCCCTTAGGGAGATCACCACCCCTTTGGAAGGTTGGGCTGGGTTTGGAATTTCTTGGAAAGGCTCTCAGTCTTTCCTGGTTGGAGAGTAAACAGAAGACACTCTTTGGACCATAGGAAACAGTGGAGCCCAGGTCTAAGCAGAGAGAGCAGATGTAGGCACTGACTTGTCCAGGTCGCTCTGCTGCCGCTCGTAGGATTTCATGACCCGGAGGAGCTGGATGTCCTGGCTCAGGAAGCAGGGGGGGATTAGGCCATGGATCCCAAGCTGCATTCTTTCTTCAAGTGTAAAGGCCATCCCCTGGGGAGAACAAGAGCGAAACACAGACATATAAATGGATATGCAGGAAACCAAGGAACAGAACAGGGTTATCTACAGACAGGCCAATTCACTGTGACCCAACAGAACAGGCCCGGGACTCAAACCCCACCTCTACCATTTGAGTGGCCGGGCAGCCTGTGCCAGTTGCTTTGACTCTTCTGAGCTTCAGCTTCCTCCTGGAAAAATGGGGAAAATACCTACATTGTTGGGGTTTTTTGGCTTGTTTTTGTTGAAGCTATTTTATTTTTTAATAACTTCAAAATTTATAGAAAGTTTGAGAAGATAATATGGAGAGTTGTCAAAGATCCTTCACCTGGTTTTCCCTATTATTAATATTTTACATTGGCATGGTACATTCGTTAGAGTTAATGATCCAGTAGTGATACATTTAGAATCATATAGACTGGCTTCTTCATTTAGCAATAGCAGTTAAGGTGAAGAATAGTCTCTTTAAGAGATGGTGCTGGGACAACTGGATTTCCACATGCAAAAATAAATAGATAAATAAATAAATAAATAAATAAATAAATAAAGTTGGACCCTGCCTCACATCAAATACAAAAATTAACTTAAGATTACTCAGCAACCTAACTATAAGAGCTAAAATTATAAAACTCATAGAAGAAAACATGGGGTAAATTTTCGTGATCTTGGATTTGGCAATGGATTCTTAGATATGACACAAAAAGAACCAGCTACAAAGCAAAAGTTAGATAAATTGACTTTATTTAAAAACTTTTTTGCATAAAAGGACACTATCAAGAAAGTGAAAAAACAACCCACAGAATGGGAGAAAATATTTGGAGATCATATATTTGATAAGGCTTTAATATCCAGAATCTATAAATAACTGCTACAACTCAACACAAGAAAAACAACCCAATTAAAAAACAGGCAAATGACTCAAAAAAGACACTCCTCCAAAGAAGATACACAAATGACCAATAGCACATGAAAAAATGCTCAGCATCATTAGCCATTAGGAAAATGCAAATCAACACTACAATGAGATACCATTTCACACCCACTGGGAAGGCTGTAATTGAACAAAACAGTAAATAACAAGTGTTGGTGATGATGTAGAGAAATTGAAATCCTTGTACATTGCTGGCAGGAATGTAATGTTGCAGCCTCTATGGAAAAATATTTTAGTGGTTCCTCAAAAAGCTATGACCCCAGCAATTCTACTCCTAGGCCTACACCCAAAGGAACTGAAAGCAAGGACTTGAACAGATACTTGGATACCAATGTTCATTGCAGTATTATTCACAACAGCCAAAAGGTGGAATCAACTCAGGGGTCCACCAACATACAAATGGATAAACAGAACATATGTACGTACAATGAAAGTTTATTCAAACATAAAAAAGGAATGACGTTTTGATACATGCTATTATATGGATGAACCCTGAAAAATTAGGCTAAATGAAATGAGCCAGCTATGAAAGGACAAATGTTATGTGATTCCACTTATATAAAATAACTAGAATAGGCAAATTCATAGAGACAGAAAGTAGATTAGAGATTATAATAAAGTCTGGGGGTGGAAGGATTGGTGAGCTATTGCTTAATGGCTATAGAGTTTTGTTTGGGGTGATGAAAAGTTTTGGGAATGGATAGTGGTGATGGTTGTGCAACATTGTGAATGGACTTATGCCAGTTAATTGTACACTTAACATGGCTAAAATGGAAAATATTGTTATATTTTTCTTTGCCACAACTTAAAAAATTAATAGTGTGTTTAATACTCAAAACTACTGAATCGTACACTTTAAATGGGTATCATGTGTAGTAGTGAATTATAGTTCAATTGTTCATCTTCTGTCACACTCTCCTTGATAGTCACTTGTCCTCCCTAGAATCACTGTTGCATAAAAACCACCATATTCAATTTCTTATCTCATTTTCTGCTTTTGAGAAATAGGTATGGTAGTAGGTATGACTGCCTGAGGGGGAGGGGCAGACTGTTAGAAATCTTGGTACAAAAATAATGTTTAAAGGAAATGATATTAACGAGTGTTAAATAAACAACTTTGAAAAGCAAAAACAAAACAACAAAACAAAAAACAAAACAAAACCTGTCTTAAAATAATTCTTTGCATGTTTTAAATACAAGTCCTGTATCAGACACGTGTTGTATAACTATATCTCTGACTATGTGCCTTGTCTTTTTATTCTTTTACCAGTGTCTTTCAGAGGACAGCATTTTCTGCTTTGGGCACTGGCAGGAGAGATGGGGAATGAATAGAATGTCATGGAATCTGCTTCCTGACCCAATTAAGCCCTATGGGGACAGTGTCTGCTGGCAGACATGGCAGGAACCGTCTTCATAAGGGTCACTATGAGACATGGGCACACAAGTTGCCCCACCCAAAATGAGAAGGTGTCACACATGGTGAAAAAGAGTCCTTTTCTGTGTAGCACTCGGGTGGCTCTGCTGGTGTGGGGGCTGGTCTGGCACTGCCTCCGCTTACTCAGCTTTCTCACGGAGGCCCTGAACCGAGACAGTGCCAAACCCCTGAGTGGCCCCTGGGTCGGGACATCAACAAGGTAGGGACCACAGTCCTTGGGGGGGGGGGGGGATATTGTGTAGGGGGCTGAGAAAAATTTTTAATCAGCCAACCAATTAACTAACTACTAACTAACTAAACTAACACTGTCAATATGACCCCCATTGTATTCAAGGCTGATGACACCTAAGGCAACTCTGGGTAATGAGCTCCAAGTAATTCGACTTTCCTCCTAGAAGTGAAGAAGGCTGGGTAGGTGATAGTGAGACCTGAATTATGCTGACCGGAGTCTAGCTTTCCTCAGACTCCTTTGGGGAGAGGAAGCTTGAAAAGGGAGGGAGCATGAGAACACCTTTCATTTCTCCACCAGCTAAAAACTATCTCATCTACAATGATTACAGCTCTTTTACAGGGAGTTAAATAATGACAAGGAGATCAAGCCCATATATTAACCAGCCCCACCCTAATGTCATTGCTATCGTCAGCTCTAAGGATGGGAGTCTGATGAGTATCTAATCTTACTCTCTACGTTCTTACAACCACATTGGGGGAGGTTTTACAACCACATTTGACAGATGAAAAGGCTAAGCAAGAAAGGTTAGGTGATGCTCTTGAAGTTGCAAAGCTCTTGCCCATACTTTATTGTTTCTTAAACCAGGATGCTAGTTATTTAATAATTAATAAGTATATTTGATAATTTTATATATGTGATAATCCCCCCCCCCCCCAAAATAATTTCTTTGACGAGAGTTAAGGGGCAGAACCAGGAATTGATCACAGGCTGCATTCCTGCCACTACAGTGTGCACCCTGCCAGGGCCTTGGTGAGATGACCTCAGAAATGGGAGCTGGGAGGGGAGGGGGTGAGGAAGGAGTGGAAAAAAACAGAAATAGAGAAGAAACGTGAATAAAAGTCAGGCTCCTTGGCTACTCCCAATTTCCTCTCTGTTTGGTAACTTGGGGGTCCCTATAGCTACAAATACCAGGCTCCTCTTGTGTTTTCGTAAAATAACGACGACGATGACTTAGCTTAAGAAAATCCTGAAGAATGGGTCCTCCTCTCAGAAGGCCTGCTGGAACTGTAAGAAAGATCTAGCATCCTGAGACAGGCTCGACTCTGTTTGAACGTGTGACTCACAGAGGTTTCTCAAAGTACTCCCCACACATAAAATTCCCACCTTTTTCCTCATCAAAGCCCAAAGTCAGCAGTTCATAAATCCCTGTGCTGGCCACCAGCTTCGCAAGTGGTGCAGCAGAGGCCCCTGTCCTTCTGCAGGAAACCAGCTGGCCCTGGAGACTGAGGGCTTTCACTAGACACCGTTCGGCAGGTGAGTGTTCACTGGCTTAGTAAAGACTGTGATCCTGTCTCCTTGGCCCTGGGGATCCCAGGGCGGCCCAGGAATTTACTAATGACATCATCTTCGTTAATGACTGCTGTGGCTTTTAATAGCAGTCCGCTTCTCTCTCCAAATCTAAGTGTTTCTCTTGGCTGGCTGCCATCAGCTTCTTTTGTATTTGAGGAAAAAAGTATGACCATTTAGCCACTGGTAATTTCAGGAATTTTTAAAGAAAGTACCACTAGAAGCTTCTTTTCATCCTGAAGCTAATGTTAAGGCCACTTCAGATTTACATGTTTGTAGAACAGCAATGCAGGCACTTTAGCTGTCCCCTGGCCTCTGAAATAGCACAGGCAGGGGAAGATTCACTAGGGTGTAGGGGGAAAGTATTAGAACTTGCATTTCTCTACAAAGGGAAAAAACTTTGCTAATTGACACTTAGGCTCTTGGTCTGTATGTCAACAGTCACAATTCCCATAACTATACAAGGGGTTCTAAGTCTTACAACATGGAGGAATTGGCAGTGGGGCCCTTATTCTTACCACATTGAGAAATTACAGTTTCTGTGCGCCTGGTTAGATAGAGTTATGGATTATATTATCTGGTTTGTTTATTTATTTATTTACATTGTATTTGTATCGTTGACATTATTACGGATATCCCTACTCCCCTCCCCACTTTGGCTACTGCCACCCAGCCTCCACCACGCCTTCTCTCTGGCCATCACCACACTGTGGTCTGTGTCTATGGGTTATGCATATATGTTCTTTTGTCTTAATGTTTTAAATTTATTTTTTATTTATATATAGTTGGTATATATTCTTATATTGGTTACATTAGTTTCAGTGCAATATAGTGATTTGACCCTTTTATATCTTCCGATGTGATTACCCCACTAATTCTAGGAATGACCTTTCACTGTGTAAACATATCACAATATTATTGACTATATTCCCCTTTCCCTTTTCACCCATCCCTACACCCTCCCTTCTGATAATCTTCCTTTCTATCTGAAGAAAACAAAAACATTAATTAAAAAAGATATATGCATCCCTATGTCCATTGCGGCATTACTTACAATAGCCAAGATATGGAAGCAACCTAGGTATCCATCGACAGATGAATGGATAAAGAAGATGCAGTACATATACCCAATGGAATATTATGTAGTAATAAAAAGGAATGGTATCTTGCTGTTTCCAATAACCTGGATGGGCCTAGAGGGTATTATGCTAAGCGAAATAGATCAGGCAAAGACAATATGGTTTCAAATATATATGGAATCTAAAAACAAACAAAACAAAAACAGACTCATACGTTATCTATTTTTAACAAAGATCTCAAAATAGGGCAAGTGGTTTTTGAAAAATGGCTAATTCTCTTAGTTATATTTCAACCTCATACCCTGGTGGTATTCAGAGCATACCAGTAGGGACCTATTTTTATTGTTACAGAATCATTGCTCTGGCCACTCCCCCAGCCAAATGTCCCTCTCCACCAGCTCTGGCTTCTCCAGGGAATCTTTAGACCTCACAGAGGCAAAGTGGGTGACTTCAAGAGCCTCCTCTAGCATAAAGGCCCGGAACTGGTTCAATTGGTTTAATGCTCTACCAGTGTTAAACTTTTAGCTGTCACCTGACTTCACCTATTTCATCACCTTCCCTGAGTGATCATCTCTGGCCCAGTCACTGAACTCTACTGGTGGGCTGAGCATTGCCCAAGTTCCCAGGATAAATCTTACGACATTAGAGAGAAGATATTTGAATAGAGTGGCAGGGCTCAGAGACAGGAAGTCCACCAGGCTGGGCCCCTGCCCCAGCCTCCGGCTGTTCAGAAACCCAGGCTTCTTAGTGCCTCCCCCCGCCCCGCCCCGCCCCACGTTTCTCCTGACTGAGCTTTGCTGAGGGGAGGTTCCCCTATTCAGCTTGGTGATCTGCCTGGTGCCTCTGGATCCAGAGCCTGCTATACCCATGACAATATCTTCTCATTCATTCACAAGCATTTATGAGTTCCTACTGTGTGCCAGGACTACCATGTCAGGACTGGAGAGTCCCTAAAAGGGATAGGTACTGGTCACTGCCCTCAAGAGTCTACTAGACAAGACACATGGATTAACATACAAAGGTGATCCTGGCCTCTGCCTTGGGCAAGCCACTTCTCCAACCTATAAAATGGAGTGTTTCCCATTTCACATGTCGTGGCACAGGTCCTGGCACATAGGAAGTACTCAGTGAATGTCAGCTGTTCTCCTTATTACTATTTTATCGTTAGGGCAAGGTGGCACAAGAGAGCTCATTAGCAGATGTTGGAGATAAGCCCTGCAGGGTGGTCAGGAGCTAGCCTGGGGAAAGGGGGTGGGAGGAATAACGGTGAAGTGATGTCACCACACCCAGCATAACTGCTTGACCAAGGCTGTGCAAGGCTCCTGCCTCTGCAGCCCCGGGCATTCTCCCCACGCCCCACCAGGCACACTCTTTCTGGCTGCCATGCTTTGACTCACAGCAATACCTCTGCTCACCATGCTTTGACCACTTCCCTCCACTGTCTTCCAGTCCACAGGCAAGGACTCTCCCCCAAGACACCCCATTTCACACAGCTCCCCCCTTCTCTTGGTGTCATAAAGTTTAGCACATGAAACGTGTTTCCTGTTTGATTTACTGAGCATTAATTACTAGGAAGTGGAGTTGGGGTAGATGGGGGTAGAGACACTCGGAAGCGGCTAACAGGGTTGTAGCACAATAATACTAACATCATCAATAACAGCAACATCACCTTTATTGAGCACCCACTGGGCTGGGTCAGGCACTGAGGCAGGCACTTTCCATTTCTAGTCCTCACAGCAACCTTGAGTTAACCATGCTGTGGTTATTGTCCCTATTTTATGGGCTAGGAAACTGAGGCCAGAGGGTTAAGACACTTTCCCAAGGTCACAGCAAGTTCTTGGAAGAACCAATAGAACCCAGGTCCACATGCTTCCAAAATTCACCCTGTTTCCTCTGAGTTAAACAATGGTTCCTGAGAGTTAACATGTTAAACAGGCTGCTGACTGAATTGCCTTTGATTTGAGTAGAGAAAAAGTTATTCTGCGTCTCCATCTACAGCCAGTTACCTTCATGGTTCAGCCTCTGAGCGCCAGGGCAGGCAGCCCATCTGCAAACAGGTGTGAGGTGTGCTTTTACCTCTGCTGTGATGTACATCAAGCATGTCGAGGGCACCCGTGTAGCCACGTTTCCTCTGACTAGCATCCTTACTGGGAGGATTAACAGGCACATGTGTTAGGAAAGGTTTACGATTCCTCCATCATTACGTCATGCTCTGAGCTGACTGCTTGTGTTGTAAGCAGCTTCCTCCATCAATCAGCTGTGACAACAGAGAGTAGCCATGGCTGGGACCGAGCTGTGGGCAATCAGCTCCAAAACTGTACAACTAGAGCTGATTAGCTGCTAGGGGACCGGCAGGCATTTCCTGCCCCTTTTGCATTGTACTTCACAACTCTGGGATTTTTATGAGTTAGGATGATGTGGACTCCGGCTGGAGACAGGAAGTGGGATTACTGTGGCTGCTGTTCTCTCGCTGAACCCCAGGTTTATGAGGGTCCCTAAGCACACTCCTGGGATGGATATATGGGGGCCTTAAAACACAAGTCTTGGCAGACATAGACCTGAGAACAGCCTTCCTTCCAGACATACTTCTGTGATCAGGTACAGAATTACAGATCCAGAAACACATCGTAAATTCCCGAAAGGGGAGTGGATGACAGACTGTTCATTACTGTCCAGAACCCAACCCTAAACCAGATTTGGGCTGTGGGCTGCAATGTATGGAGGCTGCCTCTGATCTTTCCATCTATGGTGTACACAGAAGCTCTTGAACTAGCATGAGATACAGTTCAATTTCCCTTCCAGGGGAAAACGGCCAGGACGGGTGGCGCTGCACTCACACAGCCAGTACAGGGCAGTGGGAAGGAAACTGGAAGACAATGTTCTACATTAGTTCCTCCACTGTCAGGCTGTGTGGTTCTAGGGAAGTTACTTCACCTCTCTGAGGCTGCTGCTTTCACCGGGTGGTTGTTAATAAAATGAGAACATGGATATTGCAGTGTCATATCCCTCAGGTTCAGGACTAAGAGCAATTTAGCAATTGCACTTTATAGTAGTGATTTCCTTTTGTCTCTCATCCCTTTAAGACAATAGGTTCCTTGAGGGCAGGGACTCTGTCTACCTGAGCTGTGTGCCTCTTTTCCTTAGCACAGTGGTTCTCAACCTGTGGGTCGCGATCCCTTTGGGGGTCGAACGATCCTTTCACAGGGGTCGCCTAAGGCCATCGGAAAACACATATATAATTACATATTGTTTTTGTGATTAATCACTATGCTTTAATTATGTTCAATTTGTAACACTGAAATTGGGGGTCACCACAACATGAGGATCTGTATTAAAGGGTCGTGGCATTAGGAAGGTTGAGACCCACTGCCTTAGCACATCTTGTTTCTAAAATGGTCTCATATGGTTCATGTCATTTGACCCTGGACAGGGCTGGTGTTATTATCCCTGTTTAGAGAAGCGGAAATTGGGGCTCAGATTAGTCAATGACATGCGGGGGCATGTGGCGAGTACACGCTACTCAAAAGCATGTGAAAAAAAGACTATTGCCATTGTTCTGCCATTTTATGAACAGTTGTTGGGTAAGGACCAATATGGAAGAGAAATGAAAGCATCTTCTGAATTACTTGGCAACTGCAGGATTTTGTCCTGACCGAACCAAGGGAACAGAGGTGGATAGTTGAAAGGCTTACGAATCATTTTCCTGGCAAAATTCCCCATGGTATTTGAATGCTTCATGACCTCTCTTCCCAAGAGACTATTATTTAAAAATTAATGATATTGTTCTTGGCCCTGCGAAGCCCCTCTAACTCAGCTGAACCTCAAGAGGGCAAAGGGCAAGAGGAAGGTGCTGGGCAGGGGAGCTGCTGAGGACAAGAAAGTACCTCTTCCTTCCTCCAACAACACAACAGCTCTTTGATGGGCTCAGCCTGGGAGGAGGGGGGCAAAGAGTGAACTATGACCGGTAGGAATAAAACAAACAGACACATTTGGGAGGGTCTCTGAATAGGAGTTGTACATGCATGCCTGGTGCGTGCGAATGAGTGGGTGGGGTGCCAGAACTGGATGTGAGACCAACTAAGGACAAGTTCATTCGACAGGACAACTATCCAGTAGATCCCTGTTAATCTGTTCCAGCCCTGATGTTAACCCAATCCTTCTCCTCCTGGGTCTGGACCTCAACTCTGCCACCTGATCAGGTGAACCAGGAAGAAGGTCATTTTGACCTGAAGACAGAATGACTGATGTGGCGCATGGGAGAAAAGAGTAACTAATCTCCTCCTCTGTTGTGACATCAGGAGGCAGACGTTCTAGGTTCAGAGTCATTTTGGACTGATTTTATAACAACTATTTATATTTGACTGCTTTCTTTTAGGTTTTACAAAGCAGATTTATTTATTTAACATATTTTTAAAATTGATTTTGAGAGAAAAGAAGGGAGAGGGAAAGAGAGAAACATTGATGTGAAAGTGTTACATTGATCAGCTGCCTCCTATATCCCCTACCAGGCTAAATCCTGCAACCCAGGCATGTGCCTTGACTGGGAATCGAACCGGCAACCTTTTTGTGCATGGGATGGCACCTAACCGACAGAGCCACACCAGCCAGGGGTAGAAGGCAGTTTTATTACTTTTGTTGTATTTGACAGTTACCTCAAAACAAAAAGAATAACCTTATGATAGTGGTTCCTAAACTTTGCTAGCGATTAGAACCACTTAGGGAGTTTACAAACCAATGCCCAGGTCATACCCCGTACCCATTAAGTCAGAATTCTGGGTATGGAAGCCTGGATGAGGAGTTTATTGAAAGGGCTACAAGTGATTGCAAGATACAGCAAAGTTTAGGAATCACTGCACTATCAAGTAGGCGGTGGAAGTGTCATGCCCATTTTGTAGACAGTAATGCTGAAGCTAAGGAAGTGTAATAATTCATCTAAAATCAAGGCCCTAGCAAGTTGCAGAAATGGGACTTGAACCCGGAATTCCGTTTAAAATTGTTGGTTCATTAATTCATTTACATAATCACTCATTTAATAAGTATGTCTTGAGGACCAGCCATATACCCGCCACTGAGCATGCAATGAGAGACCAAATATACATGGCCCCTGCCTCCATGGAGTTTCAATCCAGTGATCTTTTTATTCAAACCAGTGTTCTTTTCACTCCTTTACATTTTGGGGTTAATTTGGAATTCTGCAGGCTAGTTTAGTGCCTGGCAGGCTGGGGTGCCCAGCAAAATAACACCAATGATATTTTTTGCTGGAGTTCAGGTTTTCCCATGAGAGGCCATGGAGGAGGTAGATCAGGCCATGAAGGAGGGAGATCTGGATTCAAATTGTGGCTCTGCCCTCATCAGCTGTGTGGTGCTGGACAACTTCCTTAACTTCTCTGATCTTCGATTTCCTCATCAATGGAATGAAGAGTGTAATACTGTTTCGAAAGGTTGTCATGAGAACTGACACCCCTTGCATGGTGTGCCCAGATAGTGGCTGGCACATCAAAGGCACTTAGTGAACACAGACAGCCGGGACTGGTCCTTACCAGTGAACACAAGGATTCAAGAGACTCAGCAGCCTGAGTGTCCTTAGACTTTCTCATCCTCTGTTATCCATCCTCCCTCTCCAATGTCTATCCTCAGTCAATTCTATTCACCTTCCTTGGTAATCACAGTTGGGACACCATTTACTTAAAACTTAAGGGCAAGTGCCCAATAAATTTTAAGCGTTAATGGGGACCTAATGCAAATCTAAAACTAATGAAGGAAACTCATAGGGGGCTAGACTGAATATTAAAAGTTCAAGTACTAAGAATGTATTTTTGAACTATATTTGCATTTTAAAATTAGATTTATATTAAAAGAAAGGGAAAGGAAATGTAGAGAAACTCAAACCATGTGAGCTTTTCTCTTTACCAGTGCTTAATTTATTTAGCTTGTTTCTTTATTACCTCCTGAGATAGAATCTAATTCTGGCATTTAATGAATTTTGGAGTCTTCTAAAAATCTTCTCATTTCATAAACATGATTAGCTCTGAGGTCTATACGTGTCAGAACTACATGTTCTTAATCAAATAGTTCTTTTTTGTTGACAATTTTCTGAAGGGCCACTGGAATTCCTACACACGTGGCTATTCTAGATTGATCCTGTCTACCCTGAAGGAAGTGATGTTGACATTCACAGAGACCTGCAGGGTGACCTCTCCTCCAAATGTCTCAAAATAAACAACTCTATGCCAAAGCCTGTATTTAGTGACATCTAGCTACCAAGCTCTTCTACAATTAATATTGATTAACTATATCAGTGGTTAATTGATTGGGTCATTATTGAATAGTCTGAAAACTTTCTTTTACAGATGAACAGTCCATTTGTAGATCAGTCTATGTTTTATAACTTACATTAAATTATAAAGACATGCATACTATTTCTTTAGTGCCTACTAAGAAGCAGACTTGTGGTAGGTACTGAATGAACCAACACAATATTTTAACTTTATCCTTCCACAACATCCCTCTGAAGTCAAATATTGGCCCAAGTTTACACAGTTAATAAGTTGTAGAGCTAGAAAATGAACCCAGGTCTGCGTGCCACTGAAGCCCATACACTTATCACTATTTTGCACGCACTGTTTTGCATTGCTTTCTTGGTTGTGATTTTGAACATCCTCCAAACATCTTCTTCAGCCACATCAAAGACAAGACATGATCCGTCTGCCGAAGGGAGTGGCCTTATCCCACTCACCCAGCCTTTCACCTTTTCCAGAAGGAATTTTGGAGAAGCATCCAGTGTTCTCGCCCCAAAGCTGAGGAAACAGCAGGGGCTGGGAGCAGAAATGAAATACTCTGTCCAGGAGAATAAAACACAGCAGTGTGTGTCAAACCCAATTAAACTCTGGCAGTGAAATCAATTTAATAGGGAGCAATCAATATTTAAAAAAACGAAATAGACTTGAGTAGAGAATATCAGGCTGCCTCACATTCCTAAGGGTAAGCATTGTTCTGCTAAACTGTTGCTAAATTGCCTGTGTGAGTGTGTGCGCATACGTGAAATGTGTACCTATGAATAGTGTCTTGTGATGTAAGGTGTACTTTCATCTGCAAGTTGTGGTTCAAATATTTTCAGAAACACCGAAGCATAGAGTAATGATTGAGTGATGGAGGCAGACTGCCAGTGTGACTCCCAGCTCTGACTCGGGACACATTACTTAACTTTTCAAGTTTCAGGTTCTTCCTCTATAAAACCAGATGACAATAGTACCTACTCATGTGTGTTGTGTGTAACAGAGTGTCTGACTCTTAGTAAGGACTCACTAACTAAATGCCAGCTGCTGTTATATTAAATAAAGCAGTTTGGGTGATAAGTTGGTGGCAAGCAAGAGCAATGCTTTGCATGATGTCCCCAGAATCATTTTAACCCCAGATGCATATATCTATCTGCTCCCTGGGCACCCCCATCTACATGTTTCATAGGCCTGTGAAACCACCACATGCCCCAAACCAAATTCATCTCCGGTGCCAAACCTCCCTCCCTGGGCTAATGGTACCACCCATTAGCCCAGGAGGATCTTAAGAGGCTCCCAGATACCTTTCAACTCAACCCATACATGCAGTCATTGCTATGATTTTCTAGTTCCTCAATAATTCTAATTTCTTCCTTCGTTATCCATTTTCCTCATTCTCATCATTCTGTTCTCTTCAATACCAACATCCTCCCTGGTCTGCTAATACACTAATGGTTCTGCAACAGCTGGACTCTAGTCTTAACCACCCCCTCCCCACACTCTCATCGTCCTGCCCCTGCAACACACCTTTTAAAACCTCTGCCAGATGGACATTTTCCAAAAACCAAATATGATCATTTCACTTCCTAACGTATAACATCTTTCTCAGAACCTCCAAGACTTTTCATAAGCTGTACATCACTTTGGGCTTCATCTCCTGCCAGCCTCCCTGGGTAGCCTTCAACACAGCAAAGGCCTTTACCATTCCCAGGGAAGCAGGTGTGCTCGCGCCTCGGAGTGTGCAGGTGCTGGCTCCTCTGCTGAGAACGCCCTTCTGTGCCTGTCTGCCAATCACTCCAGTGCACTGAAGGGGGAAAAGGTCTCTGACTTAAACTTACATGTAAGTACCCTGATTCTCAAAATCCAGTGTACACCAGGAGCACCAGGGTTGCTGGTTTAAAATTCCAGTTCTAGGCCTCTACCTGTGAATGCTGCCTGCCGCACAGCCGGCGCTTCCCGGCTGCACTCCTGGTGATGCGGAGGAATTGCACCACCGGGGAGACAGAAATTGTGCCCAAACTCCAATCCATGACACACACATTCAGGAGTAAAGATGAGTATCTTGTCTTCGGGAAATGTCTCAATAGAAATTCAGTTAGCAGAATTTCCTAAGGAGGGTGGGTGACTTATTAGTAAAGATATATCTTGTTAAATGAGCAGTAGTGATAGGAAGGGAAAATATTGCTATTTAATATTATTTAATTTCATAGATTTAATATAATTATCTATTCATGTTATTGCCTTAAAATAGGAAGACTGCATACCACCAAAGCGCAATGATGGTACCAATCATCATACACTGTGGTAGTGAGGTCTCTCTCTGTCCCTTGCGGAAACCCTTGATGAGTGTCCTGGCGCTGGGTAAGTGTGTAACAGAGAATCAACTGCATGCCTATCGACAAGATAAGAAGAGATCCCATTGAGACTGAAAGGGATTCCTCCGTTATTTTCCATAGTAAGTGGGGCAGGGGGAGGTAGGACAGAAGCTTCAAGTTAAGTAGCTGGGCTTTAGGAGCAGTTAAACCTTGGTTAGAAGTTGAGATCAGAGACTGGCTTTTTATAGGGAACAAATCTCTGAAGCATTTTTATGGCTGAAAGTTAATGCAAACCAGATAGCCCAAGGCTTGAAGATAAGGACCATAGAATTTTTTTCTCAGTTGTCTCTGTTGAGCTGTCCACCATCTGGCCTACCCTACTTTCTCAATCTAGTCATTCATTCATTCACTCATTTAACTAGCAGTATGGTGTGACATGCATAATTAATTCTAGGTGCAAATGAAAGAGACATGAAAAAAGCCTGTCTCATATTCCTCTAGGGCAGCGGTCCTCAACCTGTGGGTCGCAACCTCTTTGGTGGTCAAACGACCCTTTCACAGGGGTTGCCTAAGACCATCCTGCATATCAGATATTTACAATTCATAACAGTAGCAACATTACAGTTATGAACTAGCAACGAAAATAATTTTATGGTTGGGTCACAACATGAGGAACTGTATTTAAAGGGCCAGAAGGTTGAGAACCACTGCTCTAGGGGCAATGAACACAATGCTATAAGATGAAATTATTTGTCATTCAAGCAACATTACAAAACAAGGTAATGCCATTCATTTGACAAAATTTTGTTGAGCACTAACCTTTGTGCAAGGTAATGTGCAAGGTAGTGGGGCTATAGCTGTGAAAAAAAGAAGTTCACATTCCAGTAGGAAAGACAATTATTAAATAATTTTCTAAGTAATTATTTCATGATAAGAAATGCTCCGCAGAGGATGCTATGAGAGCATGGCAGGAACTGGGAGCCCTGATATGGTTTCCTTTGGGGGGAGGGTGATTAGGAGAGTCTTCCTTAAGGAAGCAACATTTAAGGTGAGATAGGAAAGATAAACAGAGTTAATTAGGCCAAGTGCCAGGGTAGAGTTGAGCAGCGAAGCACTGCTAAGTGCAGAAGAAATGGCAAGTTTAAAGGCTCAGAAAGGGGAAGGAGCATAGGCAGGCCCAAGATTGGGCAGCGTGTGGGTGACTTTGCTAAGGACTTAGGTTTCAGCCTCAGGGTAATGGGAACCCACTGAAAGGTTTTAAACGGTAGGGACATAATTCACGTTGTGTGTGGTTTTGTTTGTTTGTTGGTTGGTTTGCTTCAAAAGATCACTTTGACTACAGTGAGAAGAATGTTGGGAGGGCAGTAAGAATGTGCTGATACATTAGGAGTTTCCTGCAATATGTACCTTACTTTCCAGGTAAAAGTCCTGGCAGCTTGGTCTAGGACGGTGGAGTGAAGGTGGAGATAAGTAGAAGGATAAGAGATACATGGAGGAGATAAGCACAGAACCTGGGGATGTATGAGACTGGGGGGTCAGAGAGAGAGAGAGTGGTCAAGGGTCACCGTCATTATAACTGGATGGGTGGCTGTAGTGGCATCACTGAGATGGGACACTACACAATGGGGACCAGAATTTTGTGGGCAGGGGGTGCAATGGGAGAACTGCATCTCAGGTTGTGCTTTATTCACATTGAGTTTGATGGCCTTTGAGACATCCATCTGGAGATGTCAGTAGGCAGTTGGATATCTGTAAGTCTGGGTCTTCCAGAGAGGGCCGGAGAATGAATTTGAAAGATGTTAGCAAGTACATGGTAACTAGAGCTCTATGGGGAGAGTTTAGAGCAGTGGTTCTCAACCTGGGGGTCGCGACCCCTTTGGGGGTCGAATGACCCTTTCACAGCGGTCGCTTAAGACCATCGGAAAACACATATGTAATTACATATTGTTTTTGTGATTAATCACTATGCTTTAATTATGTTCAATTTGTAACAATGAAATTGGGGGTCACCACAACATGAGGAACTGTATTAAAGGGTCGCGACATTGGGAAGATTGAGAACCACTGGTTTAGAGTGAGGAGAGAGTCTAGGTCTGAGCTCTGAGAAACTCCAGCATTTAGAGACTAGATAAAGGAGGATAAGCTGGTGGAAGAGAATGAGAAGGGACAGCTGAGAAATGGAAGAAGAACCAGAAAATGGGTTGTCACGAGATGGCCAAGGAGTATAATGTTTCCGGAAGGAAGGAGTGGTCACCACTGCTGAATTTCTCTGAAAGGTCAGGTACCACTAGGACTGAAAACTGTCCACTGGGTTCAGCAAAGTGGAGGGTCCCTGTCAGCCAGCGGATGTCTGCCTCCGTGAGACCAGAGTGGTCTGAAGAGAAAGCAGGAGGTTAGAAACAGCAAATGCACAAAATTCTTCTAAGAAGTTTGGCTACAAAAGGGGAGTGGTTTAAGGTGGACAGACTTGAGCATGTTTAAACGCTGATAGCCCGATTCCTTAAGAAGGGAGACAACGGGAGCCAGAGCTCAGGTGGAGGGGCTGGTGACAGACGGAGGAGGCCATCTCTCTGTAACAGGAGGGAAGGGGCAATGAACACTTGGAGGTGCTGTGTGTACAAGCTTGACAGGGAAATTATCTGCTGGGAGTGAGGGCCAGAGAGGTCAGAGAAGAGACGTTTGAAAGGGAGTTATGGGGAGTGTGAGAGCAAGGTGATTGGAGAAACACACGAGGTTTCTGGGCACTGACAGGAGCTCCAGTTGAGGTTGGTGATCATAAACGTGCAGTTGTACACCTTTTTCTCTCACATATTATCCTCCAACATGGCTTGGCTGCCTGGAGAAAGCAAATCCTGGGTTTATTCAGGGTTGTAACTTTTTTCAAAATAATTCAATACAAAGATACAGGAGCAAAAAGTTGAGGTTACTGTCAGGAAGAGTGGGAATGATGGACCATGGAATCCAAGCTGGATTGGATTAGGTTTGTGGATGGGAGCGATGTCTGGAGTAGGGAAATGGATGGGTAGGACACAGCTGACCAAGCAGCATCTCTGGCCAGAGTGTGTTAGAATCACTGATTTCTATGATTCTGTGATTTCTATGATTCACATAGAGGAATTCCACGCGATGCCAAGGTCCAGGGTGTGACTCTGGGAGTAGCCGAGGGGGAATGCAGAGGGAAGTATTCCAGCTGGGAGAGGCCAGGATGTTGGAGGAGCCAGCCATATTGATATTGAAGTCATCCAAGATGATGACAGGATTGGGGTGGAGAATGTCTATAGCTGGGCCAAAGTCCTCAATGAATGAAAGGTGGTAAATGATAGTGATGAAAAGGAGAAAAGGTCAGTATCTCTAAATAGCACACCTCTTAGAAAAGTGGCAGAGATGCAGACTTTATGGGAGTGTTCTAAAGTGGCCTTGGGGAGTAAAAGGATACCTACCTATGTCCTGACTTGGGGGGTTGAAGAGTGTAAACAGAAACATTAGAAGGGTTTGGAAGAAGCAGTCAACTTATGATGAGGTAGGATTTAGTTAATAGATGGAGGTGGAGAGACTGTCCAGAAGGGATTGAAAATATAAGGAAAGGTCGTTATTCCTGAAATCCAAGTGGGATTTGAGGTGAGAATGGAAGGCTGGGTCAGGGGAAAGGGTGTACATACATGAAAGTTTGATGGAGAAATAGATGCAAGTAAAGGAGGAGTCGGGAGTGTGAAGAAAGGGGCTAATTGCTTGAGGTTACAAAGGAGGTGGACAGGAAGGTTTTGCAAAGGAGGCCATATCTGAGCCGACATCCAGTAGTTCTGTCAATGGGCAAGGGATTCCAGGTAGCAGGACCTGATGCAGAAAGACACAGAGGCCAGGGAACATGCAGCTCAAAGCCAGTGCAGTTTGCTTCAGTGAGGCTTCTGGGCAGAGCAGTGGTGGGTGACAAGGCCAGAGGCTTGGACTGGTGGGCCCTGGTCACGGAGTCCTGCTGAGGAGCCTTGTGGCTCAGGGAGTTCTGCAGGCTTTGAAGAGGGGCCAAGGCATTCCCTGACTGTTCTAGACATGTGGTTCTCTTTGCCCTCACTGTCCCCTCCATGCTTTGGCTCTCACTGTCCCTACAGAGTTCAGCCTCAACGTTTTAGGTAAATATTAATCATCCGCAAGGCCTAACTCAAATCTTAGCCCTGGAATAAGGTTCCCCATGACTACTCCAGTTTACACCTCTTCCTTTTCCACAAAAGTTTTTATTCTTATAATCAGAATCACAGCCCCCAAAAATAAAGACAGTGGAAAAGGCCACCATTCACCATTTGTGTTAGCAAGCATTGTAGGACATAACGTTAATAATGATGAGAGAGTAACCTGCCTCTCTCATTTAGAAAGAAGGCAGAACAAGAGTTGTTTATGAGCACTGGGCAAAAGGATTCCTTCTCTTTTCTGTTTTACTATTAAAAAAAGGGGGGCAGGGAGTGCCTTCAGGTGCAAGTATAAACAAGCACTCAGTTGGAAAGCCCTGGGTAATTCTGTCTTAGTTAATGACTGGCTGTGTGGCCTTAAATAAGTCCCTCAACTTCTCAGAACCTCAATTTATGAATCTGTAAAATGGGTTAATAATACCAAGTCCACAAGGTCATCAGAAGATCATATAAGATCATCTGTGAAGAACATAAGAGGATATTTACTGTGTGCCCTACTATGTGCCAGCATTGTGTTAGGAGCTGGGGTATGGCAGGGCACAAGACAGGCACAGTCCTTGCTCTCCTGAAGCTTGTGGATCAGAGGAGGGAGAGGGGAGGGAGGGAGAGGGGAGGGAGGGAGGGAGGGAGGAAGGGAGAGAGAGAGAGAGAGAGAGAGAGAGAGAGAGAGAGAGAGAGAGAGAGAAAGAAGAAGAAGAAGAAGAAGAAAGAGAGAGAGAGAGAGAGAGAGAGAGAGAGAGAGAGAGAGAGAATGAAAAATAATATCACAATAATTGCCAACATAATAATCTGGGGAGCCAGGCACCAAGCTCAGTGCCTGGTTCAGAATGCACCCTTACTCTACACATTAATTAGTTCCCTGCCTTTCGAAACTTCTTTCAGTCAAAGTAATGTAACAAGGGCTGTTTGCTAGTACACACTAATTATATATTTTAGAAGTTTTCAGGGGCTCTCATTGAAAGGGGGTATTATCTCTGGCCTGAGTTGGCCAAACTCAAACACAAGCAGGGCACTGAGGAAACCATGGCAAGGGACTAAGTCCATGTCCTCTCCAGGCTCCCAAGTCAGAGAAGACTCAGTAAAAAATGACCCCATCAGGTCATCTATCTCAATCTCAAAACCTTTGGTTCACTAGAGCAGAAAGAGCAAACACATCAAACTACAGGATGAGTCACTGTCCCAGGACTCAGGCTCTAAAAGCGGCTCAAATGGGGCCTGGCGATGTGGCTACTGAGTGCGGAGACCTGGCCCTTTCCACAGCCCGTCCATCCACTAAAATATGAAGGGCGGGGGAGCACTCTTCCTCCACCAATGGGCTCAGTTCATTTCTGTTGAATGAAAGCCTGGGCTTTCCTAAGGTTTACTCATGAGTGACAACACCATTTAAAGATCTCTGGGCACAAAGACGTTCCTGCCTCCCCAGTGGCCTAGGACAAAAGAATCAATCAGGCTGAGGCCCTGGCCCTGCTCATTGTGGGGCAGCAGCTGCAGGTCATGAGTGATGTGGAGATTCCCTCCCCCTGCCCTCCCCCACCTCCCAGGCCCACCTGCTCTGTGCCCGCAGCACCGCGGGGAGTAAGGGCTGAGCTGGGAAGTGTGGGTGGAGGCTCTTAGCAGAAAAGCTTCTCCGTTATTCCTGTAGCAGCAGTGCAGTGGGGAACAGATAGCACTGGCTTGGGCATTCAGGCGTCCTTATTTTGATCATGGGCTGGAAAATCAATTACCATCTCCTTTCTTGGTTACCTTAGTGTCACCTGCACAGCCCTGAGCTCTAAAAATATTTCTCAGATTTACAGCAAATGTCTGTATATAAGTTTCTCTCCCCATTTAGACAATAAGGTTTCTTTATGGCAAGTATTGGGTCTTACTTAATTTTACCTTAGTGTTTGTCTTGTAGTAGAAGCATAATAAATATTTGGAGAAAGGGAGAGAGAGAGATAGAAGGAGACACAGAGAGAATATGAGTGAGTGAATGAATGAATGAATGAATGAACAAATGAATAGATGAAGGAATAGATAAGTGAATATTGGTCTCAAGGTTGGGCAACTAGATTAGGAATGCTAGTCTTGATTTTAGAGATTCTACTGCGTCCTCAGCGGTTCATTCCACAGGTGTCCAGCGGGGAAAGTCATGGAATAGGGCTTGTCTTGCTTCCCCCACTACAGTTTAACCCAGTTTTTTGCATCTGTTTTACACATTAGGCTTCCTTATTTGAGATTTTGTTTGAATAAAATGTTCTGTGGCTAAGATAACTATTGGAAAAATATTGGGCCAGATTTGTTTCCCCCCTTAGGTCTCTTCCAGCTTTGCTGGGCAAATATTTGTATCTTTTCTGCTTTGACCACTGTCAGAACATTTTTTCTGCATCTTATTCTTGGGAGGTTGCAGGAGGAATAACACAAATAAGGGAATTTGCTTTGCCAAGTATCTACGATGTGTTCTACTCGGGCCAGAGCTCGGACAGCGAAGTTGCCGTGCTCGGCCTCCGCATGAGGTAGTTCTCCTTACAGGTCCCCTATCACACAGATGAGGTGCAAAGACTCTTGAGGCAAGCGGTGTTTCTAGCTTCTATCTCCAGCTCTATTTTCTCATGTCTAATTTTAACATAATTACACTGCACTTTACAGCACTTTGGCTGACTGTCCCAGACTGGTGACTGGGCCCACAGAGGACGGTCATGCTGCTGTACACAGGTTGGTAATGGACACGATCAAAGAAGAGTTCTTACTCAAATTGGAAAAGGACATCATCAGACAACCAGACAATCTCACAGCACGGACCACCAACAAGGTTTTGAAGAGACCCCCATGACTTCATCTATTCACTCACCTAGCACCAGTCTATTGAACAGGTGTGGGGCTGTGTGTAGTATGGAGATACGGAGATGGAGAGAGAAAGTTCTTTTATTAAAGAGACAAAGTTAAGAAAATGAAACAATTCAAGATGTTAAGCAGACACAGCAGTTTATCAAGTGATAGGATTACAGAGTAGGGCGAGAGCAATTCTCCTTGAGAGCTGAGAATAGCAGTGGGGAAGGCTTGCAGAAAAGTGGCATTTAAATTAGACCTTGACTTTGAATCCTGGGGTCAGGAAAGTTCCTCAAACAGGGCAGGTGTGGAGCCCCTGAGGGAAGACTTAGGTGCTAGAACCTACGGGGGTGGGGCTTGGAGGCAGGGGGACATTAAGCAGTCAGGGTGCAGGGATAGGGCTGACCAGGTTGAAATGGGCCCTGCAAGTTAATTCTATTACTCTGGAGGCACTGGGGAGCCACTGAAGGTTTGGAAGTATGTTCTCATGTGCCATGCTAAGGAATGCTAATCATCCTGTAGGCAATGGGAAAGGTAAGCAAGTGGGCAAGTACTGTCCAACCTTCACATTAAAGAGCCTGAGAGGCAGCTGAGAGGACTGGGGAAGGGCGGAGGCTGGAGACTATGAGGCTGTGTGTGATAGGCTGTGACCACAGTCCGTGTGAAGGAGGGAGACGCTGTATACCAAGGCAGTGTGGAAGAGAAGGGACAGCTTCAAGGTACAAGTCAGAGGGAGAAAAGCAAGACAGGATGCCTCCTTGCATCCTGACCTATGTGGGGAAGGTAGAAGATATGCAGGCCTTGGATGTCTCAAGCCTGGGAGACTGGGGCCAGTCCCCATTTCTGTTCCTCAGCACTGCTTAGGCATCTCTGCCATCTCGGTGACCCTTGTCCTTTCCTGGGGTTGATTAACATGCCCTCCCCAAACCCCAGGCATGGGAGGAACTGCTGACGCGAGCCCTCATGGTTTGGACTGTGGCAGTGATTGTTCGATTCTGATGGTTCCTCTCGGATTCTCTGCAGGTTCCTTGTTACTGGCTGAATTGTGGCCTCCCAAATTCATGTGCTGAAATCCTAACCCCTGGTACCTCAGAATACGACCGCATTTGGAGCTAGGGCTTTTAAAGAGGCAATTACGTTAAAATGGGGTCATTACTATGGATCCTAATCCAGTGTGACTGATGTCCTTAAAAAAGGGGAGATTAGGACACAGACAACACAGAGACTAGATGAAGACAGAGTGAATATGGCCATCCGCAAGCCAAAGAAAGGCCTCTGAAGAAACCAAGTCGGCCGACACCTTGATCTTGGATGTCTAGCCTTCAGAACTGTGAGGAAATATATTTCTATTGTTTAAACCATCCTGTCTGTGGTTATGGCAACCCGGGTAGACTAATACGCCTCTAGTAAACAAAATCTCTCTCAGCTCAAGCCGGCCTGCATCCACCTGGGCAGGATAAGTGAAGGCTGGGAACTGGAACCATGATCCCCCTCCCCCTTTTTTTCATTTCTCCAGCCAGTCCAGCTTATCCACTGGCCTAGTCCATTATTACAGCCATGGGCACCATGGCAACAGATGGGCATGTGAGTTCAGGGAATTCAATTGCTTGAACAAGAATGGCACTGGGTTATTACCAGCTGCTTTGGTCTAAAGAACCAGTCAATTGGTTCACAAAACTGACAATACCTAGCTACTGGCACAGGCGCAGAGCTGGTTTCTTAGGCGTTGGGAGGGAGGATATTCCACTTGTACCAGAATGGCTATTGAACTTTGTTGAATAAATACCACTTGGAAGAACAATACAAATGGAATTCATCTTCAAGAGGCACGGGCTATTGGAGAGGTCAGGGAGCACTTCCCCAGCTGTGGTTACTTCATGACTAAACCCAAGGAGAAAGAAGTGTGAGGCCTGTAGCCCTAATTAGGCAAACATAGGGAATCTCCTGGTAACCAAAGGGGAGACGCGGCTTTCACGGACAATTGCTGGATGTGGCCGGCTCAGTCTCCACATCTGAGATAAGCCATTTAGCTAAGGGTTCCCAGTGAAACCAGTCACAAAGGAGCATTTGGCCCAACTCCTGTCCAGATTGGGAGATGTGGCGTTTTCTTTGTTTCTGGCTAGCAACAACAGAAAAGGTTAGAGCGGTCCTGCCTGGAACACCCAGGAAGCCCCCACATTCAGCAAGACCTGCAGAATATACTGCCTAGTCGCTCCCATGGAAAGAGGCCCAGTGAGCGGGGGAGAGCACAGAATGCAGGAGCCAAAGAGACCTTCATTTGAACCCTGGCTCCAATGGTACTGAAGAATGTGACCTTGGGCAATTTGCTTAATCTTCCATTGGCCTCAGCTTCCTCATCTGTAAACCTTGCACAGGGTTATGAGGACTCAGTGTGACCTTATGCAGAGGGAACACAGAAGCTGTGTGACAATGATAATGGGTTAGGTCCACTGCCAGGAGAATGACTCACCTCTGCACACCAGTGTTACAGTTCACTGGTACTCTGACAAATTAAGGCAGCAGATCAGCGATTCCTTAACCCTCCTTTACTCACACAGTAAGAGGTAGTAAGCACCTGCAAAATGCCAGGCATCAAACTATCCAAAACACACAGGGTGCCCCCTCCAGGAAATGAGAAGGTCATTCTCAACCTGTTGGGAATTTTAGCATCCATTACGAAAGGATCTGATGGCGCTCTGGACACCTTTCTCAACAAGTTCCTCCTTGCTACAACAGCTACCATCTCATAGTTTGGTTTTATGCTTAATATTTTGCAAAACAACACAACACCTCCACATACTAGTATATCATATGAGTCCCGCAGGGTCTTTGGCATGTCAACACACAACCAGCAGGTTGCAGAGCTGGGCCACAAGCCTGGTCTCCATCTGATTCTAAGTTCAATATGAATTTTATAACATATATCTTTTTCCTACATTTAAAAGAATATGTGCACCCCCATTTTCACTGAAGTGTTATTTATAATAGCCAAGATGTGGAAGCAACCAACGTGCTCATCAATAGATGAGTGTCTAAAAAAGCTGTGGTTCATATATACCATGGATTATTACTCAGCCATAAAAAAGAATGAAATCTTACCACTTCTGACAGCATGGATGGATCTAGAGGGTATTATGCTCAGTGAAATAAGTCAGTTAGATGGATTGTTTATCTGGAATTTTCCACTTAATATTTTTGGACTGTGGTTGACTGCAAATAGCTGTGGAAAATGAAACTTCAGATGAGGGAGGAGCTACTGCATAAATAATTTTAAGGCTCTTTAGGGATCTTGGCAAATCACTTTCAGAAAGGCCAGAGCAACCTACAACCCCCAGTGTAGTACCTAAGTAGCCATCTCACTGCCTTGTCACCAGCACTGAGCGTCATGGTTTAATTTTTTTTTTGTAATTTCATTACATTTAATGGGGAGGCTGCACTCCTTAAGGACTTCCCCCTTCCATCTCTATCCCCATGTATTCACCAACTAACAAAACACAAGTAAATTGCAGAGACATTTAAATTCTCATCCAATTGGCAAGTTTCAAAGTCACTGTACTTATCTCCAGGGAGACAACAATCCCCCACCAAAACCAGGGATGGCAACAGTGGAATCACCTCTCATGCTTTGCAAGGTAGCCCTTGAAGGTAGCAGAACTGCTGGTGACAAATCTGTGTCCCACTATGACCTGATGTGTCTGGGACAGAAGTCAGTGGCAAGTGTCTCCAGCTAAATGCCAGCTCTCCTAGGGGATCCACCAGGACAAGTTGGGAAAGTGGGATCCCTGCAGGGGTGAGGGTTGAAGTCAGGATAAAATGAGATTCTTTCATGAAAGTACTTGGTCAGCTGAAGAGACTTTTGTTCTTTTTCATGGAGACCTGTGAAAGGTGTTGAAGACTGTGATAGGGGCTTATAATATATATGGAAATACATAAAAATAAGTAAATAACTCTAGCCGGGTTGGCTCAGTGGATAGAGTGTCGGCCTGTGGACTGAAGGATCTTAAGTTTGAGTCAGGTCAAGGGCACATGCCCGGGTTGCAGGCTATATCCCCAGTAGGGGACATGCAAGAGGCAGCCGATCAATGATTCTCTCTCATCATTGATGTTTCTATCTCTCTTTCCCTCTCCCTTCCTCTCTGAAATCAATAAGAATATATTTAAAATAAGTAAAGTATAAGCAAAAAAATGAAAATATTATATGTAATATTTTTGAGTGTTTATCATGTACAAGAAATTTTCAGAATATTCTCTTTATAATCAATAAATATATTATGCTTACTATGTATCAGGCACTGTTTTAAGCACTTTTGGCTCCATTTGTGAAATGGAGAAACTGAGGCATAGAGAGGTTAAATATTTGTAAAGTCAGGATCTGATCCCAGTTACTACCTACACCTTCCAAGCCTGTGCTCTTAAACGCTATCTTATAAGGAGGAAACTGATTATCAGATCAAGTAAGTAATCGCCCTAGTTCAATGGTTTAGGTCGAGGGACTTACCAAGTGTCTTCTATGAACCAGGCACTGTGTCAGCCCAGGGTCACAGAGTACATGAGTGGGAGAGGGCTTGAAATTTGGATCTGGCACAAGGTTCATCTGACGTCCTCGCTGTTCCTACTGTCTCTTCCTTATGGAAAGATGTTTCCTTGTTAGGGTTGCTATGTTCAGCAGCAAAGCAGCCACAGAGCCCACTGCTCTTGAAATGAAATGCCACGGATAGAGGAACAGAAGCGCTCAGCCGAGCTGTGCTTGGGAGGGCAGCTGTGTTGGAGACCACATCTGGGTGGGCCCCTCTCTACACCTCTAGGCACCAGACACTCTAATATGGTCCAGGTGGTTCAGATGCCTCCATCTAATGAACAGCAGTCTTCAGGAATTCCAAGAAGTATTCTAACAATCCTAGGCCTTGGCCTCAGAATCAGCTGAACCTTCAGTTATTGAACATTCTCTTATATTCACCCCCCCACACACACACCCCAACAACTCACACTGTACCTTGAACTGCTTTGATAGATCCCTTACAGTTGCCTTCATATTTCAAAACCTATGCAATTACATATCTGAAGGGATTATTCATTTTTCCCCCCATGGAAAGCACACCCCACCCCATAATGCTTTAATAATGATAACCAGATTGATTGAGGGGGTCTTTGATATGGGGTTTCTTTAGCCAATTTGAGAACATACTGAATTCCAGTCTCTTCTAACCAGTGCAAAAATGAGCAGGCTATAAAGTGCCCTAGAAATTTCCTCCTTATGTGATTTTAATACTTTCATCATAGCCAGATAAAATATATTCAGAGCCAACTCTCCTCTTTCTCCATTGGGAAGGCCCGGGTTTCAGGCTTTACTTAGCAAAGCCCAGGAAAATGTTTAACCAGAAGGACTGGAAACTCCTAAGTAGTCTCACTCACAATGTAGCCCATAATACCTCCCAGTTAGTGCTTATGCTTCAGCCTCTTTATTCCTCACTCTCAAATGTCTAAGAAACTTTAAGATTTCTTACCTACATGTAAAATCATAAGATGACAATACTAAAAGGGACCTAAGCAGTCATCTGGTCTAACGGAAGTTTCAGAAAGGTTCAGTGACTTGGCTGAGGTCATGAAGGTTGGGAGTGACAGAGATTAGGCTTGAACCTTATTCTAACTGTAATGTTCATTCATTCTATCATTTTGCCTCTCTCTTTTGCTTTCCTTCTATGGGGCCTTCTCTTCCTTTTCTTTATGTTTTTCCCTGTCAGAACCAGGTCTTGGGTAAGGATGAGGTCAAACCAGAATGGATCAGGTTGTGGAGAACAGCCACCGCAAGAGAGCAACAGGCAACAGGCAACAGGCAACAGAAGGTTCTGGCAACAAGTCTGGCTGACAAGTTCAGCAGAACGCAGAGGCCCAGACAGCCAGGTGGTATGTGTAGAGCAGGGAATTTAATATCAGGTACATAGAGGTGTAGTAAGCAGATTAGGTTAAGCAGAGACCCAGACTCATATATTCCTTTTCAGTGACAGGACTTGAATTCATAAGACTTGAGGTATAGTTCCAAGGCAGAGATATGAACACGGGGTGCTAGTGCATGGAACTGGAAGCAGAATCTGGAATTCAGTCCTAAGGAACAAGTTTACAAGGTCATGATAGAAGCAGCAATGAACTACTGGCCCAGAGTTCCTTAAATTCCCCAAGACCAGTGTGGTAGAAACAGTTAGTAGCTGACAACATGGTCTATGTATTTCCACATATCACCTAGCTTCCCTTGCAGCTAGAAAGGGGCCATCTGACTATTTCTGGCTAAAGGACTATGAGGGGAAGTGGAGACCAAACCATGGCAGCCACAGATCTTGCTGCTGGAGAGAGAGGGAGGACCACTAGACATGTACTGACAACAGGCCTGTTGCCAGCCCCATGCCCACCCCTTCCCAGCTCCATGAAGTCTACTCTGTGGAACATGTGTAGCCTCAACACCTCTGCCCTTGGAACATCTGCACATACTGTTCCACAAGTGCTCAGACGCTGGATATGCTTCTGGGTCAGGGATCTGAGGTGTCTAACCAGGTGTCGATCCTGGGAAGCATCTTAGGGGCGTGATGGGGAGGAAACTACTCTGACTTTTGAAGATTTCTGTTGGGGGCTCAACTTTGTCACCCATAGATGTGTGACCCTGAGCCAGCCTCTCTAGGCCTCAGCATCCTCATCTGTTAATTAGTGAACACAGAGTTCCTTCAAGCCCTGACTGGCATTTCTACCATGAACATGTACTTTTTTCAGCTTTATTGAGGTATAATTGACAAAACTGTAATATATTTAAAATGTACAATGTGATTTTATATACAGATACAGATTCCCCTCATACGCTTGTTTATTCTTTATTGTGTGTGTGAGAACACCTAAGTTCTACTCTCAGCAGATTTTAGTTATACATACAGTGTTATCAACTACAGTCACCTGATATAGATTAGATCCTCAGACCTTATTCATTTTATAATTGAAGACTTGTACCATCTATTTTTCCCCCACACCCCAGCCCTTGGCAACCACTTTTTTAATCTCTGTTTTTGACTTCTTAAAAATTCCACATATAAGTGATACAAGCAGTATTTGCATGAATAAGTATTTTTCATTGAATTACATTGACGTCAGTAGTCCTTAGTAATAGTCATTATTTATTGATGCTTACTATTTTAGGTTCTATTTAACTACATTATTTTAAATCTCTGTAACAACCCTTTAAAAATCGTGCCTGCTTTACAGATGGGATGGACAAGTAACTTTCTGTGGTCATACAGCCAGGGAGGAAGGAGCGAGCTGGGGCTCAAACCCAGGCAGCATGACTTCAAAGCCCAGATTTTTCACTTCAAATCTCTTCCTGCAGGACTCTTTGAATAATTTTCTCTTCCCTGAGTTCACCTCCCCTCCCTGTCCCATGGGCCTCCCACAACTGCCCAGAAGGATATTTCTTCACTGCACTGATTTTCTAAGGGCTTTGGAAGCCCATGTATGTCCCTCCCATTGAAGGATCTGGGGGTCCACTCCAGGTCACAGAGAGAAGACTTCACCTCTCCTCCCTCCCCATTGCTATCTGAGCTCATTTGAGAATAACAAAGACAACACTAACATGTGACCCTTACATAGCAATGACCAATGTATCCGTTGTTGTCTATTATCTTATGAGAAGGCAACAGCAATCCCATAGGTTAAGTGAGGATTGATTTTATAGAGGAGGAGACTAAGGCTTATTTCCTCAGGCCTTTGACATACTAGGTTGAGCTGGAGTTTGGGAAGATATCTCAGGGACATGCCTCATTAAGGTTCTCTTTGTACACAGCAAAGGGAAAGGAGTGTCTCTGGCCATTTATAGCCACACACACACAAGTGCCACTCAGATGAAACCCCAGGCTTGACCCTAAAGAATCCATCAGTGCTGGCCCTTTAGGGAAGCTATTCCAGGCTCCTTTTAGTGCTCACACATTCCACTACACAGGATTCCCTGTGTGCCCCCACGAGCTTGACAGTCCCCCCAAATATCTCCAACAAAAGAGCCTGACAGTCCCCCAAAATATCCCCAGCAAACCCAGTGACTGAAGTTCACCAAATGCTGCTCAGGGCTCACGTTGTCACATGGGGATGATGAGAACATTCTCCATTACCCACTGGGAACTGACTGATATTCCACAGAGCTGATGACTGTCCCTGTAGATAAAGTGGGGGAATTTTGGTAGAATGACATGCTGACTTTGGTTGGTTGACTAATTTTGACTTGGAGGTCATTTGTCTGGCTTTGGATTATCTGATGCTTCCCCTCCCTGTCTTAATCATCCTACTTCTTTTTCTAATCCATGTGTCACCAGGGGAAAGAAGTGTAAACATGTGAGGTTGCTGTTTTCAGCAAATTCACGCAGGAATCCATGCCAAGCCAGGCTTTGCCTGAAAACCAGTCTGGCACCAACAACAAGAGAAGGAGTTAGGGTTACATTTCTTGTAAACCAACAGCTTGATTTTCGTTTTGGCACATTGTGAGTTTTGTTGTTGTGGCTGTTCTGGACCGAAGGATAGGCTTATTTTCCATGGCTGGGTTTATAGTTTCATGTAGCATTGCTTCTTGAAACTTGCTGAATAAATCCTATTTAACTCATCACTTTCACAGTCATTAAGAATTTCAGCAATCCATTCTCCTCTCACCGTGATCTCTCTAAATTGCAAATGTGATTTGCTACTCCTTAGTTGGGATATTCTCGTCCAAATGTCAGATGTATTGGTTGAACTGACATTTACCTGTATTCTAGCAGCTCTGTGAAGTGGTTGGCCTCCACTTTGATTGGCTTAGAGTCAAAGTATACAGTTGAATAAATATTTTGGATATCACCCCTACATATTAACTTCTACTTCTTATGGTGTTAACCATTACCCTTGTGATACTAAGTTAAGACACTCCAGAAAACATCTCTTGAATAAACCAAGATCTTTTATCTTCTCAGACCTTTGCCTTGGAAGGTCCCAATTTTCCTTAACTCTTCTCATCCTTCAATGCTCTCAGGTCTATGAAACCTTCCTTAATCCCTTCCTCTCTTTTGTTTCCCACCATACACGTTGTTAGGTATTCTTTCCTCTCTGGTTCTATAGCAGCCTATAACATCAGTGAGTTAAGAGATACAGCTTTCACTACAGAAGAAAAATATCCCCAAAGAGTCAAGTCAATATCATTAGAAAAAGAGCAACATGGAAAGTAAGTCGAATTCCCATAAGAGATTTACAGCATCTTAGAGTTGGTCCTTCCCACCACCCCCTTCTGCAGAATCCTTGATAGATGTTTTTTTTCAGCTTCCAATCAAGCACTTCTAGACATGGAAAAGTCAGGGTTTTTAAAAAAGCTTTTCTTTACACTGAGCAAAAGTTGATATTGCAATGAACTCGACTTATATGCTGTTGGTCTGTCTACTGAAGATGCAGAATACATCTACTCCCCATTCTACTGATGGTCCTTCTAATACTTGAGAAGGGCTCTCATATCCTTTCTGTGCTCCAGTGGACTGGGGTCCCAGAATCATTCTTTCTGGCATCCTAGGAAGAGGACTGTGCCATGACTGTACCTACAAGCCTAATACACCTATCAGGTTATTTCCCAAGTGTTTGGCACTAAGCTGTTGTTTTTGGGGAATATAAATACATGTTATTCAGACCTGATTAATTCTAGCAGAAGCAGTACACTCCTTAAATATAAGGTTACACTTGCAAAAAAGTAAAAATAACAGAGGGTATTTCTTAGACAAGAAATGTTTTAAGCCTTCTGTCATGGATGCAGCAGATTAAAGTTCAGCTGCAGCTCATTATTTGTGAAATGTTATGCCTGTTTCTTGCAGAGGGACAACGAGGCAGCCAAAAGATAAGGCCTGTGTGTCCCTCAGAGTCCAGGCACGCTTGCTTAATTTAGGAAAAATTCCTAGGAGGGGCCACTGTGGGGAGCTGGAGACCACTCTGAAATGAAATCCAGTTCCAGTAAAATGAAGAATGCATGTGATGGAATCTATCTGGGCAGTGTCGGAATCTATTTTGGGAAATGATGCTGGAATTTTTCTCTGAGGATCCACTCGCATGTTTTCAGTTATGGTTTAAAGGCAGGTTTAACCCATAGGATGAGCTATTGACTCACATACCACTAAGCTCCCTCTAGAGGTTCAAGTGTGCAGCTGCCAGCAGAGCTCCGGGGGCTGGCAGCCTGGGGGTGGAGGGAGCAGAGGGGGGAGTGGAGAGAAACACAGGGAGTTATCAGTTCTTTCTGTTAATTAGAGCCAAATTTATGGGATGAAAAAATTAAAAAACAAAACGAAGTACCTCCATTCTTCTAAATAAAGGCCGAGATCAAATATATCGTGAACATACACATTCATATAGAAGAGGGAGTAACTGGTAATATTCTAAAATGTCAAATTAGGTAACAGGCTGATGGTTCCCAGTGCAATGAAGGAAGCACAAGTACCGTAAAGACTTCCCGCTGTGCTGATTCTTTCGGTTAATGGATGACATATTCAACATGATCATTATAGCCACCAGTTGTTCAGCACTTATTTGGTTCCAGGCACTGTGCTAAATACCTTAATTCAATTTCTCATGTAATCTCACAAGCCCCTTTTAGATAGATACTATTATTAGCACCATTTCCAGACCAGGAAGCAGGAACTTAGCGACATCGAATCCTTTGTACAAGTTCACGCAGTTCATATATGGTGTTGCTGGGACTGGTACTCTGGTGGGTGCTTTTGAACACAATAAAATATGCTTTCTCATCAGCAGAAACTGGAGTCAAGATTAATCACTAGTTCCAGGCATCCATTGATGAAGGGTAAGGCTGAGAGTCTTGCTCAAATATTCAGTGAAAACCTTCTCCTCTGAAATGACCACAAATCCGACATGTCCTGAGTGTGTCTCCCAGAGAAGAGACCCCTGGGAGACAATCCATGCCATTAATGTTTGCATCCTGTCACCTAGACCTCTATGCTGCCTGTACTGGCTGCTGAACATGTATTTGCTAAGTGAATCAATGAATGATTGAAGGCCACTAAACCTGTCTTCTAAGAGCTTACAATCTGCTAGAAAGAAAAGATTTGTGCGCATGCACGCATGTATGTGTGTGTACACACACACACACACACACACACACACACCATTACAAGTCAAAAGGGACTTAAATATATTGAAGATACATACCAGCAATTCCACACTCTTCACATAAGTCAGAAAAACTTGAGACATGTACAAGAATGTTGATGGCAAAACTGTTCCTCGTAGCAAAACGTAAATGAACAACTAAATGCTCATCAACCAAGTCATGGAGAAGTATATTTAAGTTTACTGGTACAATGGAATGCTATGTATATATTAGTATAGTGGTTAAAATAAGTGGTGTGATACTAAATGTACAACATGGATAAGTGGAAAAATACCGGTAATAGCTAACATTTATTTAACACAGAGTATCAGACACTACTTTATGTGCTTTGTATGTGTTAACTCAGTTAGTCCTCACAACAACCTGTTGAGTGTAGGTACTAGCACCAAACCCATCACAGAAATGAGGAAGTTGAAGAAGGACACCTACATTTGATGTAATTGCTAAGCTGTTTAGACATACACAAAAGTCTATAATTTAAGAATATTAAAGGTATTAAAGCAAGCATGGGAATAATTAAACAATTTTATTATACTGATTACATTGGGGTGGTGAAAAGGGAGGGTACATGATCAGGGAGGGGAGCAGAGAGAACATCAAATGTATTTAGAATGTCTCCTTTCTCAAGCTGGGTGATTGGCGCATAGATATTCTCTACATTTATACATTTTCTATGTCTGAAATATTTCATAATAAAGACAGTGATTAATAAGCAGAAACCAAATACCTTAAAGGCTCAAAGGAAAGAAGTGTTCCTCTTGATCCTGCTCTGGGAAGGGGCATTTAAATTGGACCTAAACATCTGGGGTAGGACTAGCCAGTGTGGGGGGTCACAGTGCGTACTGGGAGAGGGATGAGTGCACAAACTGGGAGGTGCAGCAGAGCTCAGATTGCTAGAAAGACATGCCACTTTCCATTCCAAGAGTCCCTGGGAGGCCCAGCCTGGGGGACTCAGACCTTGGACTCGGTGGCTCCAATATCTACTTGGTCCCCTTTTTGTGGCCGTTGAGCAGGGAAATTGGGCCCCTCTCTGCCAGGGGTGGCCACAGGTGGTGGGAATGCTTGAATCAGCTGGCATGCTGTGTTCCTTTCAGACTGCATGGGAGACGGGCACTTGTCTGCTACTCTAAGCAGATTGGGGGGGATGTGGAAATCTGTGTTCACAAGTGTGAATACTGACTGACAGTGTGTCTGCTTTTGAGTGTTGGGGGAATGATGAGGACTTTCTACAACTCAAAACCCAGATAGTGATGGGCCGACAATAAGAAATAAATGTTTCACTGAACAAAACAGAACCAACTGTTGGTCAGAAAGGCCAGGGCACCGTGGAAGACCTCAGACAGTCCAGTTTCAGGCAGCTGTGGTGCTGGGTCTGGGCTGCCCCAAACGCCGGGCACTGCACCAAGCCAAGCAGACTTCCCAAACGTTGTCCTGAACTTGGGCCTCAGTCTCATCCCTGACCCTACGACCTGTAACTATGGGGACTCATATGCCTGGCCACACTTCTGGCCCATTCTCATTGGCCACTTAACTGCTTGTGGTCTGGATCAGAACCTGCGACGGCATAACTCAGAGCCTAGACCACTTTGCCAGAGCCTCTGGGGTGAGTTGTTACCCCTTGGCTTCCCAAGTTCACACTCAAAACACACTTGCTGTTTGGCTGATAGAAATATCTGGTTGGTGCTGCATTCAGAACAAGGCATTGCCTAGTCATGCAATCAGAGACGTTGAAGCTATGTCTGAAGATGGAGCTTTGAATGTTGGCTCTTTCTCTGCTTCTATCGGCCTGATCTTAAACAAACTACTCAGCTTCTCTAAACCTCAGTTTCCTCATCTTTAAAATAGGGACTTAACAGCAACCACCTCAAAGGGATGCTGTCAGGATCAAGAATAGTACACCAGCCCTGACCGGTTTGGCTCAGTGGATAGAGCATCAGCCTGCGGACTGAAAGGTCCCAGGTTTGATTCCGGCCAAGGGCATGTACCTTGGTTGCGGGCACATCCCCAGTGGGAGGTGTGCAAGAGGCAGCTGATCAATGTTTCTCTCTCATCGATGTTTCTAACTCTCTATCCCTCTCCCTTCCTCTCTGTAAAAAATCAATAAAATATATTTTTTAAAAAAGAAAAAAGAATAGTACACCAATAGCTACCATTTCACTATGTGCCTAGCACTGTGCGCAGCACTTCGAAACTGAGTCTCACACAGGTTTCCCAGCACCTATAAAAAGGATCTGGGGAACAGACAGCTTAAGTAATGTGCCCCAGTCTTCCAGCTTATAAATTCTGGATCTGGAATCCAAACCCAGGTGTGCCTAGCTCCATGGACGATTACACCACCAGAGGCGGTGTAAACGTTACTTCAACTACTCACATTGAAGTTATAGACTCATCCTCTCTTAAATTGACCTGACTGGGGACTGGTTTAAATCCCAAACACAGAGGTTGGATCACGTCCTTGCTATGAATTCAAGACCCTCTTTGCCCATATGCCTTTCTGTCTGAGTCCTCAGGGGGCCAGGTTGGACACCAAAGGCTCCCAAAGCAAGAACAACCTTCCGTGGGAGACCCAGGTCTCCCAATCCTCGGAGTGGTGCTCTTCCCTTGGACCTCAGTTCCATGTCTTCCTAGCTTCTTGGCAATGGTCACCGACCAAGTGCCTAAGTATGTTTTCTTGTAGTCTCCCCAAGTTAAGTCCTCAAACTCAAGTATTCACTTTGCTTGCCAAACACTTCCCTGAATTAAGTGCTCTGGAAATGAAGCTTTTCAATAGCTTCTCTGTATCCACTAACCTATGAACAGCTCAAGGCACTTTTCTTATTATTTCAATATTATATTAAATATTAAGGGTTTGGCACTCCCAGTTCCACAGCACATACCTCTTCAAATGATTTAATGAGCTACTTCTTTATAAAATATCTAAAATATTAAATCATGTCACATGTGGCCCCAAGAGAACATTTAGGGTTTTTGGCTGTAAGATACCGCCAAGCTGGCAAGACCAAATTATTCTTTTCTATGGTCCAGCATGAGACATCAACAGCTATGGCCTTCAGATGGATGTCCTTTGGGGACATGCTTTCCTGACTTTCAGAAATCAGAGCTGGAATTTATATACAATTCTCCCCCACGAACGGGTGTTAGATTCTGGCTGCATTTGGACTCTACACATATTTTTCAGAGTCATAGTCTGAGAAGCTATAGCCTCTGGATAATTGGAATTATAACATTTCAGAGCTAGAGGTTACCTGAGAAACCATTTAGTAGAGGATTCTCAAATTCCTGTTGAATAGAAATCAATGTTCAATTATAAGCCACCATATTCAATACCATGCACTGAGTACCTACCAAGTGCCAGGCATATATTAACTTATTTTGTCCTCCCCCAAATCTTATAAGGTATATTCTGTTAGTATTCCCATTTAATAGATGAGGAAATGGAAACACAGGGATTTAAATGAACTGCCCAGGTTCAAATCTAGGCAGTGGGACTTCATTTAGCCACTTCTTTATACTGCTCCTTGATTCAAGATCACAGAGCTAGGAAGTACCCACTTCTGTCTCAGTCTAGAGCAGCGGTTCTCAACCTGTGGGTCGCAACCCCTTTGGGGGTCGAACAACCCTTTCACAGGGGTCACCTAAGACTACCGGAAAACACATATATAATTACATATTGTTTTTGTTATTAATCACTATGCTTTAATTATGTTCAATTTGTAACAATGAAAAGACATCCTGCATATCAGATATTTACGTTATGATTCATAACAGTAGCAAAATTACAGCTATGAAGTAGCAACGAAAATAATTTTATGGTTGGGGATCACCACAACATGAGGAACTGTATTAAAGGGTTGCAGCATTAGGAAGGTTGAGAACCACTGGTCTAGAGTCAAGTTGTTGCAGGTATGCACCTTACCTTTGGAGGGCCACTGAGGTGGGGAGTGTGTAGATGCGGGGTGTTGATGGTGGGAAGCGGTGGAGTACCTCCTTCCTCTCCTCAACTCCCCACACCCAGGGAATGTTAGCATCCTGACCTTGACTTAGGGGTTAAGGCAGCCGCGGGCAAACTACGGCCCGCAGGCCGGATCCGGCCCGTTTGAAATGAATAAAACTAAAAAAAAAAAAAAAAAAAAAAAGACTGTACCTTTTATGTAATGATGTTTACTTTGAATTTATATTTAGTTCACACAAACACTCCATCCATGCTTTTGTTCCGGCCCTCCGGTCCAGTTTAAGAACCCATTGTGGCCCTCGAGTCAAAAGTTTGCCCACCCCTGGGTTAGGGACAGAATGAAGCCTAATTCATGTGTCTTACTCTCAAGGATTCTTCTGTGTAATCACTTCTTAAAATTACAAAATGTCCTTGTAGTGGTTTAAGAGCAGTGATGGCGAACGTATGACACACGTGTCAGAGGTGACACGCGAACTCATTTTTTTGGTTGATTTTTCTTTGTTAAATGGCATTTAAATATATAAAATGAATATAAAAAATATAAGTCTTTGTTTTACTATGGTTGCAAATATCAAAAAATTTCTATATGTGACACGGCACCAGAGTTAAGTTAGGGTTTTTCAAAATGCTGACACGCCGAGCTCAAAAGGTTCGCCATCACTGTTTAAGAGTATAATCCTTTGAAAAGATTTTTTTTAAACACAAGAAAACATACCTCCTACCACCCAAAGATAACCAGTGCTGACATTTTGGAATAGTTTCTTCCAGACATTTATGGACAATGCACATATTGTTAGCTGTGACTGTAACAAACATGCAATGCTGTGGCTTGCTTTTTCCACTAAATATTACCTATACTATTTACCCACCTTTTACAAACATCATTTTAAAAGATTGTATAATATGCCATTATGGAGATATGCTGTAAATTGAGGGTAAACATTCCTCTGTAGTTAGGCATTTATGCTAGTTTTTAAATATTTCATTATCATAAATAGCACTAAAGACATTTTTCTCAATAAAACTTTAGCCATATTTAGGATGACTTCTCTTGGAAATATTTCCAACATGAAAATATTGGAACATCTCTTCACATGAAACATCACTTCATTAAGAACTTCCCAGTGCTGACATTAATTACTAAACTGTCAACCTTCAATATGGAAAAAAGGAAGTTATCGTGAGATTTTTAATTATATTATTTTTTTAAATGGCCCCCCCCCTTTTTTCCAATTCACACTAGAGCTATAGTTCATTCTTTGATAGAATGGTAAATAGAAATAGGCTTCCCACTTGTAATATAGGTGACACGGTGTCAGGAAGTGGTTACCAGCAAGGGTTCCCTCTCTATGATATTCTTTTGAAAAACTCATAACCCCAGTCTAACCATGAGAAAACATCTGGGGGACATTCTACAAAATACCTGGCTAGTACTTTTCACGACTGTCGAGGTCATTAAAAATAAGGAAAGATTGATTGAGAAACTGCCACAGACTAGACAGATTTTTGGGTAGGGGGTGGGCATTGTAACCAAATACCATGTGGTACCCTGGATTGGATCCTGGAACCGAAAAGGGACCTTAGCAGAAAAACTGGCGAAATATGCATAAAGTCTGGAGTTTAGTTAATAGTCATTTTCCAACCTCAGTTTGTTAGTTTTGACAAATATACCACGGAAATGTAAGGTGTGAACACGGGGAGAAACTGGATGAGGGGTATACACGAATGCTCTGTACTACCTCTGTAACCTTTCTGAAATTTTCAAATATTCTAAAATAAAGGTTTATTTTTAAAAAGATGAAGAACAAGCGTTCTGGAGGCAGTCTGATTTGGATTTGAGTTCTGGATCTGACATTTATTATAGCTGAGTGATCTTAGAGACAAATTATTTCTTTGAGTGTTGGCTCTTCTATTTTTTTATGAAGAAAATTATCTGCCACATGGGGTTGTAAGTCTTAACCATAATAATGCGGCTAAAGCACTTTGCATTATTTCTGGCACAAGGTGAGTGCTTGACTGATGTAAGCCATATGATTATTTTATTAAGTCTGAAGGTTCTTCTTTCCAATTCTTATTTGCCTGTAAGGTAAGAAGCAATTTTTATCCACAGCTTTGTAAAAAGTGGAACATTAAATAGCCTCATGAAAATGTCAAACTCAACGCAAAGGAAACAAACTGTTACATGAATCTGGAAATGGTAATAGGTGTGAGCTTTTGGGTCATTGCTCTTGTTTTCTGCCTAGTTATTGGGTTGTTTCCTAAGGGTAGGTGTAGACGATAAAAGGTTTTGAAAAGAGACTATATTCTAGCATTGATTGCCCCAAGTAACTAATTTACAAATGCCCATTGTAAGACACAAGAATTCTTTGCTAGCACTGCTTAGAAAAACAATCTTGTAGAGAACTGAAAATGGTCTGCACTTGGCCTCTACCCAAAGGCAAATTATTTTAGTAGGAACATCTAAGGAAAATAATTTCACCACAAGCTATGTGAGTAGGAAAGAAAAAATAACCAAAGGATAAAGAAAAATACACTCTGGATCAAAACATATAAAATTTCTATTTTAGGTGCTAAGCTGTAGCACAGATGTGAGACTTGATCTACAAGTTAGGGTCCAAATGACAAAAAGAAAATAAATAATCCAAAATCTAAAAAAGATTCTGAGATGATATTAAACTAACTTCAGTAAAAGAAGAAGGATGGGCATGGCTAAAACCCATTATTCAACATCACTGGACCCAAAGTCCAGGACCTGAATTCAAATCCACTGTAAGATGTAGGCTCATAAGTTACTTAACATAAATCATAAATCTACTTAGCATAATGTCTATTTCCTCACTACACAAATTGTGGCAATAATATCTCCATCACAAGATTCTTTGAGAAACAATATAAGGATTAAATGATATAACCTGAAAAATGACTTGCACGGAGCTCGCATATAATAGACAACGAATAAATATTAGCTGAATTGAAGTCCGAACACACACAACACTGACCTGGATGTGACCTTGTTTCTAATGTTAAGAAATTTTGAATCTTGTTGGTGAAAAATCTATTCATATTATAAAATGCCACTGAAACTGCATAATAGAGTGTTAAATTGAGTGTTAAAACTATGGTTAAAACTAATGTCAGTTTCCTTCTGCTTGCCAAATTCGGCCTTACTTGTTAACATGCTACCTCTTGGAAGTGGAGAGAAGGAAGGGTTTGGATTAAATACCATACATTAATTCGGGCAGCAAATTTATCCCTTTGGTGTAGGCTTGATTAGCTGATGAATGCTCTTCCAAGTTTGGAATTCATAATAATTCATAGCAACGAATCACTGATCCAGGGGATGAGCTCTTCCATATAAGTATATTTTCCAGTGTAATTAATCATCCCCTATGAAGTGCTGGGGCTTCAATATTTTTGGACATTTTAAAATAAAATTGCTTACAATATATGTTTCACTCCCTAGAGTACAAACATATCTTTCTTTAAATCTCTAGCACTTAGCACAATGCCTGATACCTACTAGATGTTCAATAAATGTTTTACTCACTGCACTGTATGACATATTCCTACTTCTTCTAAGTAGCTTAATGAACACGATTCAATTTTCTTTTATCCTCATCTGAGGACATGTTTTCCTTCAGTTTCAGAGAGAGGAAGGGAGAGGGAAAGAGAGACAGAAACATCGATGTAAGAGAGAAACATTGATCGGTTGCTTCCTGGACGCCCTCTACTGGGGATTGAGCCTGGGCACGTGCTCTGCCTGGGAATCAAACCTGTGACCCTTCGGTGCACGGGATGATGTTCCAGCCAACTGAGTCATACTGGCCAAGGCAACATGATCCAATTTTATCGTCATGACTACAGTGGTTATCTAAACACAATAAGTGCATATCATTTCATGTGACGGAAGTCCTCTGTAGCTATCTGCCTTCATAAAATGGTCTCAGACATGTAACCTTTCATTTTTCCAGCTGTTTTTAAGTTTTCAATGTCCTCCTTATTGCCACGCTGTCAACAATCACGCTAGCTGCTGTCATACTGCCATCTTTTAGGCTGTTCTATTTTCTAACATGGTTGTGAGCTGGGGAACCAGGGGTCTTTTGGTTGGGATGGTATCTAAAAATAAGAGCCAATAAACTTTAGGAAAGGGACTCTTGGGCTGCCCTCAGAATAAAACAAATGAGTTGTGTTTCAGAGGCTTTTCTGGTTGTTTGGAGGCTTAGCTTTCATTTATCCATTTAAAAAATATGTATTGAGTGCCTTTCTTCAGTGCCAGGCACTGTTCTAGATACAACATCAATAAAATATGACACAAAGATCTCTACTTTAAAGGATATTCCATTTGGGAGACAGATAATAAGTAAAAAACACAATAAGTTAGCAAAGAGGTGTGTTAGTGGTAAGTGCTAAGGAAGGAAAGTCAAGTGGGATATGAAAGATCTGGAGTGTGACATGGGGGAGAACAGGTCATGGTATTGAAGAGGTTGGTCAAGGTTGGCCTCTGAGCAGGTGAGACTCGAAGGAGGTGGGGGAGTTTGCCATGCAGCTAACTGGAGGAACCAGGTTCTAGGCAGAAGGCAAAGCACAACAGAGCTGGTAAAGCAAGAAGGCCATAGTTACAGCAAGTGTGACCAGGGTGGCAGGAGCAAGAGAAAGACCAGGAGGAGCTGAGACTGGCCTGGGAGAGGACAAACAGGTAGGGCCTTATAGGCCAATGGGTTTTCCTTGTGAGGTAAATGGGGCAGCAGCCATGGCTTCATTTTACAGATGAACCAACTCAAGATCAGAGAGTTTAGGCATAAATTTAAGGCATCAGTGACCACTGTTAGCTGTTGTCATATTGCCTCCTTTTAGGGTCTTTTCTAATATGTTAGAATATATGTCTTTTCTTTGCTAATACATCAGGCTTTTTGTAAGGCACTTTGCACAATGCCATGTAGTCACAGGAGTTGGTCACATGCAAGGAAACACCCACTTAAGGAAGCTGATCGCACCATTCATTTGCACATTGATGCTGCTGCTTACAAAGGGAGTCACCTTATGGCACCTTCATCTGGGAATACACTTTGAGGAGTTAGTTTCAGCTACTTGTGTATCTAAATACATCTTTTTCTGGTCAAATATTTTATAATTCAGGCATTTTGCTAGTTCTATCCTGTAGAGTCTAGAGCCTTGCCGGGATCCAGCCCCAGCAGGTCCAGGGGTCCCCAAAGGCGTGGACGGAGTCGGCGAAGAAGGAATGACACGGAGACAGTGTTCAGTTGATCAGCAGCCTAGCCAGGATCTCCAGCCAGGATCTCCAGCCAAGTTCTGGTCTGGATCTCCAGAGAGGTTCTGCTTAGGATCTCCAGCCAGGTTCTGTCCAGGTTCTCCAGCCAGGTTCAGTCACCAGGTTCTAGTCAGGTTCTCTTGCCAATTTCTGTAGTCAGGTTCAGTCCAGGATCTTTTGCCATGTTCTCTCCAGCGAAGTTCTTCTGTCTGTAGGTTCTGTGTAGGTTCTGTCTTCTTGGCTCTGTGTTCTAAGTTCTGTCTCCTGAGTTCTGTGTTCTGAGTTCTGTCTCTTGCTGTCTTGTTACATCTGTATTTATACCAGTTCATCTTAATCCTGTCAATCTCTATTACAAAGGTTAGGGCGTTTCTTATCTCCATTCCAGGGAGTAAAGATTATGTAGCTTAAGCATGATTGTTTGTAGTTAAATTGATTAACTACCCGCCTGTCACTTAGTTAAAAGGTTTTATTCCCTCCCTAACTTCAGGGGAAAATCCCTACCTGGGGAAACAACCTTTCTCGGAGAGGTGACCTTGGTTAAAACACAGCGCCAAGAAGGTGAGCAAACATATTAAGAACAGTATTCCATATATGCCAGGCCCTTGAAACAGCAAGGATGGACCAGCTCCCGGCAGAGCCTCAGTCCAATTTCCTGAGGTTTTACATAATGGGCTGCATCTGATCGAGGGCCACTAGTCCAGTACATCTCCCCACCAAAGTAAGAGATTTCTCAGGCCTTGTAATTGGTTAAATAATGCAACACAGGGGTTGGCCAATGTCATGCAGTGATTGAGCATGGGCCCATGAACAGAGAGGTCACAGGTTCAATTTCTGGTTGGGGCACATGCCCAGGTTGCAAGCTCAAACCCCAGTAGAGGGCATGCAGGAGGCAGCCAATTGATGTTTCTCTCTCATGGATGTTTCTAACTCTATATCCCTATTTCTTCCTCTCTCTCTCTAAAGTAAATAAAAACACATTTAAAAAAATAAATGAAAAAACAAATTAAAAAAAAAATAATGCAACATAGTCCAAACTCCTGACTAGGCCTCCTCGGAAGTTAGGTCTGGCTTTGGGTCCAGGGCACAGTTAATGTCAAGGGAAGTCTTCCAGGCCTCACAACAGAGCATCCAGAACCAAAATGTTTCTGTTTTAAGTCCAGATCGGTATCAAAACCATCTATTCAGACCAACTCCAGATTTCTCCATAATTGCTTTGGGAAGATTGTTAACGTACTTGAAATATTCATTTCCCATTCTGACACAACATTTTTTGAGGTTAATAAATGAAGCAGTATCATCATTTTCAAGAATTTCTACCCAGTTCAATGGAAAGAAAAACAATGTTTTCATTGGCATAGAATTCATGGTACTTGAGACCCAATAAGGGTCAACTGCATCATATCTTAAAGAGCTCCCCCCCCACCACCATTAGTCTTAGTAATTTGTAAGCATGATTCTCAGAATTCTTAAACTAAAATGTAGAACTTAGAATTGTTTACAGTTGGCATGAGAATTTCTTTTGAGTAATCAACAGTCTGGGGCTGATTTCATCACATCAGAAAGTTTTTATCTATTTTTTCCCTCAAGTATTTTAAATTCAGAGCTTTCTTCACAACTCACCCTCCCTCCCTCACTTTTTATTTTAAAATGGGAAATTTCTTTAAGTTTGTATGTGTGAATAGAGCTATCTTCAAATTCAAGCTGACCTAAAACATAAGTTTAAGGTCAAGTAAGTCTAACCTCTTAGCATAATTTAATAACGGAGATTTAAAGGGTTTTTAGGACAGCAACATTCAAATCATAATTATAATCTAGATTGGAGTAATTGGAAGAGGGAAGTTCTGCATGAGACAAAGAAGTCAGAATATTGAACTATTAAGTATTAGAATATTTGTTGAATGAATTTTCATAGAAATGAAAATGAACTCATTAGAGCAAAACATAAAATTACTTTTATCCTTTAGAGAGCTATGAATTTTCAGAGCTTACAGGAACTTTGTCGATCATCCAGTCTAGAGGTAAGTAAGTTTCAACTGGAATCCAACTTGAAGCAATTGTTAATGGATGCTTAAGGAGCTGAGTGAAACACCGGTGAGCGCAGCTAGGAGTGTCATGATTGAGCAATAATGTCTGCCATGGCCATGGGAGGATGTGGAAGGTCACAGGACATGTGGAGGACGTGGGTGGAAGAACATGTTTCAGATAGCTTTCACCGATCCGGTTTGACCTAACCCCTTGATAGAGGAGAAATCTGAGACTGCAGAGAAATTGTCTGCCAATGGTCACACTGCTGTTTTGTGACAGAGCTAGAATTAAAGCGCAGCATTTTGGGTTCTCATTTTAGATCCTCCTGTCAATGGGAAGCATTACACAATGTACTGCCCACTTCTCTGCCATTGCATATAGATTAGAGGAAGACCCCGCCCTGTCCCTTGGTGCCTACAGGGTTGTGGGGTGCACAAGGCTGTTTGCTGCTCACCAAGTGCTCTCATGAAATGAGAACGCCTCACGGTGTTTGTTAAAACATGTGGCTTTCTGGTAGATGTGATAGACTTCTGATTCAGTCCAGAGTGGGGCCAGGACAACTGCCTTTTTCTTAAGAGCTAAGGAGGTCTATGGACCACAGTTTGGTAAACACTGAGATAGTGTTTCTTTTCTTTCTGCCAGTTCTGTTCTATGGTTTTCCTACTTTACGCCACCCTCACACCACCTTTTCTGTCTAGTCTCTTACTCCTTCTGTCCATATTTTTAATGTTTTCTTATCTCTCATCTCATTTCTTGGTGCAGCTTCTCTTGTTCCTGGCTCCAGCTGCCATTGTCAACTGAGAGAGAAACCTTCCTTTTCATGTGGCAACTTGATCCATCACAGAGTATCATCCTGGCTTTGTCTTTGGGGCCTTTCAGCTATTCCCATCCACTCCCTCTGAGAGCAGAGACTCTGAAGCTAGGCTGTTTGTATTCAAGTTCTGGCTCCGCCTCTCATTAACAATGTGACCTGAGGTAGTTGGTTAAAAGGTTAACTGAGTGAATAAATGTTTGTAAAACCTACCACTCTTCTGCCTCTCTCTGTTAGTTCCTTGTGATTCCTCTGAGCATCTACCTGGCATGAGACAGAGGAACAGAAGGGCCAATGGGCAGCGTTGGGGTCAGATCATGGAGTGCTCATACACGTGATGGGGATGTTGGTTTTACTAAACAGCGAACACAAAAGGCACAGAGAGAAGAGAAAACGCAGCACACAGAGCCCAGCGAGTCTTTGAACCATGTGCTAAGGAGATAAGACCAGAGAGGCAGACAGGAGTTAAAGATGACGTGCTAAGGGGCAAAAATGTCCTGACGTTATGAGCACCATCCGGTTTGCTCAAATTTGCCAGAAGAAACACCATTTGTTCAGTATTTTTTTTAAAAAATATTTTTCTTTAGTATGCTCATTGTAAAAGAAATCCAAACACTTGCATAGCATATGGAATAAAAAGTACAAGAATCCCTCCCCCATTGCCGAGCTCCTCACCAGACATAAGTACGGTTAGTTAACACAGTACATGTGAGAGAGCTTTGCTGGAAACCCCAGCTCCCTGGGCTTGGGGACTGTACTTACGGAGTACAGTGAGTTCTCTCACGCTGCATGATCAGGGAACGGGGAATTACAGCTGGTCACACAGTCTGGATAACTCTGAGACCACAAGGAACACTATCATTTGTTCAAAACACAGAGAGCAGGGATGAATTTACAGTGCCGCCAGGCCATCAGCAGAACCTCATGTATCACTGGCTGGCAAGCACTTGTCTGCCAGCTCATGCTGGGAAGAATATGGGCCGGGATTCAGACCTGGGTTTGAATTCCAGCTCTGACAACTGTTGGCTTAACTTTTTGCGACTCCGATTCCTCGTCCATTTATTCATCCATTCTGTGTGTGAGACCTTCTGGCAGGCACGGGGGTCCAGTGGTCAGCAGAAAGAGGCCCAGTGCCAGCCCCCATGAAGCCAGTCTAACGAGGGAAACACGCATTGAGTCAAGGTTCACAAACATTACACTAAAACTGAGGGGCAGCACAGTGTAAAGAACACAGTCCCTGGAACAAAACTAGTTCAAAGTCTGGTATTCCTACTTGCTAGTTGAATATAACCTGGAGTAAGTTATTTTGCTTCTCTGTGCCTCAGTTTCATTATCTATAAAATGGGGATACTATGAGTATCTGTCTTTCCATAGGGGCTCTTGTGAGGATTAAATCTTGACAAGTACTTAGAACTGTGTTGGCACATAGTTAAGTGCTGTATTAGTGTTTGCTATTAGGACCACTAACTGTAGTAAGTGCTATGGAGAAAAGATACAATCAAGATATGACAGAGGGCACCGAGCACATCCAGAAAGTCAGGGAGAGCTTCCTGTGTCATTATCTCTTTGCTCCAAACCTGCTCCTCTACAGTCCGTGTTATGATTTGGGGGCAAAACACACGTTTGCTTTGCAAACTGCCTTTATGTTGGGCTCTACGAAGAGGGTACGAGGGTGCAGGGTTTCTACTGCTGTGGAACCAGCTTCATCACCCCCACCTTGGGGTTTGGGCCTCAGGCCCTTGGGCCTCTTTGTTAAGTGTCTAAGTTTTAATAATTCCAACTTTTGTTCCCACAGAGGCGTAGCTGCCTCCTACATTTGCTACTGCTGTGAGGCCTTAGCACAGATGTCAAACTTTTTCTGTAAAGGGCCAGATAGCAAATATTTCAAACGTTGTGGGTCACATGCGATCTTTTTGTTTGTTTGTTTTTTGTCCCCTGCCCCCTCACAACCCTTAACAAATGTAAAAACCATTCTTAGCTCATCTTTTTTATACAAAAGCAGGCCATGAGCTAAATTTGGTCCATGGACCATAGTTTCGGACCCCAGCTTAGAGTTTTCTTTTCACTCCTTTTGTTATCTAGTTAATCACTTTGCACTTATTTAATAATGTGTTATATTATATCCCCTCAGTTCAAATGGATGTGGTTTCAGCTTCCTGCCTGGACACCAGCTGCTACTCTTTGGGATCTGAAGGAAGAGAAGGAAGAACAGGCTGGGGAGAGGGTGGGTGGGAAAGGGGTGCTCTGGAGAAGGCAGTGCACGGGTGAATGCCCTACTGTGCTTGGAGCATCAAGGCCAGGGTAGCCTGCGGCCCACACAGGCAAGACCTGGTGGGCCACACCAAGGATCAGGTTTTCTATTCTAAGAGCTCTGGAAAGTAAGCCACTGAAGCGCTTAAGCAGATGGGTTATAGGCTCATGTTTTTATTCTGAAACGATCTTCATGGGTGAGAGTGTGGCAAATATGAAATGATCGATCCTTTACGAAACAACCTGTATAAATGGATGTACCACAAATGTCGATTTCCAACTTCTATTCCCTTTCTGCATCACGGCTACAAGGACTTGCTGGATTTCTGACAAAACTGTGGCCAGATCTGCTTGCCCTTTGTGATTTTTAATTCTGGGAGGATGGCTTGTTCACACTGAACGTTTCCTGGCCCGTATGCAGACAAATATTAAGGGTATTATTTTTTATTCTTGCCTGGTCCAAGACCACAAGTGTGATTTTTCAATCAGACACAGAGTGAAATTACCAAGATTCTGAGAACCATGGACATTTGGCAAATCAGCCATTTGGCAAGCACGTTCTTGGAAGCTTTTCTGCTGACTTGTGAAGTCTGCCCCCCTCTCTCCGCTCCGAAGGATTTAGTATCAACCTCAAAATTACAGCCCCCAAGACCCAGCGAATCTCCTTAGGCCCCTTTTGCCGACACCACTCTCGCCAGCCCTGCCTTTACTGTGCAGCAGGAGCCTGTGTACCTGCTGAGGAAGAGCGCGGAGGCCGCCCTCCTGGCAGGAGGCCCCTGGACTCGCAGGGAAAGGGCGGCTTCAGTTACATCATGCCTAAGCACATTCCCAATTTCTGACACCAAAGCAGAATGGCCTCTGGGATGAATTAACATGAGAATGTTACCATTTCCAGGGATGACCATGCCTCTGGCTGAAGTTCCCAGATCATTCCCACCATCCTCTCTGTGTGCAGTCACCGTATGTGAGGCCCTGGGCCTTGCAGCCTGCGATTGGCAAGAAGACCTATAGGGCCTACCCTATAGAGATTAGCATTGAGTGAGGAAGTCTTTTGGGAACTGGCATCTCAAATTCCCAGGGAATTTATAATCCATTTGGCGAGTTCAGGTTGAAGGCCACAAAGTAATTACAAGCCAGAACCTAGAGTCGCCCTTTGGCTCCTACAGCGATGACCATGGGATGACCATGGGGAGTAAGTGTGAGAGTTTGGTTCCTGGGCTTGGCTGAGCTCTGTTGCCCACCCCCATCTCCAGCCCTCCCACCACTGGAACCCCTCTGGGTCCTGCCCTGGGCACAGCAGATATTTAAGCAGCTCCAGCCTCACATTCCAAAATACCATTTTTGTCTGTGGGTCTTAATTTTGGCTGCACCTTTGAGTCACCTGGGGAGCTTTTAAAAATTCTGAGGCCCAGGTCCTACCCCAGACATAGCTTATCAGAATATTTGGAGGTAGGATCTGTCATTCGTGTTTTTAAGAATTCATCAAATAATTATAAAGTGCAGTCCAGGTTGAGAACCAGTGTCCCGTAACGGATCTGCCCCTGACCTTGTAGACTATTTGACAATACGACCTAGTCCTTGACCCAGTGACCAGTCCTATCTGGAAACTCTTCATCGTAATTCTGCTCTGGTTGCCTGCCTAGGATCCCAGGTCCTTTTTAGGTCATGGGTTAGGTAATCAGGACAGGAGATGGGAAAACAGACTGAATGGATGCAGACCAGTGTTGCAACCCCTCCACTGTGTGGGCCTTGATTAAATGATGGGGCCCTACTTTCATATTCTCAAAGTAAGGTCTATGACAAAAACAAACAAAAAAAAAGAAATGTCACATGGAGAGAAGCCTCTAGATCTAGTATTTCCCACTGGAAAAGAAGGGATAGAAAAATCAAACAAAGAAGGGGACTAGTTGTCATCTGATTAGCCCCAAGCACAGAGCCAGTCCACTTTTCTTCCTCGAGGCCCTACATTAACACACCCAATTGAACAGTCTCTGTAGAGAGAAACCCGTGAGCCACATGCATGCCCCTTGCTCCGGGGAAAGCTGACTGGTGATACAGAGAATTCAATGGGAATGGCCTGATGATTTGTCTTTGGGAGAAAGGAAACCCAGGCCTGGAAACTGGAGCCCTACTATCTTTCTCACAGGGGTCATGAGAATGTCTAGCATCGCGAGTTCATGTCCCTGGGCTTGTATTCCTTTGTCATAACATTGAGAGCAGCTGGGCTATTCCCAGAGGTACGGCTTTGTCTGTGGGGTTTCCAAATGCTCTTCAAGAGAAAGATGCAGGGCTTGTACTTATCTATCTGTTTTCTTAAAGAAGACCTTAACCTCACAACAGTTTTAAAAAACTGAGGGGTATTCTCTTAAGCCGAAGGAAGGAGGTTGACCAAATATCAAGCTTTAGACAAGACCCTTCCCTCGCAATGGATAAAGACCACCCGCTTTCTTGTTACCTATGGAACTGGTATAGTAGTTACAATTTCCTCATCTCTCTTGGAGCCTTAGGCACTGTATAAAATTAAACCACTTTAAGCGTTAGGATTCCTCTCAGACAGAAGAAATGTCGGTCAGTGTACATTGCCTTCCAACCCTAAGGTCAGTGCGTAGTGTCCTGGTGTCTGCTGAGCCCCGCGTTGCCAGTGTTGCTTCCAGAAGTCAAACATGGCCCACCCCACACAGGCCATGGGTGTCTGAGGTTTTGAGAGAAGAAATTATTCTTACCTAGAAAGGCAGCTCACAGAAATTACCCTGCTGGCTGGGCGTCCCAGACGCCTGCTGCTGTCAGGCGCCTCCCTCGCCAGCTTTAATGGGGAGACAGATTGTGATTGAAGTTGGAGGTGAATAACAATCTAAATTTGAACTGTCAAGGTTTAATTCTGCTAACCCCGTACCAGGACAATGAGGCTGTATGAAGCACACAGAAGAGGAAGCTGCGTCTGAATTACGCCCGCGGGGGCACTTGTCTCAGCGCTCCAGAACTGGGGAACTTCAAAGGTTCTGCAAACAATGACTTACGTGCATAAAGACCCAAATCCCCTGATGAAACTTTCATTGCTTTTATCTGTTTTCTGTTTAGTGTTTCCCAAAAGAGCCCTTTTGACAAGAGAGTTCAAGGCCATGCTAATAGCACATGAACGGAAGGCTTGAACCACCTTGACTCACCTCTGATATTAATAAAAGACATGAGCAAGCAGCACAGGTATGGATTTCTGATCATGAGCCCCTGACTGAGAACACTTGCTTAAAGGCATTGGCAAATTCACCCTGACTCTGCAGGCTCAGGCCTCCCACCCCAGATGCCTGAGCTGGGTACCTGAATGGATTTTGTCCCCAGTGACTCTCCTGTGACCCTCATCATGTTATGGATCACACTGTCCCTGGGATTCTGTGAAACAGACAAGAGTTTCAATGGCAACTCGGTGCTTTAAACACAAGCTTTCAAGCACAAAGCAACATTACAGTTCTAGGTGCAAACTATATCTCTGGCAGTGGTTACCTCCAGCAAGTCCAAATGCCAAGACAAATCAACAGGATGAAGCAGATTGGATCAAATCGGGCCCATGGCCTGGAGAAAACAGGCTTCTTGGCCTCTTCTCAGAATACTAGCCTCCAGCATTTCTCCTCAGGAACTGTTGTTATTTCTTGAATAATCATGTTAATAAGTGTGACTCATCTGTCAGAGACCTGAGTCAGTACTTTTCAGGCCGAGGTTGGCAGCTGTGCACGGCTGCACAAGTTTGTAGGCACTGGGGAGGCAGGGGACCTTGGACAGGGAGTGGCCGTTAACCAGGAGCCCCGGAGAGAGACTGATTTCTGGCCCCCAGGAACCTGGAAAGGGCAGAGCGAGAGGCTACACGTTGGAAGGCGCCGTGGGTGCCTCCTTTCCAACCAAGGCAGCAGGGATGGCAGGAAGGACATGAATAGGGAAGATGCTAAGGAGGACAGACCAAGCCACCAATGAGCCCAGGTCTCTGAGGCCCTGGGAAACAGGGGGCCAGAAAACAGCTGGTTTGAGAAGGGGGGAGAAGGGAGGAAGGATGCTACATACTGAATTGCAAGTGCTGAGTAGAACAAAATGCTCCACAAGGGGTTGAAATGGTGGTCCTGGGGCGTGGCTTGGGGAGATCATGCAACTTGCTCAAGGTCACCCAGCCAGTAAATGAGAGAACTTGGATTTGAACCTGGGGATTTCCCATTCAGAGCCCAGTGTTTTCTTCTTTTTTTTCTCTTTTTTTTTAAAAATAAAATTTTTATTGATTTCAGAGAGGAAGGGAGAGGGAGAGATAGAAACATCAATGACAAGAGAGAATCATTGATTGGCTGCCTCCTGCACACCACTGAACAAGGGATTGAAACTGCGACCTGGGCATGTGACCTCCTGGTTCATAGACCGATGCTCAACCACTGAGCCATGCCAGCCAAGCAAATATTTTTTTTAAGTTGATTTTTAGAGAGAGAGGAAGGGAGAGGGATAGAGAGATGGAAACATAAATAGCGAGAAGCATCATAGGCTGGCTACCTTCTGCATACCCACTACTGGGGATCAAGCCCACAACCCGGGCACATGCCCTGACCACAAATCGAACCAGTGACCTCTTGGTTCATGGGTTGACGCTCAACCCCTGAGCCACACTGGCTGGGCCAGAGTCCAGTGTTTTCAATCTCCCACCTCCTGTGAGGACAGAGTCTCCTTCTCTGCTCATCAGTGTTTGGTGGGAAGTAGGTCATTAAGAGGCACAGAAAAATTAGAGACCTCAGTTAATTTTCCAAAGCTGAGGCCAGCCCACCTACAAAACTGCCTTTAATTTGCAGGGAATGAAAACATGTGAAAGAACCAGGGCAACACTCATGACAGGGATACTGTGGGCGTGAGGGGGCTCTGTGCTCCCAAGTTCAAATACACCTCAGCAATTCCTTGGTGCATTTTTTAAAAAGTGCCCAGCCCCATCCCAGATCTACTGGGTTTCCATGAAACAGATGAGAGGCTGCGACATCTGCAAAGCTCCTTGGGTGATTCTGTTTTATCCAGGGCCACTGGCAAATAAAGACAATCTGAGAGAAAGACTTAAAAATAACTGGTAATGAAAAATAATAGGGGCTGCATGTTGGATGCCTGCTCTATGCAGACACTGTTCTGAGGGCTGGCTGTCCATGATTTCACTTAATCTTTAAGGTGGAAGATTGCAGAAGAAACAGGGGCTCTGAGCACCTTGACCAGGCCCCGCAGTGCCTGCCTGATGCCAAGGTCATGGTGGTATGACCAGAAGATGTGTCCCAGAGACACACGGGGCAGGGGTGCAGAGCTCGAGCACCGTGCCTTCACAGGAGGGCTGTTTCCTGGGCCTCAGCTTTCTGCTGAGAGGGTGAGTGAAGGAGTTAAGAAACAAAGCCAGGCAGCCCGGTGGAGCCGGGTGGATGGGCTCTGCTCAGCTGTGTACCTGAGACTTGCTCGCCTGTACCTGCATCTGCCAATTCCTCATACCACAGTCAAGCAGACCCATCCATTCACGTTGATGAAGTTTCCTGAAAAGAACACAGACTTGGAAATCAGTCCTTAGGGTTCCAGTCCAGACTGTACTGCTAACTACCCTGCTTCCCCTGGGACATTGCTCTCTGTGTCTGCAAAATGAGGAGCCTCTATGGGCCCCAACCCCAAGGCTCTTTCCAGCACCACATGCACCAATTCGCTGTGGCAACTGCAGGGGTGGTAGTGAGGGGATCAAGGGCAGAAATGGGGGTCATTGGAGGTGTGAGTGATGGCAAAGGCAGGAGTGTTCCTTCAGGGTAACCCACAGTGCTGTGAGGTCACATGAACCTCTCTTGAGCATCACTTCTCATTGAAAGTCCCAGGCCCTGGAGTACTAGTAAGAATGTACTGATGGGAAATGAACCAGGAGCCCTGGGCTTTCAAGGCCCCCATCCCTCAACCCTCTCATTCATGCATCAGTCACCACAGCCGAATGGCAGCACTTAGTCACTCTCCACCGGAGCACCACACAAGCCCCAGCACCCGGGAACACAGAGTCCGGATGGCGCGGGCTCCCACAGAAGAATGCCGTGGGCCTCTGGCATGCATTCCAGTAATGACCACTGAGTCACCATCAAGGCGTGTGTGGCCTGGCTGAGGGTTTGGATACTTATATTTTGGCCACAGAAACTCCTCTCTACAAAGTATAAGGTGGCTTAGTTGACACACAGAAGAGACATGACCAAGGACAGATTGAAATTTAGTCACCTACCCTGTGCCAGGCACTATTCTGAGAGTTTCATGACGTGAAATCACGTCATTCTCATAACAACCACAGGAGGGACACTGTTAACTCCATCTGATAGATCAGGAAACTAAGCACAGCATGCTTAGACAATTAGGCCAAAGTCACATAGTTAGGAGAGGCAAAGCCAGAATGAGCCCACACAATGCTGGCTCTAGAGCCCTTGTTGCTAAATGCCATGTTCCACTGTTTACATTAAATAACTGGAAAATAAGGGCAGGGAGGAGAAATGTAATAAAAGAAATAAAAGGGGACCAGACAGGGCGTTGACCTCACTGCCATGGGAGCGGTGGAAGTGAGGGAGAGGAAGGTATCTGCACAGACAACTGGGATACAAATTCAGATTGAACTGAAACCCAAATGCACGCTCTTCCCCAGGCCAAAGGGCAACAGAAAACAGTGCTAGAGGCGCCCATAGGAGGCAGAGAGTATGTCCATCAGCTGCATCATGGATGATTTTATAAGAAGTATCTGCCGTGGGCCTTGGGGTTTCCTAGGCATAAATGAAGACAGAAGGTGATCGGAGGAGGTCCTTTCTGGAGGTGGAATGGCTTGAACAAAGGCACTTTCAGGAAGAGTGAGCAGTTGTGTTTTCCTGGGTCACAGCATGTGTGAAGGCAGTAATGGGGAAGCCAGGCTGAAAGGGCCTGATCACAGGAGACCTTAAATGACAGGCTGAGGAGGTTGGATCTTATTTGTCAGGCAGTGGGTAGCAGCTGGCCACACATGCTGTCTTGGGGCAGGGTGTGTGGCTGACTGAATTGCGAGAACAGAAAGCAGTCAGGAGGGTGCTGGGACAGACAGGCAATATGCAATGAGACCTGGACTGGGAAGGTGGCACCAGGAACCAAAAGTTAGGGAAGGAACAGTCAACAGGACTCTGGGACAAGAGACATGGGAGGGGGAGGTCAAGGGACAGAAGAAGTCAACAACTCAGAGATGCCTACCGTGAGTGTCTGGTGGAAGAGGTAGGCGAGGGCTGAATTTCACCTGAGATAGTTTAGAATGCTGGAGATGGAGCAGATCTTAATGATGTGGCAGACAAAAGGGGGTGGCATGGAGGCTGGGTGGCTACCCGGAGAGAAGACTGAGGCCACTGGACAAAGGGAGGCCAAGGAATAGTGGAGACAGGAGTGAAGCACTGTCTCCTCTCCCAGGACTGTGACCATGCCTCCTTCTGCTGGTAAGACTGTGGCTGGTGTTTACAGAAGAGAGGTTAAGAGCAGAGACTCTGGAGCTCTACCACCCATGAGCTACGTGATCTTAAGCCAGTGTGTTAACTCTGTGCCTCAGTTTCAAAATCTGTGAAATGGGAATAATAATAGTACTTACCTCCAAAAGTTATTATGAGAGATTAAAGAATTAATATATGCAAAACGCTGAGATCAGTACTTGGCATGCAGAAAGTAATCTGACTGGTAGTTGATGTTATTACTAATGTAAGTGCTAACATAAACAAAACTTTATGGTTTTTCAAGCCATATTCATCTGTCCCCTCGCTGGGTTATCATGGAAATGCTGTGAGGTGACATCCCACCATCTAGATGGGGGACCTGGGACTTCAAGAGTTGTGATGGCAGAGCTGAGATGGCAGCGGGGCCATGGGCTCACTGCCTTTGGGGTCCAAAGTGGAGGAATGAAAAGGAGCTAGAATTTCCTTCTCGTACTTATTCTCCATTGACCCTGAACCATTCCATTAACTCAGTCTCCCAATCCCACCCAAAACACACACCCCCTCTCCTTCCATCCCAATACACAGCCATCTTGGACATGAGGAAGGAAAGGAGGAAGAAAGAGGTGGAGGAGGAAGAAAAGTGAGAAGGAGGCGGAAGACCTGAGAGGTGTTCAGGAAGTTTCTACCTAGTTAGTCAGAAGTGGGGGCTCTGATTTAAATCCCCCAAATGAACCAGGGAGCATGGGAGCCAAAACCGGGGGCACATGCCTCTACATGTGAGTCACCTTCACCCCTGCCAGGCTAGCTCCTGCTGACTCTAGTCTAACCCCACCCCCCAGCAGCCTGCGTCTCACACCTGCATCCTGTCAGCTCATCAACTGCACGACCCTTAAAGGTTAGACTCCCCAGGTTTCTTAGCTCACAATCAGATCCAGTGCTGACACGTCTCTCAGCAAATCTGTGGCTTTTGGTTTGAAATAAATGATTGTGTCTTTGAAAGTAAATTATCCAAACAAGAAAGGCTGATCACTAGCATTTTAGTCTCCTACCTGAGACGGGGCATTGTTTACTGTGCAAGAAGGCTCAGGTTAGAGAGGATCCCATTCATGGGCTGGAAAATGGTTCTAGGTTTTGAGTTTTTGCTTTTTATTCTGAAAAACAAAATGAGGGGCACAGATAGCAGCTGGTTTGTCTATTGTTGTCTCTCTGGGAAACCTTTTGGCAAGTCCCTTTGAACACTATCCTTGGCTTGCTCTCTTAGGACAAACTGAAAGGGTGATTGGTGATAAGGAACAATAAACGTTTATTCAGACAGAATTCTCCAAGGCAATTTTGAGGGGTGAATTGTATCTTTGCTCCATCCTGGATGTCACCAGGCACTGTTAAAAAATTAGGAACTGCTCATGAACTTGAGGCATGAGAGCTTTGCAGGTGACCTCAATATGTCCCCCAAACTGGGAGGTGACTGGTCTGAAAGTCCCCCTCCTCTTCCTCATTAACATCATGATGATGAAAATCGCAGGTCGAGGGCCGTTATGTGTGTGTCTCACCCCCCAAATATATATGTTGAAGCTCTAACCCCAACATGGAGGTGGGCCTTTGGGAGATTATTAGGTTAAATGAGGTCAAGAGGGAAGGATTCTCATGCTGGGATTAGTGTCCTGGTAGGATGAGGAAGAGAATGCAGAGCATTTTTTCTCCTCATGCACATGCTCCCCCGGAAAGGCCATGTGAGCACATAGGAGGAGGCCACCAGCAAGCTAGGAAGAGGGCTCTGCCCAGGACCCAGCCATGCTGTCACCCAGCCATGCTGGCGCCCTGGACTTCCAGCCTCCAGAACTGTGAAAATCAATGTCTGTTGATTAAGGCCCCATCTATGGTGTTTTGTTGTGGCAGCCAGAGCTGACTAACACGAGGACTTCACAGACTACAGAGAACTTGTGTCATTTCCCCGTGATGTCATCACCCCCATTTTATAAGACAAGGAAACAGACTCACAGAGGTTGGGGGACCAACATAAGCTAGTGCAATGGAAGAGCCAGGAGTGGAACCCTGGTCTTTTGAATTGATTGTCTCCTTCCCTGGTTCTTCTGGAGCTGCTTTATTGAACCTGGTCCCCATGTCCCAGAAAGGCTCAGGACTCAAGTTCCCACAGTGTCAGGCAGAGACAGCCAAGGCCACTTACCAGCCCATCATGATCAGAGGGAGGAAGCCTGGGCCCTGGCAGAAACCTGAAGCTGCTGAGGGGGTTGAAGAAACAGGAGGCAGGTCATGTGGGGGTTAAGAGCATTGGTGGGGGAGATCTGCCCTGAGACTGTTCGGGTTTAATTCCCTGTAAGTCTTTTGGGATGTCTATTCAATTCTCGGCGCCTCAGTTTTTCTCACCTATAAAATGGAACTAATTATGGTATAGCATATGGCTCTTAGAGTTTTTATGAAGCATAAACTGAGATAATGACTGTGAAGTGGTTTTAGGATGCTACCTGGCATAAAGTAAACACTCATCAAGAGAGGGATCAAGGTCATGGCCTGGGATGGAGAGCTTCGGCTGAGCACGGCCTGACCACTGCAGCCAGCACTGGTTCAGGAGCGTGGGCATCGTCCAGGTGAAAGGCCAGAATGATGACACTCCCTACAGCCAGAGACACGTGGCAACCTGCCCAGCCACCATGGCTCCCTGACCCCCCAACAGTCCTGAGGGACTGCAGATGGGGACAGTGAGATTCAGAGAGAGTACAGCAGTCAGGTCTGAGAATCGGAGCTGCACGGGGACCCTGGCTTTTCTGTTTGCTGTGCATGTGATCTTAGGCAAGTAACTTAACTTCTCATATTCTTCATCCTAAAAGAAACAAAGAATCGATAAATGAATGCCTCCAAGGGTGTTGTGGGGATTAAATGAGCAAGGTATGTAAAGGTTGCCCCTTAAAAGGTTCGTTTCCATTTTTTCTTAAGTGCCTTTCTTGTAGTTACACAGCAGCTGGCAAACGGCAGAGTGGGGTATAAAATCTAGGCTTTCAGACACCATGAGACCACAGGAGTGGACTGACAGAGAAAATGAGAAGATCTGTGTGTCAAAGGACTTGCTGTTTGCTCGTCACTGTTCTTGTACCTACAGAAGGAATAAAAGATGTATAAAATGAAGCCCAAAGTGAGCAAATCACAAATGGTGCCCATATCCAGTCTTGGATTTCAGGAGTAACAGTGGCTGTATCTTCTCCATCACTAATGTCTATTCATGCGCTGTTAGTGAGTCTTCACAAATTCATTCAATCAACAAATATTATGCAGCATCTGCCATGTATGTGAAGCACCACACCAGACTCTTGAGGCTATAAAACTAATAGGACAGGCACTGTCTGTGGGGGATCAGTAGGTAAGGTAACACACACACACACACACACACACCACAAAATTGTGGTAAGAGCCACAGCAGTGGAATAAATGTGGAGATACAACGGACAAAGCCTACATTTGGTCTGGAGCTGTCAGGGGGATTTCCAAAGGAAGGGACCCCCCTCAGGGCTGGAGGAGGAAGGGATGAGCAGGCTCCAGGACCTGTAATGAGAGACGGCCTGGTGTGCGCTTGAAAACTGAGATGAATGGGTTGTAGCTGTGCATGGGCCACATGTGGGGAGTACAGGCAAGGAGGCTAGATTGAGAGTCCCCTGGAGAAGGGCCCCGGACCTGGGGTGATGTAGTCTAAACTTTGTAGTACAGGTGTGAGGAAGCCACACAGCTTTCTGAGAAGGGGAGTGTCCATGTTTTCAAAAATTTCATCTGGTGGAGGTTGAAGTAGAAGTTGGACTGGAGGTGGGAGAAACTGGAGATAAGGCAATAAAGAGGCTACACAGGAATATCCAGATGAGAAAAGATGTGATACTCAACTACACACGCACATGCACACGCAACTAGCTCTTCTGCCTTTACTGAAACACCTGGCTTCCAGCTCCCACAGGAGCCCCCAGGCCTGGCTGCCTCCCGTGGGGTTACCTCAAATATACCCTATCCTCTTCCTTCTCCGCTGTGGTAAACCCAAATGGCCTTTCATTTCCAGACTAACCTCAAACCCAGAGTTTGAGGTGATTAAATACCGCCTGTGAGGTTGTGGTGCTGGAAACTTCCTCCCCAGCGATGTGAGTGCAGGGAGCGCTGCGTGCCTGGACACCCACACAGCACACCCAGGGCTGTGCCAATAGGGAGCACACAGCTGCATTTGTTTCTACAATCAGGCCTTTAGGTTAACATGGCAATTACAGCTACCCAGGGCCAGAGAAAGCAGCATTTACTGTTGATTTTTATAAACAGATGAAAAAAAATTCACAACCCACAGCACTCAGTGAAGGAAATAAGTAATATTTAATGTGCTTTTGTTAAAATAAAAACTCGTACTGGAAAAAAGATAGAAGCCCTTGTGGAGGATAGGGTGAGGGCAGATGACACATTATTTTTCTGGAGCTCTTACTAACATAAGGTCAACACTGGTAAAAGGGTCAGGGCACTCACTAGCACTTACTGGGTGCCTACAATGTCAGATACCGGGTTAAGCAAGCACTTTAGATACACATACATTATCTCTTTTAATGCTCAACATAATCTTGGAGGCTGGAATTATTATCCTCAGGACATAGACAGGAGACTGCAGGAAAGAAAGATCAGTAGCCTTCCCAAGATCACACAGCTAGCAAGGGGCAGGGGCAGGATGCAAACCCACGTCCCTTGAATTCCAAAGCATGAGCTCCTTCCGCTGTACTCCTTTGTTTGTCTCCCAATAGAGATGTGAATGGATGCACCACCATAGCAGGCTGGAGAGCCCCTGAGGAAGTCACTCTCTGAGCGCCCATTTCTTATGTCCAGGGACTGTGCGAATGGAGGGAGCCTTGGAAGCCATCAACTCCAATCGCCCAGAGACAGAAGCTCGGAGATGGGAGTGGGTCACTTCCCCAGGTCCCACAGCTGAGAAGGGGGGCCATTCAGTCTATATCTAAGGTCTCCCTCTCTCCCTGGCCCATGTTCTTTTCACCATATCAGGCGGAGGTTTCCTGTCTCAGGCGTTCATGGTTTCCTGCAAAAGTTGGTTGTTCTTGTTTTTTGTTCAATAATGAGATTCCTATCCTCACCTGAGTCTAAAGAGGAGCTGGAGGACTAATTAATACCTTTTCCTAGCAGATTTACTCAATAGAAATGAATGAGCGGTCTCCCTAATGTACATAATCTGATTCCACCAGATCCTACAAGAAAATATAAGTGATCAAATCACAGAGAAATGGTTTTATTTACAACCTGTGCTCAGTGTTTTGAAACACAAACTTCCTGGTCAAATATTTATCCCAAGGATAAACATCTCCCCCACCCATTGCTATGTCTGATTCCTGCTGGCACAGAACATATATCTTGGCACCCATCTCAGTATATACAGGACTCGTCCATAAAAAAAGGCTCACAGGACACCCTTGGGTGGTGATTCCTGTCCTAGGATCCTGGACCTGAGCTTTCTATTGGGCTTGGATTCAAACTAATTTTCTCTTAAAGGAAAAGAAGAATTCATGAACTCAGTTATGCTGATCTCAATGATGTCTGGAACAGAAATAACCTCTATTTTCTACAGACTGAGATGCTAAGTGAAATAAAAATGAAGCTCCATATTAAAGCAGAGAACTTCAAAGTGAAAGAAACCAGAACGCTCTTCCAAATTAAGCTATAAATGTAGTGTTGCTCTAAGAGTCATGTGATCTCTAAGATGGGCAGATAATTGGGACATAGTCCTCTCACTATGCTTGGCATCAGCAGGTGACTGAGGGCAGGTGTGGTTAGATGCAGGTGGGAGAGAACTGAACGAGTGGAGCTGCTGGGAATCAGAACCCACCTCTGGGTGTATGACCTGTGCGGGGTGGGGGGGTGTTCCTCGGCATCTAAAAGGATTCAAGAATCTGGAGGAGGGCTGTGGCCTAAATTAATCAAGAGTCCAGAGACGAAACATAATTTTGGAAGGCATTCTGGGGAGCCAGAGAAGACTTAGCTAAAGGAACCGAGTTCTGCTGTCTCTCTGGACCCCTTGCTTTTTATTAACACCAATTGTCCTAAAGCAAGGTAGACATACATATCAAAGGCCAAGGTTTAGTATAAAGCATCCATTATCAGCTTGGGGGAGCTGCCCATGGCTGTTAAGGTGTCTGGCCAGCAGGAGGCAATAACATGTAGATTGAAATGCCCTCAAGCTGTCTGGCAGCAAGCAATCATTTATGCATCCTTTTCAGGTTTGGGGAAATGCCTTTGGCCATTCCAATAGGTAATAATGTATGATTCTCCAGCCCTTGCTGAAGGCTCAAGTTCCACCAACCTTTTGATGAACTTCTTGCATTTATGACCTACTGGAATTAGCTTCCGGCAGACCTGAACATTTACTACTAGGCAGAAAGTGTAGACATAAGGCCAGAATCAATGTTTGGCCTCAAGGCCAAACCTTAGCCTCCTGTAGTTTTCTGCCCCAGCCTCTACCATTCCCCTACTAGTAAGATGGGGGTACAGTTAAATGATAGCCATTTGAGAGGTCCTTAAAATAGGAAGAAGAGACAACTAAACCAATACTGCACGATGGTGCTTAGGTCAGATTCCTGCAAGAACAGCTTCTGTTACATTGGATCCTACAACAGGGGGTTTGGGCTTGGTGGCGATCCACAGAGCATATTAACTTCGGGCACTAACGGTGACCATAATATGGAAATAGAGTATGGAGTTTCCCAAGCTAGGAGGCCTCTGGGTCCTATTTCCTTGAACCTCAGGAGCCATGATATCCTTCAAACTGCAGCAGACAGGGCAACATCCAGGGTCTGCAGAGCTGAGTGTCTATGACCCCAGTGTTCGAGGCAACAGCTTTCGCATGTGACTACCAAGTGCTCAAATGACACAGGCTTCTTCACTGACTGGCCAGGCTGCAGCCATGCAGCCCAGTTTGAGTCTCTTAAGGAGCAGCATTACCTCTTTAAGAGACTCACCCGAACAGTAATGCTCCATAGGTACCCAGCAGTCATTCACTCTGACCTTGAATGATCTAACCTCACTCATTGCAGACCTCAATCTCTATTCTGTCTCTTCACTTCTCTTCCTATTTTCCATGCTATACCTTTAATTATGCTCTCCAACACGATACACAGTCCAATTCTTGACCTCCATCACTGGCCCACTGCCCCACTCAGGTTTTCTTCTCTTCTTCTTGGTTTGGTGTTTCCACCATTGATACTCCAGGATACACCCCTCCCTTTCATCTCAGCCCCCAGGATCTCGTCTCTGGGATGTTGCCCTTTCCCCACATCACCCAGTGAGCACTAAGTCCTGATAGAAAGAAATGGAAGAGAAAGTGTTTCTGATCCTCCTCCCCGAGGATAACATCATCATGTTCAGCAATTGGGGAGCCAATTAAACACACACAATCTGGTCTCTGTTTTATTGGGGTCAATGAAAGGCACACATTAGTATATGTCCAAAGAATGAATGCATACTCTATATGTAAGTGAATTACAATTTTTAGTAACCCTTCTGAAATTTTGATGGGCTAAACAGCATGTCCTGACACTAAGTAGAAAGTTGGAGAAAAGTCTTCTCACTCACTTGGTAAAGGAATATGAGAAAGCAACAGCCCCTGCCCCCTCACCCCGTGGAATATAGACACCTAAGAGTCCGTCAGATCTATAAACCATCAGCTAAGTGGATGCAAATGTGTTTACAGTCATCCTTCTTTGAAGCTGCAATATTAGGAAATGTTTAGTGTCAAGACCCATTGTGAAAATTCATTCTTTTGAAGAGGATGTGAATTAAAGATGACCACTGCAGTTTTACTATACAGAGTATGTTACCCAAGATCAAAGACTTGGGAAACCCACTGTGTAAAACCAAAGATTCTTTCACACTTCTGCAGGAACAGTAAGACCTAGCTTTCCAAGAACTTGTATTCTGGAAAACCTGTCCTCCTTATCATCAGACTTTCTATGATGTCAGTAGTCGTATGACTAGTATCATATCATGTGAAAGATAATCTTGCCCAGATGACACCAAAAAAATGTATGAAAAACAAGAGTGTGCTTACTATGGTATTCTTGTTGCTAATTCTATTAAAACTTCACCTCTTTAAAAAAAAATTTTTTAGACAGCTTTTTACCTAGAAAAGTGGCTGATACTGGGTTGAATTAGCCAAGAAAATCATTCCTGCAAGCTTCTGAGTTTCTATTTTCCTCCTCCAGGAGTCACGGTTCCTAAGACAAGCCAGGACTCAGCAGAGAAAGACAAGCTAAAATTCAATCCAGTGGAGAAAGTGACAACACCTTGCCTGTGGTGGGCCAAATTTGTGAGAGGCTCATATTGCATGAACCTTAAATCCTTGTTTCTATTCCACCTAAGTCTTCTCATAAGAAGAGAGAAGAGGAAGAAAAAAAAAAATAACCAAAGGGAAGGAAATTCTCATCTAGAAAATTTCCTTTCCAACCTATGAATATTTTTTCTATTTTCAATGGAAAGAATTACTGTTTTTCCAGGGGACTGAGGAAACCATAGGAGAAGAAAGTCTCAGGAGCTCCCATAGGTTAAAACAGAGTCTTGGCACATCTTTATGATGGGGCAGTAAGGCCAGGTACTGCACGGGAGGCTGGGTGATGTCCCCATTGTGACAAAATGCCAGCTAACGTGACCAGGTACTCAGGGAGTTAGCACCTTCTCTCCAATTTGAGAGATAAAATTAATACCCGTGTTGCTTTGTGCAAACAGAACCAGAACAAGGGTGGCTAGTTAGATAAAGACCAATGACACCAATATTAACAATAAAACACTTCGAATAAAGACAGCCCTAGTCAGTAAATCTTCAAATTCCCCTCCCCCCCACCCCCGTCCCAAATACTCCTTAAAGAATTTCATGTTTTGAGAAATCTTGCATTTGTAATAATTAATTTATTTCCCAATGTTTAAGACATATAACTGACAAGAAGAACTTCTTATACTTGCATGAAAGAAACAGTGTTAATAGTTTTACTTTGTTTAATTCTGGGCAAAGACAAAGGAATATGATATTCTGGTTAAGCTGTGTAAATTTTTTTGATGAATAAAAATAAGGTTTCCATTAGGGTTTTTATTGGAATATTGGCAATAAATCTAGACTCCTATTGCTGCTATGATAGAGTCCAAGGAATTCTGGGACACAATCTTCAGCTTCCTTAGCACCTCTCACACCTGTGTCCTCCTCACCACCTGTCATGTCAGATCGTCCTCATTTCCCTTATGGTAACTGAATTCCTTCTTAACTAGTTTCCCTGAATCTGATCTTGTCCCCGCCCTGGAGCCAGAGTGGTCTGTCTACAGCTCAATCCCAGAGTGTACCCCCTCCCCTTCAGGACGAAGGTCAAACTCCTCACCTAGGCAAAGAGCAGCCCTAGACTCCCACTCATGTGGGACCCCCACCTTGCCCTCCAGCCCATCACTCCACACACTCCATCTTCCTTCAGAATCCTCATGGCTTCTCACACACCATGCAGTTTTGCTATATTTGCTTGGAACATCTTTTCCCACCTTGTCTGCCCAGGGAATCCTGTATATCTTTTAGGTCTTTGCACTGACACACTGAAGAAAATAATTCGTTATCTCATGAGGAAGGTCAAAGTAAATTTCCCTTTTTCTTTTTTTTAATATATATTTTTATTGAGTTCAGATGGGAAGGGAGAGGGAGAGATATAGAAACATCCATGATGAGAGAGAATCATGGATCGGCTGCCTCTTGCACACCTCCTACTGGGGATCGAGCCTACAACCCAGGCATGTGCCCTTGACTGGAATCAAACCTGGAACCCTTCGGTCTGCAGGCCGATGTTCTATGCACTGAGCCAAACTGGTTAGAGCCCCTTTTCCTTTATGAAACATATTATTTATGTAATTTAATATAATAATCAAAGGTCACCCACTTTAAGAAACCTCACCCACTTCTCTCCCCACCAAGGTAAAAATGACTTGGACATTATTAATAACATACTTTTAATATAATATAAACCTATTATACTTCATTACATTTATATGCTTGCAAGTCTGTCTCTTCCTCTGAACTCTTAATTTCCTTGGGAGCAAAGACCATGACTGATTCAACTCTTTAGTTTTCAAACCTAGAACAGTGCTTGGAATATAGTAGGTGCTTAATAGATGTTTGTTGGATAAACCAGTGAATGGCCCCAGGGAATCTGGATTGAGTCTTGCTGCTGCCCCTTACTGTCTGGGGCAACTTGGGCTCTCTGGGCCTTAGGGTCCCCTATAAAACAAAGGTAATAACGCCTGTTTCACCAGGTTTCTGTGGGGCTCAAGTGAGATGACCAATCAGGAAGCACATCATAAGAGCCAAAGGTAAAACGCATTCTGTTTCCTTATTATGATGAGGTGTGCTGAGGGAAGGACAGAAATTAATTGCAATAAACACTGGTTGTACCTGTGTGAAGGGTGCGAGGCACCACAGGGGAAAATACAGACCAAATCCCAGTGAATCTGAAGGACGACATGGGAGATGCGCCCTGTCCATTCTACCTTCAAACTCCATTTCCAATCCAACCCTCTTTCCTTTGCCCTGACACCTTCCACACCCCAGCCACCACCTCCTCCTATGTCCTGGGCTGCTGGAGCCTCTAACTCAGTGGTTCTCAACCTTCTGGCTCTTTAAATACAGTTCCTCATGTTGTGACCCAACCATAAATTATTTTCATTGCTACTTCATAACTGTAATGTTGCTACTGTTATGAATGATAATGTAAATATCTGATATGCAGGATGGTCTTAGGCGACCCCTGTGAAAAGGTCGTTCAACCACCAAAGGGGTCGCGACCCACAGGTTGAGAACCGCTGCTCTAACTGGTCCCCCTGCTCCCACTCTCGCCCTCCAATCTGTTCTTCACATGGCAGCTGGAGAGACCGTTCATTAATATAAATCAGACCACTTCCTTGCTTAGAACCATTTAATAGTGCCCTGGTTGTTTTTATAAAAAATTTTTTAAATTATTATTTCAGAGAGGAAGGGGGAGGGAAAGAGAGATAGAAACATTGATGAGAGAGAAACATCATTGATTGGCTGCCTCCTGCATGCCCCCTACCGGGGATTGTTCCCAACCCCAATCATGTGCCCTGACGGGGAATTGAACCATGACCTCCTGGTTCATAGGTCGACCTTCAACCACTGAGCCACCGCATCTGGGCTTAGTGTCCTGTTTTTCAGAGGAAATAACTTAGCTTGTATCCCACAGACCCCAAGACCCCACTACACAGGATTGAGACCCCTGAGCTCTCTGCACCTTGATTTTAGGCAATCCCCCCCCTTTGCTCATCAAACTCCTTTTGAGCTGCCTGTTGTCTGTTCCCAGAACCTGCCATGCTAAGCTGCCTGTTGCCCCCAGGCTTACATGTGCTGCTGTCTCTACTCAAAACACTTTCGCCCGGCTTTATTACGGATGGCTCTTCCTTTAGGTCTCTTCTCAAGTATCACCTCTTAAGAGGTCTTCCCTTATGATTGAAGTAGACCTTCTGTTAGTCTCTCACACTGTCCCTGTCTATGTCTTCTCTACCACTAATAACCATCTGCATAATTTTGTTTGCTTACTAAATTATCTTTTTCACTAGATTATATGCTCAATAAGGAGAAGGGTCATAGCTGTCATGTTTACCATGGTATTCCCAACACCTAACAGTGCCTGGTAGAGAGTTCAGATGCTCAGCAAATATTTGATGGTTAGATGGATGGACAGATGGATGGACAAATGAACAGACTGACGGATGGACGGGTGGGTGGGTGGATGGATGGATGGATGGATGGATGGATTGGAGGCAGGGAAGTAAGTAAATAAGAGGTGAGATCCAGGACAAAGCATAATTCTGTAAGATGAAAAGGTCCACTTAGATTGGCAGCCCTAGGAAGACTAGGGCTACTATGAAGACCCTCAGGATGCCTGGTACAGAAATCTATAAGGAAGAGGAAACCATGGAAACAGGAGGTGAGAGAGCTGTGGGCAGTTTACCTTCTCCACAGGTTTTCCTCTGCTTGGGAATAATATATGTAAAGCACCTGTAAGAGTACCTGGCATGGTAGGTCTTATGTAAGTTTTATTATTATTATTTCTAATACTAGAGGCCCAGTGCATGAAATTTGTGCATGGGCGGGGGGGGGGTACTCTCAGCCCAGCCTGCACCCTCTCCAATCCGGAACCCCTCAGGGGATGTTCCTCTCACAATCCAGGACTGCTCACCTGCCTGCCGACCTGATCACCCCTATCTGCCCCTCTGCCGGCCTAGTTGCCCATAACTGCCCCCCCCTCATCGGCTTGGTCGCCCCTCATGGCCCCCCCTGCTGGCCTAGTTGCCCCCAACTGCTCCCCCTTCTGGCCTGGTAGCCCCTCATTGCCCCCCACACCCCCCCCCCCCCGCCAGCCTGGTCACCCCACACAGCCTGCTGCTCAGTTGTTTGGTCGTCCCTCACTAACCCCCCTGCTGGCCTGGTCACCCCACACAGCCTGCTACTCAGTCGTTTGGTAGGCCCTCACTAAGCCCCGTGCCGGCCTGGTCGCCCCACTCAGGCTGTTCGGTCGTCCATTTGGTTGTTTCGGATGTGATGGCCCCTGGCTCTTTACATATATATATATATATATATTATTATTATTATTCTAGCAATTATGAGTCCCAGAGGAGGCAGCTGACTCTGTGTCCAGTTGACTGCTAGAAGGCCACAGAAAAGTGAACAGCTTGGTTAACTAGAGAACAGCTGAGAGCACTTGAGCCTGCAGCCCTGCAGCTGAGGCTGGTTACTAGAAGCAGGTCCATCCCTCTGCTTGGCAGGGCCTCCCTCCCGGTACCACCTGGCCACTGCCCAGCCAGCACCCATGCCATCATCTCCCACAGGCATGGCGAGGCAGACCCTGAGGCGTCTCAGACAGGAGGAGAAGCGGCTGCCAGCTCATGGAGTGCGAGAACAGAGGAAATCTTTCAGCTCTGACAGGCAGATTGCAAAGCCTCTTTCTAAAAATGGCTGTTAATAGTGTTTTCTCCACACCGTCTATCTTTACTCCTGCTTTATCAGGTGGCAACTGCATGGCTATTCCCTGTCCTGTGACCCGAAGTGATTTCACCAGTCAAAACAAGTAGTTATGGGCTGGAAGAGACCAAAAATAAAAGAGATAAGAAGGGAGAGTCTGACATGAGGGCTGAGCATTCTGTCAAATGGTTTGTGGACCTGTCTTCAAGATCATGTTACTGTAGAGAAAAAATAGAAAACCTGAAACGAGCTGGGAGTCAGGAGCATGCCCATTCATCAGAAATGGACACATAGGAGTGACAGCAGGACCCTGTGTTAGCAGATGTGTAGGTTTGCAACATACATCAATGTTCAATATTAAAGCATCTCCTTCCATGGAGAGACTCAAAAGCACTGTGCTTGTCCACTGAGGCGGACTCCGGTACTATTTCAGGATGGCAAGCAACTTGCTACCTTTCTTTTTCTTTTTCTTCTTCTTCTTTTTTAATCTCCAATTTTATTTATTTACTTTATTTTCCAGGTGAGAATTTTTTAATATTTCAAGAAAAATGATCTTAAATATAATAATGTTATATGCAATAAACATTAATATTTCAAGAAAAACAATTTAAAATAATATTACCAAAACTGTACAACACAGTATAAGACCACACAAGTTGTAGGAAATATTAAAAAATCTGCAAATAACAGGATTACTTCTATTATATTCTAAAATACTTTTTTTTCCTCTGGCTCTATTTTTGTTCATCAGTTTATGTTGTTCATTATATTCTGCAAATGACTGAGATCATGTGATATTTATCTTTCTCTGACTAGCTTATTTCACTTAGCATAATGCTCTCCAGGTCCATCCATGCTGTTCTTGCTACCTTTCAAAGGCAGTGGGTCTAAGAGATGAACACCACCCAAAGGAGGCCACAACTCGCTTCCTGAGCAGGACAGTCGGTCTCTCTGGGCCTCAGAAACCTTATCTATAAAATGGTGGTAACTGTTAGGATAGTATCTGCTCAAAAACAAAGGGCTGGGCACGATGACTTCATAATGGTCTCCTGGGGAATGTTCATTCTGGCTTCTGCCAGAGGAGAGATGCTCATTTAAAATGTGTGCATGCAAGTATTTAGTAACTACCCATGGAGATTGTAGGACTATCTTAAACTCCTTGCTGGGGAAAGTGGGCATAGCCAGGCCCTCATTAGCTGGATGTACAGCAACATTTTAACTTTTATGCTAAACTATCATAGCTGATATTCTCTTGTCATGCTATTTTGCTATCATAATGTCATGAAATTAGGAGTGTCATAGTGATTACAGATGGATAGACAGACAGGTGGGGAGAGAGAGAGAGAGAGAGAGAGAGAGAGAGAGAGAGAGAGAGAGAGAGAACAGATCAAGCTAAATTTGAATATGTCTTTCAGCATTAGTTTTTAAAAACTTGGGTAGAATGTGCTCAAATGTTGGAACAAAATCCTGAGATTCCTGCTGAGTGTGATGGTAGCCACTCCCTTCAACACCAGTCTCAACTTCCCAGAATACCAGCTCTTCAAATGGCACTTGAGTTTTCCAAAGCTAGTGATATTTTTAAGTTTCTTTCAGACAAAAGTCTAGATCAGCCTTAAACTCTATCAGGAATGGAAAAATTATCACTGAACCTCCAGCCAACTTGCTTCTTCCCTGACTCACTCTTCTCTTATCAAGTCACTGCAAAATCAGATGTGTTCACATTCATGGAGAATGAGTTTGGATCCCATGCAGGACTTCTCACTGTATTAGAAATGCAGCAAAAGCTTTAGAGATGTGGGTTAGTTGAGAATTGAGCACTTACAATGTGCTTTATGTACATTAATCATTATAGCACCCTGTGAAGTAGGTATATTTTATTGTCAATCCCACTCACAGATGAGGAAACTGAGGTTAGAGAAATGAAGTGGCCTTCCAAAGATCTCAAATCTAGTGGATGGCAGAGCTGGAATGGGAACCTGGGGCTTTTCTGACTCTAAATCCCTAGATCATACCAGTATGCTCTGCTGCCTAACACCTGGTCATGGGCTATGCCACTGGGAGGTAGAGAAGTCACACATTTGGTTTCAGCCAAATACTTTCCTTCACCTCCAAAACCCTTTAACCTATTGCTAGTGGTAGTAGGTCTAAATCTAATGTCTTTATAGCAGCCTCAAGGATGAGAATACATATTCTCATCATAAAGGTGCTGTTTTTTAGATCAAGTACAGCATCAGAGTAGAAAGCTCTCTTAAAGAAATAGATTCCTGCCAAAACCGGTTTGGCTCAGTGGATAGAGCGTCGGCCTGTGGACTGAAAGGTCCCGGGTTCGATTCCGGTCAAGGGCATGTACTTGGGTTGCGGGCACATCCCCAGTAGGAGATGTGCAAGAGGCAGCTGATCGATGTTTCTCTCTCATCGATGTTTCTGACTCTCTATCTCTCTCCCTTCCTCTCTGTAAAAAATCAATAA